>NC_136790.1:30073350-30203350 GCF_951216825.1 Electrona antarctica | reverse complement strand
GATGGCAGAGTCAGTGATAAAAGAAATTCCTCTGATTTCATTGTTCCGTCACACCAAACCACCAGAGATGTGAGTTCTGAAACACAGAGTGACAAGAAGAATGAACGTGCGCTTGTGTGTGTGTGTGTGTGTGTGTGTGTGTGTGTGTGTGTGTGTGTGTGTGTGTGTGTGTGCGTGCGTGTGCGTGAGTGGGGGGTGGGGGGGCAAGGTCTGAGAATGGAAAGAATAGAGAGACAATTAGGAATGTGAAAAATGAAAGAATTTCTGATGTAATGTTATGACCTGAAATGATAAGATCTTCTGCATATGTGATGCCGATTAGTGGCGAATATAGCAGTGTTACTGCTATAACAATAGGTCACACAACGTTCCTTTGTACGTATAGTGCACTCGCTGTCAATAAATAACAAACACTTTTTCTTCTGGTATCCTAATCGTGCACGAACATAAACGATAGAGTTCAGTTAGCTGCCACTGGGGTTCCTTTACCCAACATTTGACACTCATCTGGATATTGTGTGACGGACAGGTGGACAATGACACAATCTGGAACGAGATGCACACGTCAACGGCGTCCCGAATGGCCGCAGGATGTGTGACAGACCTGGCACTCAAGGTGGCACAAGGCGAGCTCAAGGTTGGATTAGTCTGTCTGTCTGTCTGTCTGTCTGTCTGTCTGTCTGTCTGTCTGTCTGTCTGTCTGTCTGTCTGTCTGTCTGTCTGTCTGTCTGTCTGTCTGTCAAGTGCCTTCTGTTACACAATTCAATTCAACAGAGCTTTATTGCCATGAGAAAACATACGTTTACATTGCCAAAGCAAGTGTCAAAATATAATAAAAACTGTTAAAAATTGGGAAAGTATATACAGTTGGAGGGGGTACAGCATTGTGTAAACAGAGCTACAGTATGTCACATTGCGTTGTTAGTACATGTTATATGTTTTAGGTTTTTTTTATTAGCACATAAAAGAAGTTAAAAACAAAATATCTATACAATTTTAATATTGTGCAGGAGAAGTTAGAAGCCAAA
Source organism: Electrona antarctica (assembly GCF_951216825.1). Taxonomy (NCBI): domain Eukaryota; kingdom Metazoa; phylum Chordata; class Actinopteri; order Myctophiformes; family Myctophidae; genus Electrona; species Electrona antarctica. The sequence goes on along the minus strand of NC_136790.1, from coordinate 30,202,322 downwards.
AGGCTTATCGAGAATTTTCCCTAATTTAAAGAATCAAACATAAAAAGTATACACATTAAAAATACAAATAATACATTCAAACATACATACATACACATATATATGTACAGGGTATAAAGCTATTTCCAATAGAAATCCATTGCTGTCACTTTGGGACAAATATATAGTAGTAGTATAGTATACCAAAAAAAGCCTTAGATTTAAAATGTGTTTAAAGGTACAGTAACAGCTCTGTTTACATGTGCAGTAGGTCTAGCAGTCTACTAGTCGGTACAGATACAGTAGTAGCATGCTGAACGCAGAGAACAAATCAATACATTAAATAAATACATACAATGTTATATAATGTTGAGATGCTGGCCAGCAGCATATCCAGGTACTGCTTTCAATGCTTGAACATGCTTGGTTTAAACATTTGGCAAAAGTCTGTTTTTGTTACATTGTTCTTCTCTCTTAGAATGGCTTTGCCGTGGTGAGGCCTCCTGGACACCATGCCAGTCGCTCCTCTCCACTGTAAGTGCCACAGAAGATGCTCACACACACGCACAAACACACACAAACACAAGCTCAACGTCATGTGCAATTACCTGCACAACAATACTTCACCATATGTTATGCTATGACGAAAAAACAAACATAAAATGTAAGCATGTGTACGTTCCCTATTGCAAGTCTAATGGTAAGCTACCATCACCGCATGAAGCAATGGCAGATTCGGCCACGCCCCGAAATATGTGTCTCAAACATTAGTGAGAGTCAAAGACATGCTGTGATTGTTTGTGTGCTACCTGCCTAAAGCTTGAAGCCATCTACTTCCTCTGCTGGAGTACTTTCAAGCAGTTAAGACATAAACTAAGCACTCCACAGTGTGTGTGCGTGCGTGCGTGCGTGCGTGCGTGCGTGCGTGCGTGCGTGCGTGCGTGCGTGCGTGCACGTGCACGTGCAATGCATGTGTATGCGTGTGTGTCAGTCTAGGATAGGAGGCATTATCCAACTACATTAACCACATTCAGCTGTGACTGTGTGTGTGCTCAGCAGTACTTGTCACTGGTTATTTATGGGATGATAATGACTTCTCTTGATGAGGGGAGTTTGGACAGCAGATATGATATACCGTCCACACATACTCTCAGTTTTACGACCCGTGCTGACACTGCTGCTTTTTACATTCCTCGATTGTTTTTCATACATCGACACATTTCATGTTTCTTCTCTTCACGCACCTTCGGCTGCAAACGTTGACGGAAGCACTGCGCCAAGTCGTGAGGTCATTTCTGTGAAATCATCTCGCATGTCATGCTAGGCAATTCATGCTGCCGCACCGTTTGGAATGTGCCGCGTATTCTAATTTTGATACCAGTTAATGTGAAGATTTTGATTTTATCACAGTGCACAATTTTCATAGATGAGATTTTTTTTAAAGAATCTTATTCCTGCTTGTCAGTGCAGGAATAAGGAAATGTTTACACATTTCAGTTCACATTACACCCAATTTATGGTGGGAAATCCCCCCTTTTAAGCTCACTGCCCTTTAGAGTCAGTATTGTCAATAGTCGTATTATTATTATATTATATATATATAATAGTACGGAATGCAGCTAATATAAGCCCCCACATAAAACTGTAACTGTAACTGTACGTAGGTCTATATCAGAGGTACTGTAACTACTGAGGGAAGACTTTTGAATTGCTTACAGTCACAATGGTAAGAGGTGAAATGGCTAATCAAATAATTGATTAATCGATTGGCAGAAAATGAGTTGAATTATATTTCAGTAATAAAATAATCTGTTTAGTGACAAATGTCCAATATGTGCTATTTATGACAATATACAACAAATAACTTCACTAAAATGTGAATGATTGTCTTTGATCTGTTCTGTTGTGTTTTTGACTGCTGGATAAAACATATTAAACAATTTCAAGAAAGATATGTTTCAAATAACTTTACCATGTTAAGTCGGTCCACAAATTGCATTATTGTTATCCATCTTCTGACCTTTAGGGAAGAGCACTTTCCTACCTGTCAGAGTTCTAATTACCTTATTTAAGTATTTGTTCAATAAGTTACTCACATAGATCCATTTTGGGATTTTATTAATTTTAAGATTAATCGATTTTGACATGTTTGTCTTCTCCCTCCCTTTGACCTCCTGTGGGGTTAAACCCCACAGGAGGTCAAAGGGAGGGATAATAGCTAATAGCCTTCAGTTATGGTGGGGAAAATTGGGAATTGGCATTACTAAATTGTGGGAAAAGGACATGAATGCACTAGGAACAATTGTACATTTAGTGATATATTTCTTATAATTCTGTACCTGTATGTGACTGTGTGTGACCCTAATAAAACAATTATATTAATATCATATTAATGTATTTTGTAAGCACTGTTTAGCTGCAGCGCTAGGTCAGAGTGGTGAAGTTGTCCTGATGAACACATGTGTTTGTTTGTCCACAGGGGTTTCTGTTTCTTCAACTCTGTGGCCATCGCCGCCAAGCAACTCCAGCAGAAACTCAACGTCAACAAGATCCTCATTGTGGACTGGGTGAGCAGAAGCCGTCACATCGTCACCACCGATGGTCCCCATATGGATAGCAAAAATAAATACACGCACATGTACGCACGAATGCGCAAGATATCACATGTGCTTTCACAAACATAGGCCGGGGAGCAGCTCGAATAGCTACACAGTAGCGCTCCTATTTGTCATTTAGAAACTGTTGTCACTGGTCTCCACGTGTGCTGCAAACACCCACGCGTAAAAAGCACAGGCAAACAGGCACGCACGCGCCCACACACCCACACACACACACACACGCACGCGCCCACACACACATAAACATACACGACCTCAGTTACATGCACACCAGCTTGAGGATATTGATCAGCAGCCAGGTGTTCAGCTCTGGTCCCCATATGTTGTATGAACCTTCATCAGTGTCTTAGATAGATACCTCATTGCCATGACACTATATTAAACACTATCACTGTCTTGTTTGTCAAATCTTTTGAAGATACAATACGTAACATTCTTGCTGTCTTACTAGGGTAAATAACATGGAAATATCTACATGAAAATATTTCCACAAAGCATATGCCTGAGGTAGCTTGTTTTGGAAAAAGAAAGAAAGCAACATTCCGTGACTGACTTTTCGCCTGTGTTTACTTGCAACTCTGCGTCCAACTTCATCCCCTTCCTGTCAAGTGGCCTCACCATCTTTTAAAAGTGCATCCAGTGTTTATGATTGTGTTTTTCAAAGAAGAAGAGCGTGTTTTTTGACCACAACAGAATCATCTGATGCCACTGGACCCTTACCACAGGATTCCTCAAAACAGGCTCCCTCAGGCATATATGCTATATGATGCACTTGTGTTGAGGAAATAATTTCAAACATTTCCTGCAGATATTTCCAGGTTATTTTATGTTATTGTAATATATTCTGTTAAATGTTACTTTATGAATGTTTTTATTTAAAGACAGGGAAGGACCATATAATTCAGTGGAGCACCACAGCATAGGAACCACCACAGGAAAGCACTAAAGATGACAACACAAGCATCCTCTTGTCTAAGTGGTAGAATCTTCTAACTTTCTAATAATTTGACTTCCAATCAATGTCCAGGACGTTCACCATGGCAACGGCACCCAGGAAGCCTTCTACAACGATCCCAGAGTGCTGTACATATCTCTGCATCGATATGACGATGGCAACTTCTTCCCAGGTAGTGGAGGTCCTGCTGAGGTGGGTATTGCCAACATGGCGCTCATAATAGAGCTTGTAGCAACTCGTAATGTAACTAGAAAAGTGTTTTCTCCGGAGCACAGGTCCTCCACCAGGCTGGGTTGCCTAGCCAAGGCCCGCAAACTTTGGAAGGCAGTCATACAGTAGCCACTTGGAATGGGATCTGAAAAATCAAACTTATAAATCTTGATCACACGACCCCAGAGATTTGGACAAAATCTGTATGAGTAGTACAGTGGCAAAACGTGTGAAGTAAATGCAAAATGTAAGTGAGAGAGACAGTGTGTGTTTGTGGGTGTGTTTGTGTGTGCGCTTTCTGCACGGTGAACAATCATTGGTGATGAAAACATGCATTCATGTACCTTACTTGAGTTTATGTAACAATGATTCATCTCCTGTGATATTTGTGACAATTAAATAGTTAGAACAGTGAAAACACAACACATAAGTGTAAGCACTGCATTGAGCTTGTCAATCTGCTATTTTTATAGAATAATCCGAATTTCTTTTTTGAAGAGTAACGATACATTTTTTAAGTGGAAAGCAGAATGAACACATTTGTAGTAGTGCTTAAGATGCTTCAAGGTGGGCCTGGGCCATGGCTCAGTGGTCCCGACAGCCCTTACTGCATGTCTTCCCCCCATCCCTCTCCCCATTTCTTGTCAGCCTACTGTCTGTCCCTCCATAAAAAATATAAAAAAATAAAGGCAAAAGCCACAAAAAAAACATTAAAAAAAAAGATGCTTCAAGGTGCTTTGTCAAAGGTTTTTACTACTACGTTATCAACATCTAATTGTAAACAAGCTGTAATACCTGTGTCAGTATGTATGAGGCATTGTACTGCAAGTCAGGTACAATTAATGAATTCAGACTTGTAAATCCAAATTGTAGAGTGGTTTCAAGGCAGGAAACACTTTTATCCGATAAAACCAATACCGCATGAACCACTTAAGTCATGCTTCATTCAGTTCAGTGTAGTTCCGTTTGTTTCAAAAACTGCATTGAACTCCAGTGCTTTGTGTTTTGTAGCTTTTCTGCAGGATGTGCACAGAATGACTGCATGTTGACATTCTCACAGGAAATTCGGCCTGCATATAAATTCTGCCTGTGGTCTTGCCAAAAAAGTGTGATGCACATTCCCAGTCAGATAAATTGACCCCAACCCACGGTGGCATTAACCACCCCCTTCCATCCCCAGAATCCCCACCTCCCAGCACCCAATATCTCCCACAATAATGAGGTTAAAATGGCCGATGTTTTCCCATAAAATCTCCCAATGGGCGACGCTACATAAAACGCTGCAATGCTTGGATGTGGCTTCGCCTTAAGTGGCCCCTCGACCTCCGTCGAGCTGTGTGGTAAGCCTCTGGAGTCTTGCTGTCCCCGTGTAGGTATGTAACACACCATGGGGTAGATGTGTGATGTCATACCCATAACAGAGAGCGCTCAGTACCACACAGGAACCGTCGGAGGCCTAATCCAGTCCAGCAACTCATGAAACATGAAAGAATGAACGGACAGAGAGGGGTGCAAGAGATTTTGGAGTCAAACAGAGCATTTGTGTGAGCGTGTCTGTGTGTGTGTGTGTGTGTGTGTGTGTGTGTGTGTGTGTGTGTGTGTGTGTGTGTGTGTGTGTGTGTGTGTGTGTGCACGCGTACGTACGTTTCCACGCGCACATGTGTGTGCACGTGGGTACATTACCAGTTGGCAAAGGATGGACGGCCTCATGTGGTTTTGGTTTACCCTGTGAACATCCTGTCCACTGAGAGAAGAGTGGAGTCAGACGCTCTACGATGCACATCAGCATTCTCGCACTTTCAAACACCCTCTCACACCCACCCACGCACGCACGCACGCACACACATTGCATGCACACACGCACGCACACACACATACACATTTGCACACTAAGGAAATTATAACGCCTTGTTGCCAAGCCCGTGTCAGTCAGCCTCTTCACTCTCCTCTCGACCTGCCACATTGACTGATGGTGAAGGGTTTAGAGAATGGCTAAATAGCTGCTAGCAAAACTACAAAGAGAGAGGCAGGAATCTGTAGGCCTACTTCTTTCCAAGACCTGGGCCTCAAGTTGTCTTCCATTCCAAGTATGCAAGGTCAAACAGAGGAGAAGTCCTTTGCGATTTGTCCTGGCATTTTGTGAAATTGCTTAAATCGGAATATTAGAATGTGCCAAATGAAGATTAGTCCCAATATAGTGATAAAGCTTGGGAATCGTCTCTGGGTGGTGCGCTGTTATGGCTCTGAGTGATTTATACGCCCATTTGACAAATTGTATCAGAAATCAAACTGGAGGGATGGGGGTGTCGAATTAATAGCCATGCGTCTTTCATTTAGGAATTGTAATCACTCCCTTGTGTTGCCGAAAAGCAACACAGTCCCTCAATTGCTGTAACTTTTGCAACACTGGTGCTGATTTTGTGAACATTTGACACAAATCTTTCATTACTGTGCTGTTGCCCAACTTTCAACAGGGCTCGGTGTGATATTGCCTAAGGCCGAGATGTAGAGACATGAACATACATTACATTATTAAAAAACATACACGTTTAATAAACCAATGAGAAGAATACCAATGAAATCTCTCTCTTTGTCTGTCTGTCTCTCTCACTCTCACTCTCTCTCTCTCTAGGTTGGTGCTGGTGCAGGTGACGGCTTCAATGTCAACATAGCTTGGACAGGTGGTTTGGATCCTCCCATGGGTGATGCTGAGTATCTGGCGGCTTTCAGGTACAAATATGTTTGCCTGTCTGCTATGACTCAGTATATTTCTTTTTTTTTTAAATGTTTTTTTTTGTGGCTTTCGCCTTTATTTTATATTTTTTTATGGAGGGACAGACAGTAGGCTGACAGGAAATGGGGAGAGAGATGGGGGGAAGACATGCAGTAAAGGCTGTCGGGATCGGGAGTCGAACCCGCGGCACACTGCCAGACTGGATTACGTGGAAGGAGACTGATAGTGTTTGAATGCCGATTTCACTTCCCTAGATTAAGTTTCCTTCTGTAGATGACACATGAAAATGATAATAAGATAGTTCATCCATTTTTCATTTTTGACATTCAAATGAATAAACACACTAAATTAAGTCAATGATGTGCTCAACTAGTTTGCTCAACTACGCACACTAGGTTACCTTGCTTACCGTGGTCTATCTACTTCATCCACTGGACATGTTTCATAATGCGCTGTGCTCTTCTTTCTCCACTCATCTGTGGAGCTATAAATGTATAAAGTATGCCACAACTATGATATCCATAACTCCGGCATCAGCAATTATTTTTTCAAGTGTGGAGTCTGTAGACTACTGGACTAATGTGCACCTTTGCACTCACAACACAACGTCACTTTCCCCCGTTTCATTCAATCCACTTCCATGAATGAATATGGTGAAGGTCTGCTGTGGGGTGTAATGGACTCTGAGTGTTTCTGTCAGCAGCGCTGGCTCACCACCAGATGATTAAACAGTATGTGAGGTCTGAATGGTGCATACAGTACACACGCTGGGTGGGCCTCGCGTCAAAAGGAGTGATGCTAACGGGCTATTCCGAACGCGTACAAATCTTAAGACTCCAATAGGCGGTACCAGTAACACTACATGCAGTGTTTAGCGGTGCTTTGAATGGTCGGACCTGTCCTGTGCCGTGAAGCATTTGTTAAGCCTGAGTTATACGGCATGCAGGAGTCACGCACCAAAAATAGAATTGCTGAGACACGTGACCTGTAAATCGGCTATTTGTGGTGCGCGGCATGGGCGCACAACCAGGTATAATTCAGGCATTCCTGGCGTGGCTCATCAGGTTTGGCCAACAGTGAACAGGGAAGTCTAAGACTTCCTCATTTTACCACATTATAGTACTGTGCTGTACAATATCCTATGAGAAATGTGCCTACTAACGATGGCATTCAATTCAAATTATTCAGAGAAATTACATCGTACAGTATTTACCCGACACAGAAAGCGTTCCTGTACAAAGAGCACGGGAATTCAGGGTTTTGATTTGGGATTGTCTCAGTGCTGCCAATCTCTTGATACCTCAGTGCCAATAGATGCATACGATTCTGTACAGACGAGATTTAATGCATCATAAAATCCTGTTTATGCAATGAGTACCACAACTAATCTGGAGCCAATGCTATATTTCATTTCACATACTACATGACTTAAAAGAAAGGGGTTTCCAGACTCTCTCTCTTTGGAAGGGAACAGAAAATTATACCAGAGTGTGACTGCTGATGATGTATGTCTGTGTTTTTGGGTGTGTATTAGTGACAGGGGAAATATTGTGGTTGAGAATGGTGGGATTGTCGCATAGTCAAAAGAGGACTCCATTGAGCTGAGATTATGTGTCACAAAATGGTGTGTGTGTGTGTGCGTGCGTGCGTGCGTGCGTGCGTGCGTGCGTGCGTGCGTGCGTGCGTGCGTGCGTGCGTGCGTGCGTTTGTGTGCGTGCATGTGTGCGTGTGTGTGTGCTCGCGTGTCTGTCTGTCTGCCTGTCTGCCTGCCTGCCTGCCTGCCTTCCTGCCGCCAGCGTGTACATGTTGGACGTGTGCATGCGCACGTGTGCTGCAATGAAAGAGCAAAGTGGATTACCAAAGGGGTCAGAATTAGATATGATTGAGTCCAAAATCACCAGTAGCTCAACTCACACACAAGCGTCATGTGACATACACTGGTGCAAGAGGTGCGTATGGGAATGCACACTGTACCGTATAGGTGCGTGTGTGTATTTCAGCCCACCGATGCATGCGTACGGTGTGTGTGTGTTTGTGCACTTCTGAGAGTGTGCAAAAGCTGATAGGCCAGGCTGTGTGTGGAGGGAGAGGAGAGGAGAGGTGGGGGGGGGGGGGTGCATTGTTAGGGAATCCAAAGGCGGTGTAATTAAGCCCAATGGATCCCAGATGGCTGGCTGTCAGTGACGTGAGAAGAGGGACGAGCTCCTAATGGGAACCAGGCGGCTCACAAACGCCTTTGAACTGCCGCCCTGAGAGAGAGAGAGGGCGGGGGTGGGGGGAATCAAACGCGGCATGGGCCGTGCACGCTTGCTAAATCACTGACAGCAGGAGAGGAGAGGAAGAGCAGGGGAGGAGGAGAGAAGAGAGGGAGAAGTGGTCCCAATAGAGTACAGGGGAGTATGCAGCCAGGCGTCACAGTCAAGGCTGCAACTTGAACTTGATTTGTATTTATCTGTGTCACTCACCTTTATGTAACACAGACAACACTGTTGTCTGTCTGTCTGTCTCCTGCTAAAATTACTTTTTGTTTCAGCCTTTATATATAGAGTATATATAGTAGTGTACAGGAAGAGTTACAGATTACAGATTTACACCCAAACTGTCCATTTATAGAGATTTTTGCGTGTGAAAACGAAAATAAATCTTCCAATTTAAAATGATAAACACACACACACGCACACACGCGCACACACACACACACACACACACACACACACACACACACACACACACACACACACACACACATATATACATATATATATATATATACAGCTTCTATATCAAAGTACCTTCAGACCTGATTAGATGTGACCAGGACAGGCCTTGTGTTATTAGAGGCCCACAAGCTGGTTCTGACCCCTGCTTAGACCATTTAAGTTGAGGCTGCACATCTTTATACTCCCTCATATCTGCTCATTTGAGCACGGGACAGCATCGTCTGAATCATGCTTTCGATCCAGATTGAATTGGCTACACTGCATGGTGCACTCTGTGCCAAGGCAAGGCGCCCACTGTATTGTATTCTACCTCACATGTAACCATGAGGACTGACTAGAACCATGTCTGGGGGTGTTCTGCCATGCCTTACAAGGTACCGTCATTTATCTTAACTAAAGACCCCTGAACACGCTTCTGATCTATGACTGATTGGGATATATCATAACCCCCCCCCCCCCCCCCCCCCCCCCACACACACACACACACACACACACACACACACACACACACACACACACATGGATGCGATTGAACCGCAGCAGTGCAACCGAATGTTTCATAAATGTGGCGGTAGTTTGTTTACCTTCTCAAGGGAAGTCGCTGGCATAAACATGTATAGAGAATTATTGACATTATTGAGACACACTGTTTATTTATATCTATGGTATGTGGTTTCTCTGCACAGGACACTGGTGATGCCGATCGCCCAGGAGTTCTGTCCTGACATTGTGCTGGTGTCGGCTGGCTTCGACGCTGTAGAGGGGCATCCAGCCCCCCTGGGAGGATACCGGGTCTCAGCCAAGTGTAAGTGTTCCTAATTCAACACACACAGACACACGTGCACGCACACAAACACTCACATCAACATAAATGGGTAGAGGTGTTTGTTTTTCCACACAAATTAAGTTGCATTTGTCTTTTTGATGACACTATGTGTGTGTGTGCGTGTGTGCGTGTGTGTGTGTGTGTGTGTGTGTGTGTGTGTGTGTGTGTGTGTGTGTGTGTGTGTGTGTGTGTGTGTGCGTGTGTGGGGCGTGCGTGCGTGCGTGTGTGTGTGTGTGTGTGTGTGTGTGTGTGTGTGTGTGTGTGTGTGTGTGTGTGTGTGTGTGTGTGTGTGTGTGTGTGTGTGTGTGTGTGTGTGTGTGTGTGTGTGTGTGTGTGTGTGTGTGTGTGTGTGTCCTGACAGGCTTTGGCTTCCTGACCCGTCAGCTGATGTTGCTGGCAGGTGGTAAGGTGGTTCTGGCTCTGGAGGGAGGTCATGACCTCACTGCCATCTGTGATGCCTCAGAAGCATGTGTCAGTTCCCTGCTCGGCATGGAGGTATGAGGGGTGTTTGCTATGCGTGCACTGCACGTATGCCCGTGCATGTGATTGCATGCAAGAGGACCGTTATTGGACACGTGTGTGTGTGTGTGTGTGTGTGTGTGTGTGTGTGTGTGTGTGTGTGTGTGTGTGCAGGGGGAGCAAGTGATGGAGCAACATTTACGCATACAGTTACATTCTGCATGTTTGTGTTGTTGCATGCGTGCGTGTGCACATGCGTGCGTGTGCACACATGTGTGTGTGCTATCCTGCTCTTCTGGTACACTGGTTCCCAAACCTTTCAGGTGGAGACTCAAAAGAGAGAATAGACGTTTGCCCGTGACCCAAACTAGTGAAAGTAGCAGATCTACAAGCTCACAAAGTGTCGCTTTGCGCCACGTTTTTAACGTGTAGATCGGCTATTTTCACACTTCGCATGTGTAATTTCTTGGATTTGTTTGTTTGTTTGTTTGTTTTAACATTTATAACATGATATAAAAAATATATATAAAAAAAATAAACTTTTGAAAAATATATATTTTTGAAATGCAGGAAAAGAAAATGGGATTTTTACTCGAGTCGTGACCCAAAATAATTGGTCCGTGACCCACAAAAGGGTCCCGGCCATCTGTTTGGGAAACAGTGTTCTTCTAGTATGTACTGGAATAGTGCAAACCTGAGTGTTCTAGTGTTCTAGTATGTAGTGTTCTAGTATGTAGTGTTCTAGTATCTAGTGTTCTAGTATGTAGTGTTCTAGTATGTAGTGTTCTAGTATCTAGTGTTCTAGTATCTAGTGTTCTAGTATCTAGTGTTCTAGTATGTAGTGTAATAGTCCACCCTTGTCTCTCAGGTGGAAGCCCTGTCCCCATCAGTCCTAGAACAGAGGCCCTGTGCCAATGCTGTGCACTCCCTTCAGAGAGTCCTTCAGGTGCAAGGTGAGTACAGACATCAACAGTACAGACTGCACTATACACGCGCAGTGTGCAGAATACAACATGACATGCACTGTGCAATAAGCACCAAGAAATTACACACATTAAACGCAACCAATAAATATGCTGTATGATTTTATGTTATTGTCATGTCACCGAAGTGTTTTGCTCAATCTTGTTTTCTTCATCTCCAGTCTTTCTACAGTATATCTCTACTTGTGTTTCTCCCTTGAACATCTCACTCAGTCTCACATTACAGTAGCATTCTTCACAGTGATTTTGGCAATGCATTATTTGTATGAGTAACAAAGCAATTATGTTGTAAGAATTGGTAATACAGTTACTATATCACATTATGCCTTACTTTGTTTTGACTTTTTTGAATTGGTGCATGCTACAATGCTTTTTTTAAATAGCATTTAAACACTAAATGATAGAATGATTATGTAATTCTTCTCTATTCCTTTTAACATTATGTCTATTCGTTTTGCACTTCCTCTGTGGGTGTTTTGTGACTATTACACAAACACATTACCTGGCATAGAAAGTGAATTATTGTAATGTAGCTTGTGCTTATTTGAAAATTACAATTATTACTATTATTACCAATATTCTTCCATCACTCATCTTATATATTTGAGGTCTGTTGAGCCACCAACCACCAGTCACCTCCTGTATATCATATTATATCATTCTGTTGAGCCACCAGTCACCTCCTATATATCATATTATATCATTCTTGTGTTCCATCCCTTCTTTTACTGCCCTTTTTTCCAACATAATATTACAGCTGATTTAGGCCAGAGGATTTCAAAGTGAAGGCCACAGCCTCCAGGCAGAAAAATAAAATAAAAATAGTCCAAATATCAAGTCATTTTGCAATAGGGGGTCCTTGCAATAGGGGGTCCTTGCAATAGGGGGTCCTTGCAATAGGGGGTCCTTGCAATAGCCTCTGGTCCTTGGCATGGAAAAGTTTGGCAACCGCTGATTTAGGCTTCCCATTCAAATGTTCAAGCTCGGAGTGAAAGCAGCATATCGCAAGCATGGTTTGGAGCAGGGGTGGGCAACTGGCGGCCCGGGGGCCACATGCGGCCCCCACCTTCACTTAATGCGGCCCTCAGGTTAATGTCAGAATACTGATATAATATTGGTTTCAGCTGTTTACAATTCCACAACATGCAAACATGACCCGCTTTAATTACTTCAGTCTAAATGAGTAGCTCAATGCTTCAACACAATATAATTAAAGGCATTTGAAATGAAAAATATAAATTTTCAGGATTCTGATTAAAAAAATTGCAAAAATTCAAGATTTCAATTCGAATATAGCAAAAATAGCCGCTCTACAAGCTCAAAACGCGTCGCGCTTTTGAGCTTGTAGATCGGCTATTTTTGCGACGACCGTAATATATGGCCCTAGGGAGTGAGTGTTGAAATATAGTGGCCCTCTCCATTGTCAAAGTTGCCCACCGCTGGTTTGGAGCATCACAGAAGTGTGAGAGTGTCTGCCCCCATCCAGTCTGGAAGGGCCCCATCATTTACAAACACGTGTGATATTTTCATCGTTGCTCTACTTGTGTAGCGCTAGTACAGTATATTTATTTGTTTATGTTTTTTGTGCTGCAAAATGGGAATCGGTAAATGTGTGATGTCCTGTGAAATGAAGACTTGGAACTTACTTCTCATAGAGCATACATACAGTACATACACATATATACATAGTACATGCATGCATGGGCGTACACACACACACACACACACACACACACACACACACACACACACACACACACACACACACACACACACACACACACACACACACACTACTGCCCTGTCTCCAATTATCTTCAAACACGTCTCTGGCACACGACCTTCGCAACATCCCCTCCTGATTGCACACAAATGTTATCCCAACCCAATTAGATTAATTAAAAATATTTGCAAAACCACAAGAATGTTAAGCCCATAATTTAGGCCTGGGATGAAATATATGCAGGATGCATTCTGAGAACACACACAGAAGGCGCACATGCGCCGAGAGAGAGACACACACACACACACACACACACACACACACACACACACACACACACACACACACACACACAAACACACACACACACACACACACACACACACACACACACACACTGGAGTAAGTGACTGATCCTCTTGCCACATGTCAGAGGACACACGTAACTACAAGACTTTGGGGCAAATAATAGATTATTAAGTTTGAGTGTTGGCTGCTGAACATATCAACATGGCGGCTTAGATTGCGGGTTTTAATATTATACATTGTGACGGTTGTGATGCATAGAACTTGTGTTCAATGACCACAGACATGGCAACGTATTTGCCACAACTATTACCAGACCTTTGCTCCTATTCAGATCATACAACTACAACACTAGCCAAGTCATATTTTTCTATAATGGACATGGAATAATGACACTTTTCAGATACACGCCCGATTTATATGCTGTCGGGCAGAAGCCTCTTATCTCCATAGTCCAACTTTTTGTTCCTTCATAAATGAATGCCCCTAATTGATCATACTAACAGCGTCACACAATAGCATTAAAAAAAGCAGATGCTGCGTTTTGGGACATATGAGGTTTCCACCCGACACCCGACACAGCTGATCTATTTTCGGCTACTTTTGGGTTGTACTGTCACGGTGTGGACACGGAGGTGTAGGACTGGGAAAATAACAAGGAACTTCAAAATGACTAGAAGACAAACTAGAACTGACCACATCATATACGACGACGAACTGACAAAGTACTGAACACACTGGGGCATATATATACTGTATGGACAAAGGTCACATTCACACCAGCATGCTATACTGCGATTAAAACAAATCCTGCTGCGTATTGTCGGAAAGTGCGCTTCGTTTGGCAGGTGTGAAGGCTCATTCGAATCCTGATCAAAGAAGCGTATTCCAAAATGAATGTGCCATTGTGGGATGAAGAAGTTGGTATTTGGCACACGAGAAGGAAAGAGAAGGCATTATTACGCAGCGATGGATGCGTAAAGATGCCCTGTGGACAGATGGTCTAATGAAGATATAGAAGCCCTTATTGCAATATGACCAGACGATCATAGGCCTATATCAAATATGCTGAAGGTTACACACATGAACAATGCAGTGTGCAGCATATATAACGAGAGAATGGAGGCGATTGGGTTGCATCATACATTCGCACAATCAGTGGCGTGCACAGATAGACACTAGGGGGTGCTAGAGCACCCCCTGCCCTTTTGGCAATGTGCCCTTTTGGAGAAAAAAAAAACTTTTTTTTTTTTTTTTTTTTTTTCTTCAAAAATAGCAGACCTACAAGCTCGTAGCGCGCCACTCGGTGGCGCGCTACGAGCTTGTAGATCTGCTATTTTTCAATAGCTAAAGCATAACATAATGCTAACACCAAAAGGGGTTCCCGCCCAAAATAGATTAAGGCAACCGGCCGGTTCCACGCGCTGCACAAGGTGCCCTTTTTTAACTTGAGCACCTGCCCCTCTAAATGTCTGTGCACGCCACTGCGCACAATGTTGCATGTCGCATGAAGAGTTTACGCTCGTAGTACTACAGACCTGGACTGGGAATCCTGACAGGCAGCTCCTCTGATCTGGAGCCAGATAAAAGTGGTATGTGTTTGTGTAGACAGTTGAGAAGGCTACTCCTGTTAACCTTCATGTTTATTTATGAATGTAGGCTTTAGTAGGCTAGCCGCTACTTTACAAAACAAGTTGGTAAAGGTGTAGCGATCCGTTATTGCGCAAACACGCACAAGCACGCACACACACACACACACACACACACACACACACACACACACACACACACACACACACACACACACGTCCAGTCCCCGACGACAACCTGCATCCACGTAACCCTAACTTTACGTCCTATTAATCAAAGTATATATTTTTAACAACATAAATGTCACTTTATGAATTGAACACATTGATAACGTTCCCTGTGGTTCCCTGCGGTTCCCTGCTGCGGTTTGACACAGCAAATATGCAAGAATGATGCAACTTCTCCGGGCATCCACATTGAGTCTACTCAAAAGTAGAAACAGACATTCACCACTGGGATAGGTTAACAGGCAAACAGAAACACAGGTGACTAGGGTTACAATAATACAGGGAGGTGAGACAAGGCACGTAACAGCAAACAAGGCAGACAGGAAAGCACAGAACATTAAAGTTCAGAACATTCCAACAAAATAACATGTACTGGCCTGGGGAAAACAACAAATTATTACAACACTGAAACGGAACAAGAATACAAGTAAAAGTCCAAAAACGAATAAACACAAAGTCCAAGGACAGAGGAGCACACGTGACACTTTTGGGTTGTAGGACACCGTCGTAGGAATAATTATAAATCAGGCTTAAGGTCAAGGATGAGAACATTGGAAAGCGATAGCATGACTCTATGACACTCTCTCTATGCAGGTAAGTACTGGCAGAGCGTCCAGCCGCTGGCCTCCATGGTGGATGTGTCCTACCTGCACGCTCAGAGGCTGAGGCTGAGGCGGGAGTCAGACAGCGAGGCCCTCAGCGCTCTGGCTGCTCTCTCCATGGGGGTCCACAACCCGGACAGGTAACCACCACCTCCATTATGAAACTAATACAATCGTATGGTGTGTGCGTGTGTGTGCGTGCGTGTGCGTGCGTGTGCGTGCGTGTGCGTGTGCGTGCGTGCGTGCGTGTGTGTGTGTGTGTGTGTGTGTGTGTGTGTGTGTGACTGTGTGTGTGTGTGTGTGTGTGTAATATGTTATTCATATAAACAAGCTGAAATTGTTCTTTGTCTTTTTTTTTTTTCTTTCTTTCCTTTTTCTTTTGAAAGAAAACATCCAAATGAACTCATGGAAAAAGATGGTGAATCCCTGTAGAGTTCCTGATACAGTAAATGTCTTCAACCAATTTGCTGTTCTGAAGCACACACGCACGCACGCATGCACGCACACACACACACACACACACACACGCACACGCACACGCACACACACACACACACACACACACACACACACACACACACACACACACACACACACACACACACACACACACTCACACCATGCAAATGGATCATCACTGGGACCAGCTCCTCCTTTTGGCCAGTTCATTCATAGCCTCACACAAACATTGCCACCTCCAACTGCATTACTACTGGACACACACTAAGCCTTCCAACCAAACAGACCACTGACAAACACTGAGGAGACCAAGGACTCATATTCCCATGATGCATCTCTGTGATTTTCCCTGCATGGGACATTGTCTGGGGAACTATAGGCAAGGAGAGAAAGAAGTAATGTAACCCCGAAACAGACTTGAAGGATTTTAAATTCATGGCCGCCACTCACTTTGTTTGTACCCATTGGGAGTTAGCAACTTGACGTAGCATGGAGAGACTTGATGAAGCACAGCTCCGCAGCTCTGCGCAGAGCCACCTCAGAGATGTGTCCCAGTAGAGCTGTTTGAGACCACTTGCACTGCTGTAACCTTGTTAAGGTCAAAGCTCACCGCGGCTCGCTGGAGCCGACCTCTCGGAAAAGAGGAAGTATAGTCCTCCCAGGACACGTCCGTGAAGAAGAACAGATAATGTCCACCACCACTTAAGACGCATATGACGTCCCACTCTGATGATGTCATATGTCCGCATGTGACAAGACGCCAATGAAGGAGAAAAAAAAAGAAAAGAATCAGAGACTGAGTTTTCTTTCTTTGTTTTGCACTGTACGGTCTGAAATGTGAACCTGAAGAAGCTCCATTCATACGACAGAGAAGACCACCTTCCACCTGGAGCTTCCTCAGGGGTTGACAACAAAACATCTCGTTTTTGCTCGTGTTTTTTTTTTAAGCTCATTTGAATATGCATATGTAAACGTTTTACTTTGTTGTTTATTGTACATGCATCATCATGTAAGTTTATTTTTTTCTTTGAACACTCATGCAGGAGTGTAGCTACGGTGAAGTGACACATACAGTACTGTGTATGTTTCATGTTGTTTTATATGTTGAGAAGAATTTATTTCTTTCTTCACCTCCTGAGGGAGTTCACGTAGCACAACCTTCGACCGCCATGGTCGTTATTATCACTCCCTTTTGGACGAATGCATGCAGACAAAGCAGTCTTAACAGCGTTCCTTTATAAAGGGAAAGCGTTGGTAATCTGTTAATGCCTCAGTCATTTGAGTATCAGAAGCGGGGGGGTAAAAATATATAGGAAATGCAAATCAAACAAATCTTTCAACCAAGGCAGGGAACAGGTCAAATACCCATGAGGTCTTGCATACACACAGAGATGATTGTATACATGAAGATGCAGATGAACAACAATAATGCTGCCGTCCCTATTTTAGGCCTGTCATTATAGATGAAAATCGTCAGAATATTTTACAATTTTTCAAGATAAAATAAAAATCTATTATAGGCCTATTGTTTTAATAGCAGCTCTACAGGCTCACAATGTGCACATTGCAATGCAGTGTGAGCTTGTAGATGAGCTATTTTTGAATAGCCAAAGTAAGAAATAGGGCTTAGGCACCATGATGCCTAACCACATACACAGTGTGTAACAGCACCACACATAGATGATTGTATAAATGAAGGTGCAGATTACGCATTCCACATCAACTTGGACATGAGGAACTACTCTTTAGTGAGGATGGTTCTCTGACTTGGAAATGGAATCAGAACAGCGACTCTGAGTAAGAACAGCTTTATCTCTTGGTCTTCTGACATTCACAGAGACAAACAAGTGCACTTAACAGATACCCTCAGGTAAGAGAGGGTTGTATTTTAGATAAATGACCTGTGTCTTAAATTCTTATTTTGATAATGTTAGGTTAGTTGGACCAGTGTTTCCACCTGTGGATTAGCATTCCTGCTGTATTTTATAAAATAATGATATGTAATTATACACACACGTACGCACGCAACAAGTGATAATTAATCTTGTGCCTTACTATTTCTACAGTCAACATCAGGGATGTTTTTTTCCTTCCCTGGACCAAACAGTGACTTTTTAACATGGAGTAATAACATTGAGGTAGTTGCATATGCGTACAGTGCAATTGGACACAGGTTGAGAGCAACCAAAGCTTATGAGAACAATATGCTAGCCATGGACTGGCATGGCTTAAATAACTTCAAAGACTTTCTAAAGATTGTGATTGTTTTTTCAATGCTAACAGTTGAATATCACCAAAGGCACAGAAGGATGTACATGTATAAACAACTTCACTTTTCACTAACATTCTCTAAATCTAAATTGATCCCTGTTCAAAAATGTTGTCTTTGAAGTGCTGGCTGTTTGCATGTTTTACACAAAACTGACGGTGCTACGAAAACCTTTAAAATAATTTTGGTATTTCTTAATTCCTGTGCATTGTGGTGCTTTGAAGACAGACAAAAAAAACAACGTACAAAATGTCAATGCAATGGCTGCATATTGCCATTGACCAATAGTGAGTTATTGTATTTCCACACCTCATGTGACAGTCTGTCGCTGTTGTTTAGTTGAACATTAATTTCTTATTAATGAGTTTTATCAGAGGAACATTCATGACGAGTTGACCTTATGTCTTTTTATCTTAAATCATTTTGTATACTTTCTGTATTTTGTTCTCGACAATTAACCCTGTAAATGCTGTAGTTAAAGACCAACCCATGTGCCTTAAATGATTATGCTGACCAACCTGTGTGAAGGTAGCCTTAGTAAACTGGATCTTAATGAAAACTACTAACAGGCCAAGTCAAGTTACAAAGACACGTACACATCTCATTCTCCATGACTGGTCTGTTAGTCTTTCTGTACAGTGTACATAACTTTGTTTCATGTCATCCTTTTGTCTTTTCTACTATTTTTGTCTTAAAACAAATTTTCCTTAATAAAGGGAAATTATATTCACCTAATTGGTGTACAGTACTACATTCGTTACGTTCATTTCATAAGTGAGAATTACATTTGTGTGTATTAATTTCTCTGTGTGTATCGCGCACTTCATAATTGCTACTGAATGCAAAGTCTGACATTATCGAGATATCGCACTCAAAAAAAAATCATCAAAACATTTTATTATCCACAGGAGCTGACATAATGAAAATAATGAAAAGCAGATGTCACAATACAAAAGAAACGCGATCAACCAGCAATTAGACTATTTATGGATAAGATGTTTTTTTCCCTATGCTGTAGCGGTAACCACTTCATGAGAATTTTGGCTCAATTTACAAAGAATGTTCTACGGTTTTAAATGCATTTTCCATTCACTGAGAACATGTCACAGCATAAACTTTGCAAAGGTCAAAACAATGCTGGATGAAATAGGCCTACTCAACATAGATTATTAATCAGCCTTTCTTGAATTCTAAAGTACCATTTTCTATATTCACTAACAGCAGAACTGAACTCGATTCACTTACCGCAATACAATGTTTGATGTCTTAGAAATCTATAATCTATAACTTCATTCAATGGTATCCTAGGAATAAAAACACAAAGTGGAATAGTGGGTGGTCTGACATCAGTGGCTTATCATTCACACAGAAATCTCCCCTTGAATATTTTCCATGATGTAAAGCCGAATGTGATGCATAATGCAAATTCACACCACACAGAGTCACGTTAAATAGAAAATACAGAGGAAGCTGTACTACAGTACAAAAGCAGAAACTTTTTCATCATGTTTCTCACGCTCTTCCCTTTTACCCACAAAATGGGGATGGGGTGGGGTTAAGAGCCGGGAGCGATTAGCTTATTAGCATCTTAGCTGTAAACATTCATTGGCTGTGACCACCCATCAATCGCTGTGCCATTATCATTATTCATCATAATGTTCCTCTGGCAGGGAGTCATCGTCCCATTTGAAATGGTTGCTATCACGGTATTAATTATCCGAGGAATCCCAACCAACAGATATTTGGTTTCATTGTCTCCTCAGACCGGCTGTTGGCTCTTCTTGTGTTTTTTTCATACTTGGAAATGTTCATACTTGGGAATATTCAAAAGACTGAAAATTGTTGCAGTTGAGCTGCGAAGATGCACCTCGACGTCTGTCCTTTAAAAAGCACATTTAGTCCAGTCCACTTGGAGACAAAAGAGAAGACGAGACATTCTTAGATGAAAAGGGGATCTCTGTTGAGGCATTTTGGGTCAGTCAGGAACATATTTCTGTATCAGGGAGACACAGAATGGTTCTTTTGTCAGTTTTCTAGGAAAAGGAGAAGCATAGAGACAAAACGGTTAACAGCAAATCCTGGCTCTCTCAATGAAGACACATTTCACATTTAATACAAATATTTTAATGTGTATGTTTAAAAATACAGTATTTCAAGTCAAGTTTTTACCCCATATATAATATAGTAGGCCTACTACATGAAGAACATAAAAGTGTTTGTGTCACTGGCACAGCAGTCTTTTGTGTAATGCAAGTAGAAAAACACACACAACTCCTTAACTTCTGCTTCCTCTCTTGTTTTAACAAGTAAACATTTCATCTGGAGCATTCTGAATTGTCCCTAATTACAGTTTGCCTTTCCATGCTGACAGAGAGAGAGAGAGAGAGGGAGAGAGACACTTCTATATAGAAGTGAAGTGTCTATTTGTACGTCTCTAAATGTTTTGATGAATTGAACAAGGTGGAACCTCTTGTAAACAAGTGTAATGCTTAATTGGGTTGTCCACTCACAGTTAACAGTCTTTGTATTGAGTTTGTGCTTGAAATGTGCTGTAATTCTGCAAACTGTTAATAAATATTTCAATCAATCAATCAAAAGAGAGAGAGAGAGAGAGAGAGAGAGACATTTCTAGTAGACGGGAGTCAAGAAAGTCTTGGACAGTGTCATACCATCTAACGAATGCCCTCACATCTTGCTCAAGTAAAGAATGACAAATCTTTCCACCCTCCTGATAACACAAAATGATTTGAACTGTGAGTTGTAAACCCTAACATTGCTTTAACGTGATAATACGCATAATAATCTCTCGAATGCATTCATTTTGTGCTCATTTGACCTTTCGTATGGCCTGTTACTTATTTGACATGGTGTAACTAGTGATCGATTGAACACTGATGACATTAAGCTAGGGGATTGTGAAAGATAAGGACATCATTATTTGCACCATATTTTATACAGGGACGCATCCGAGTCCAAACGCTGTTTTAATCATCCAGCGCTTCCTGTTTCAATTCTCCTGCCTACGTGTCAAACCAGAAATTATTCTTCCGTGGCTCTCTATCACTCCAGCTGTGTAACACACACACACACATGCGCGGCCGTGCACACACACACACACACACACACACACACGCACGCACGCATGCACGCACACACGCAGTGCCACGCACGCATGCACGCGGCTCGCACACACACACACACACACACACACACACGCACGCACGCACACCACCTGCATTTGCTGCAGATTAAAGTTTGACCGTCTAAAAATAAAGATGAGTTTCAGAAGCCCACTACTTCTGGAAAGGGCCTATTTCATGCAAGGCGTTTAAACTATAGATTGGCCACAAAGGACCTTACATCTGGTCCTAGATCAGGCCAAAATTAAAGCTGGAAGTTTAATATGCAGAGCAGAGCATCCAACAGCTGGTCGGTCAAAACTACCACACACACACACACACAAACACACGCGCACACACGCACGCACGCTCACACACACACACACACACACACACACACACACACACACACACACACACACACACACACACACACACACACACGCGTGCGCGCACACACACGCACACACACACACACACACGCACACACACACACACACACACACACACACACACACACGCGCGTGCGCGCACACACACACACGCACACACACACACACACACACACACACACACACACACACACACACACACACACACACACACATCAGAGCCTTAGGTTTGCAGCAGAGAAAAGAGCGGCAGTGACAGGCATTTTGATTGGAGGATAAACAGAATAGAGTGTATTGTTATTGCCAGCTAAAACAGAGCAGCAGCCTCTCTCACGCTATAAATTGAAGTGCACACTGAGCCAAACACCCACACACCCTAAATACTGGCTGAACTAAACACACGTGTGCATTTGTGTTCTATCCATACATACTGTACATATACATGTACATATACTTGATTGTGCTCTATAGCTATCTTTCCACAAACAGCATCAAATCAGAAATCACAAGCACAAGCGCAAACACACACACACACACACACACGCGTGCACACAAACGCAAACATACCCGCACATGCATGCACACACACACACCCGTACACACACACACGCACACACACACACACACACACACACACACACACACGCACACACACACACACACACACACACACGCACACACACACACACACACACACACACACACACACACACACACACACACACACACACACACACACACACACGCAAGGATGCTTCCCCTCCACATGTAAAGGGAGAGCGAGGGCCTTGGGTTTCTATTCACAGCACTGGAATCTTCAAAGTCTACAGCAAAAGGCGGCGTGGCTTTAATAGTACTGTAACACCTGGACGGTGCACATGGCAGGCTGCTGCTGCATGTGTGTGTCTGGAGACTGCAGTAAATATCAGCGCTGGACCAAGTGGTGGACTTTGACTCACTACTTGAGTCAAAGTATCGATAATCCTGGTCAAATTTGACTCGACAACAAGTGGAAGATGCTCTGTCAAATGTGTACTTGAGTTAAAGAACTGGAGTATATTTGCTGGGGTATTCAAAGGTACATGCATTTAAAAAGTAAAGATTCTAACGTACATTTTCTACTTAATATCAATGCATTGCTGTATTGACATTTAGAAATGTTCACAAGAACATTTAAAAGATTTTCCAGGAATAAAAAAACAATATCAAAAATAGTGAAAATAGCATATCTACTAGCTCACAATGCAAAGCACCGTTACACGTTGTGAGCTTATAGATCTGCTATTTTCACAACTTTTGAAATAGAGCTTAAAGGACAACTTTAGTTTTTTTCAACCAAGGTTGTTATTAGAGAAACAAAAAGATGAGTGTTAATTTTCTTTCATTTGATGCTTTCTTTCGTTTTAGGGATTTTAGCAGTTTTTGACAGGGGGCGGGGCATTCGAGCATGGGGCTAAATATGTATTGTTTTACAAAATGTTATGGCGATTTCTTTTTTTATTACTTACTATAGTCCTACTTGATCCCAAGAAATTACATCTGGCCACAAAAGATCACAGGATCTATTGAATGTGACAAACTGACATATTGAGCCTATACACATATAAGCCTTCCCCCAGTAGGCTACCTTCACATTCAGTAGATCCTGTGATCTTCTGTCGCCAGATGTAATTTCCTGGGGTTTATTAGGACTATGGTAAATAATAAAAAAAAAATCACCATCAAATTTTGTAAAAAAGTACATATTTAGCCACATGCTCGAATGCCCCCGCCCCCCTGTCAAAAAGAGCTAAAATCCCTAAAACGAAAGAAAGCAGCAAATAAAAAAAAATCTCATCTTTTACTTTCTCTAATAACAACCTAAAACATGAACCTTGGTTGAAAAAAACTAAAGTTGTCCTTTAAGGGGTTCATTCATAAGGTACTTTTTCCGTTCCTTGAAATGTAGTGGAGTGAAAATAGTACAATATGTCTTTGAAATAGTGAAATGCAAGTCATAACTAACAAAAACTACAAATACTCAAAGTACAACTATCCAAAAAAACGTTCTTAAGTACAGTACTCAAGTAAATGTGTCCACATGCACGTACTTTATGTGTGAATGTGTAGTTGACTAGTTGTGAATGTGTAGTTGACTAGTTGTGAATGTGTAGTTGACTAGTTGTGAATGTGTAGTTGACTAGTTGTGAATGTGTAGTTGACTAGTTGTGAATGTGTAGTTGACTAGTTATGAATGTGTAGTTGACTAATTCTGAATGTGTAGTTGATTATAATCTTATGTTACATACTCTACCTGCACATGCTTCTGTAATCTTTGATTCATCTTGGTTCACAGCTGCACACACAGTGTGTAGTTATGTGTGCACAAGCATATGGCATTTGCCCTCAAGTCTATGTGTATGTATATGCTTACAGTCGTGTGTGCGTGCGTGCATGCGTGTGCGTGCATGCGTGCATGCGTGCATGCGTGCGTGCGTGCGTGCATGCGTGTGTGTGTGTGTGGTGCTGTGTGCGCGCGTGCATGTGTGTGTGTGCTTACTAGTTTGCAGATGTCTGAATGTGTGTCAGTGTCCATTCATGTTTGCAGGTGTTCGTGGTGATATTTCATCTAAAGCTCTGCATTTCCTCTTCTCCCCAGACATGCAGATTCACCTTAGACCTGAACACTCCTCCTCCACTCTCTGTAGTAACGCTTCATACTTGTCCTTTATATTACTACCTTTTGCTCTCCATCCTATCTACTGTCTTTGACTGGATTTCACCAGTCTTCTTTTTTTAATTGATCTTTCTAAGTTCCAGTTTTATCTGTGCTCCAAGGCGTTACGAGCCACCATGGGCATTCAAGAATGTATGTTTTGAAAAACCGAGTCCAGGATATGAACGCGTGAGATACTATCTTTGAAAACGACATCTGCACGTGCATTCCCTTTTACTTATATGTACACGTGTAAACACACACACATGGACACACATGCATCCACGTGAACATGCCTATGCGCACGCAGGTACACACGAGTACTGGTGTGTGCGCATGTACACTAACACACACACACACACACACACACACACACACACACACACACACACACACAAATATAAACACACTTGCACACACACATATGCTGACATACGTGGTCACAACCCCCATGCCCCCCTGGCACACACACACACACACACACACACACACACACACACACACACGTATGTGCGTGTGCACACACACACACGCGCACACACACACACACACACACACACACACACACACACACACACACACACACACACACACACACACACACACACACACATACACACACACACACACACACACACACACACACACACACACACACACACACACACACACACACACACACACACACACATACACACACACACACCTTCCTAATGCCTCACAACTGTTTCCAATCTAAAGGTTCCTGCTTGTCTGGGCCCTGCCGGGGCCTGATTGCACGACACTGGATACAAGAGATCCTGAGGAGAAAGGGCAAGGCTGCAGGGGAGGGAGAGAGGGAGAGAGGGAGAGAGAGAGAGAGAGAGAGAGAGAGAGAGAGAGAGAGAGAGAGAGATGCTTTTCCTTTTCCCTTGGTTTCCCTCTGCTGTTTTTTATACCTGTCCAAGACACTGTGTGTGTTTATGTGTTTGTTGAGATAATAGGCCCTACCCAACATCCATCACGTTAAAAAACAAGTGGTTGTCTTTTAATGGCATCCAGTCGTACATAATATGTCTGCCAAGCACCGAGGTTAACTTGGCTGGCATAATGTTGAATGTGTTGTTCATTCACTTTAGACAACGATGTGGAACTGCTACTTTATATCGCTATAACGTGTTTAAAAAGCAACCAAATATGCTCTTTAATTAATTTGGTTGATTCAATATTTTAACCAAAATGAATCGTACGACAAATGGGTAGTTTTTGTTGTTGTTGTTGTTTTTCAATGTTTTTTATTGGGGTTCTGACAGTTCACATTTTTTGTTTTATTTGTAACTTTTTAAGTTACGCGTTGAAATTTGCACTAAAAGCACCAAAGTCAAATCAATATACAAAACCACTTTTTAAACTAAAATGTTTCAGAAGAGTTTTTCGTGGATAAAGTATGCCTACTTTGTATAATCTATTAGTTTGTACATAAATGCAAAACTAAAAAGAATGTCCCAATTCGTTGAGGATTGTAACTATAAAACCAATAATTTAGTCGTTGTGGTGCCAACGAACCAGGGGGGACTGTGTTATAATCAAACACTTTATAACATACAGAATACTTATCTCTCGAAGCACACAATGTTTGGATTTAAAAACAAAATTGTATAAACATTAATCATAAATTCCCTGCATATACAAGTTGCCGCATCCTTGCTAACGTTTGAGGCCATTATATTACATTACTACTATTAGCAACAATGCACAAATCTTTATGATATTTGTTATTTACTCTTTTTTAACGTATATTGTATATTGTTTTATTTTCGCTGTGGTTTGTATATTATATTAATACTTTCTTTTGTTTTTACAAGCTGAAATAATAATAATGTGTAACATAACACGCTACTGTACATAGTGACTGTATGCACTGACAAGTGCCTATAGGTAACACACTCACAGTGACAAGTGCATGGGTAAAACAGAGGTGTGTGCACAGTTGCACACGTGTATGAGTGAGTGTGTTTGTCATGTTTATACGGCGTGTTGGTGTGCCCATACCTGAGGGAATGCACAGGACCAGCTTGTTGCATTGGGCTAAATTGTACGGCAAGAAATAAAGAGAATGATGTAGAGATGGAGGGGAACAAGGGTAAAGGGTGAACAGGTATAGCTGCAGAAATAGTTCCACTGATGTTGATAATGAACACTATTATCATAGAATGGAGAATGGGTAGCATATACACAGAGCGAGAGGAGCCATGCATGGCAAGGCTTGAGATGTAAGTGTTAAAGCTGGAAAGCGAGAGGATCTAAATGTGTGTTTACGAGTTGTGAAATAGGTCTATAGGTAGAGACAGTGGGTTTAGAGGAATGAGGACAGCAGGGGGTTAGAGGAGAGAGGTTAACAGGGACCCTAGTGGCTGGCGGACATTGCCCAGGCACCCTCCATCCTCCAGACGGAGAAGGCATAGCTCAGTCTTTCATGGGCTAGGTAGTTGCAGCTGGCCAGCTTGGCATCCATCTCGTCACTCTGCAGCACCTGGTAGAGGAAGTCAATGTAGCGCGATGCCAGTTTGAGGATCTGGATCTTGCTTAGCTTGTCCGAAGGCAGTGTGGGGATGATCTTACGTAGGGAGGCAAACGCGTCATTCAAAGACTGAGTACGTTGACGCTCCCTCACGTTGGCAATGACGCGCTGAGTGTGCAGGTCCTCGAAGGGCTGTTCCGGCCCAGGGCCTAGCGTCGAGACCACTGTCGAGACCACTGTCGTGGGGCTTTTCTTCACCCTCTTTGGCCCAGATGGAAGCAGACTGTTGGGGCTTGCAGCTCCTGTCTCCTCTGGCCGACTGAGGCCGTCCTTCTTGGGATACGGAACCCGCTTTCGATTCCCCCCTTGGCCTTGGAGGTTCTTCTTAGACCCCCTGTCCATTTCTTCTTCACTGGCTCCAAGACCTCCTTCGGGAGAGTTGGTGCAGGACACCTCCTCTCGCATTGCAGCGCCCTACTGAAGTCCTACTGCCTTTCCCTACAAAGACAGTATGCTATTACTCCTTGATTTCGTCCCTTTCGCTTGTGCGCTGACACTTCCAGTGAAGATGGTGTTCACAAGCTAGACTAAAAATTTTTTCTCTTCCTCCTAAGCAAAAAAAAAAAGAACGGTCTTTCTCAAGTTACGGCCGTTGAAACTCCATTAGACTGGATTTCCTTGTTGAAAGGTGTCACCTTCACATTCCCATCTCAATCTGGCAGTCAGAACATCAACAAACCTTCTGACGGGCTGGTCCACCTCCTCCCATTTTATACTAGTCCAGTAACGCAAGGGCCTGCGTGCTGCTTCCATTGGCTGAACGCAGTTCCGTTGGGTGTGACTTGGTCAGAGCCAGACAGGGAAGCAGGAAGTGTGCGCTAGCTAGTGGATGGTGGAGGAAGGGGGTAAGTGGCCCGCTCCGCCAATGAGGAGAGCTGTGTCTAATTCTCCAGGAGATGTCTGAGGCTTTATGGGTTCCAGATTTCTGCTGGAGCTTGCTTGGCGTTAGTCCGCACCCGGTTGCCTGTCCTTTCCCTCATCAAAGTCAGGGGCAATTATTAAACTTTTTTTCCCCTCCCGACATAAACCTTGAATGCTATATTGAAAATTGTTTAATATTCATCTGAGCAAACATATTCATGACAGACTGCGGAATAAAAAGTGTAAAATGAAGCATGTAAAGTATAAATCATGCTGTTATCAAATGACAAAGAATACGTGTGCCATAATAATCCAACATGTTACTATATACATGTTATATAAGGTTATATATTTTATAGTGTAGAAATAAATACATATTTATTATTATTATGATTTGTGTTTATAAAACAAATATTCTCCATCTCCTGTTATCCTCAATTTCAGTCACTGAAATAACTATTAATAGCATGCAGTTGGATTGTCAGGTTATACAATAAACCGATTTTACCATGGTAATTCACAAAGCCAAAGAGATTTAGTTAGTTTAGTAACTTTCAATAGCTTGAACATAGAGTAGATATAAAACCATGTTTATAAAGAATCAGGTGTTGATAATGATATATCAACATTTCAAACTAAATAATAACATTCTTGATACATATTTCAGCGTAGTTATGCCATATAGTCCAAGAACACTTTATAAATAAACAACTCCAGCAGTACTGGTTACATCAGCCCTCCTATTCATCCATTCCTAGAATAGCGGTGGACAGTACCGGTACATTTACTTGAATACTGTAAGTACTTTAGTTTATAGTATCTTTACTTTACTTCAGTATTTTTATTTTATTTTATTTTATGTATTATTATTTCCACTCCAAAACATTATCAAGACAGATATTGTACTTTGGACTCCACTGTCTACATTTCTAGGAAGGGGAAAAGGTACATTATGAATACGTCCTGTTTCAAATATAGTGAAAACAGATCTACATCCTCACAACGCACCATGATGCGATGCGTTGTGAGCTTGTAGATCGACCTTCTTTGTTGTTTTTAGAAATGTCTGAAAAATATTTGAATTTCTTTGGAAAATGTATACATTTTAACAGCAATGCCTTGACAATAAAAATACATGTATTTTACAAAAGAAATGTACTTTTGAATATCAAAGCATGTTCTTTGCACTCCAGTACTAACTCGAGTGCAACTTTGAGTGCTTTCACTTGTAGTAGAGTCATATTTGACCAGAAGTCTAGACTTTGATTGAAGCATTGGGGCCGAGTGCTTTGTCCGCTGCTCGATCTATCTCCACGTTAACAGCCACAAAGGCCAGACAGTACCCAGAATAACCCTTGACCTCAATGCCCTGGTGACCTCAACCCTGATAAGGTGAGAGAGCCCTGCTAATTGTGCCTTCCATGTCCTCTGGGGCAGCCAACACATGTTGTTGCTCTACACTCTGGACCCTGGGGAAGGTGGGAGCATGTGGACCTGCTGAAGCCACGCAGCACCACTAGCACGCACACACTGACATGCTTTCTATCCTTTTCATTTCAAGAACGCCCAGTTTGATATTCATCTGGCTACATCAGTCAGACCTCCATTTGGTATTAGTATTTTTGTAATCTCTGGGAACCCAAACTCCACTGTAAAAACCTTAGTGTCAATTTAACTCTGACAGTGTGTACTGTACATGGAACCAGAATCAGAATAAGCTGTATTGTCACGTCACAGGTTCACAGCTGTAAAACAGTGGGTGAATTCATTTTTTGTGCAAGCTCCATCATTTGATTGTTTCCTGAAAGAGAAAGAAAATGAAGAAGAGGGGGGGGGAAAGAAGGAATCAAAAAAGAGACAAGGTATCTACATATTATTTACACATGGATGGATTACGCATATCCATCCAAACATTATGTGCACGAGGTTTAGAAATAAGATGCATGAGCATAGCAGCATGTATGTATACTGTTCATAGCAGATATTAGTGCAAGAAGAGCATCAGTGCGTTGTACATGAGATTAAGGTGCAGACTAGAGTATCAGTAAGTATCAAGTTCAACCACATAGTCCACAACAGGACGTTGCTTTTCTGGTATAATCCACGGTTATGTCCATGTTCCAAAAGTCCCAGCCGGGTGACAGGCGGTGCCGTGGTCATGCCTTGTTCAACAGTCTGCTGGTAGGCGGTCAGAAGATGTTCATAAATCTAGTCCTTGATACGACGTTAGGCTGTAACCAAACGGACCCGTCGGCATTACAGATCCATAACCAGAGACGTGCAGAGGGAATTTGAGGGGCAGGGGCTGGAATTCCTTTAATTTTCTTTTACATTTCTTTTTTTTTAATAATATTTATTTTATTTGGAAAAAGCAGTACAATAACAGCATTTCTATGTATACATAGGACACAAGTGAAGTTCCCAGGATTTTTTTCACCCCTCTTCCCTCCCTCCCCCTCCAAGTGACTCCATCTCCAGTGTTTCTGTAACATCCTTGCTTTCTTCAGGACTACATATGGCATCAAGTCTTCTTTTACATTTCTACCCATATTTAGAAGAATCTCATTTTAAACACTATGAATCTAGGATTATACTGAGAGAAAAAAAATCCACAAATTGAATACTATTCATACAAAAGTTACAATTGTGTACTGGTCAAGATTACACTGGTCAAGAATACACCGTCTGGACGTCTTCTTGAATGGTATTCAAAACAGAGTAGCCCTGTATAATTAAACTCTGTTCAGTTGTGTTTGGAGGAACATGAGCTATGTAATTCACACCTGAAAACACTTTATTTATATTTATTCATAAGGGCTTGTCTATATCATCATCACGCAGTGTTTTCTTTCCCATTAGGTCTTTTAGGGACACGTGTACTGCACACAACACCTCATGCAAGGAGAACATATTTCACTGCGGTAATGTGTGTGACTAATCGTACGACTTTGACTTGGACCCCCAGATTGATGTATCTGGCCAGACCAGTAGCTGAAAAGACGTAGAATGAAGTAAGATTTGTGTTGATTTCCTTTTCATCAAAGTGTAAGTAATGTGACACATTGCATGTGAGCTTGTAGATCAGCAATTTTTTGTGATTTGTGATTGGCCAGAATGAGATGATGTATGATGACGTATGCTCCTCACTTCACACAGGTGTGATTTTTTTTGAAGTCCAATAACCCCTACTTTGAGAGGTTACCATTGCACTAGAAACTAAAATACGACTGGACAGGACAGAGGACCTTTTAGTTTAAGATCTTCAAAAATACCAACATAGCACCATAGCACGTCTCATAACATGCTAATTAAGAGCTTGTATATCTGCTATTTTCTTAAGTCCAATAACCCCCACTTCGAGAACCAACCACTCCTCTAGAAACTAAAACACCTCTATGACTGGACCTGCCAGAGAACATGCCACATCAACTCAAGGAAAGACGTAAGGTGTTCAAAAGACACACACAACCCAGTTTTATAGTGTCTTGAGCTCGTTAGCCAACCTAGTTCATCTGGTCCTCACAGGTGATAACGCTCAGGCTCATCAAGGCTTCAGGGAGAGGAGAGTGGAGATAAGAGAGGCAGAGCGAGAGAGAGAGGACACAGAATAATAAAGGCCTCGACAGAGTTGACAACTGGAGGGGAATATGTTCAGGGGTCATCAATATGCCTCTACCATAGCAGTGGATTTGGTTCCTAATCCTAACTATCATTTAGCTGGGGACCCCCTGAAAACGGGGTGCGCACGCTTATCCGACACACCAAAGGTCTGACATGCGGGTCTCTCACTATAATCACTGGACCAGGGCTATGGTCTAACTAACACATTGTCATGTCAAGGACCCCTACATTTATATATATTTAGTCGCAGACCCCAATCTGAAAAGGTTTTGTAGAGAAGATTTGTGTAAATAAAATGTAAAAATTACATTATTCAACTTAAAAAAGCAATTGGCTATTCTTTTTAAATAAGTATAAAACAGGGTTAAGTGCTTAAAGGTATATTCAGTGATTTCACTTAATTCAAATATCTTTTTATTTTATTTTATAATCCTCCCTACTATATAGTGTGCTGACCTGTCCCCAGTTAACCCCTGGGGTAAAAAATCCTTAGGTTTCGTTTTTGGCTAGGGTTAGCCAGCCTTCATCCAATCAGGATGAGAGGCGGCCTTCCTCCAATCACGATTGAGGAATAGTTTTACATCTAAAGCACTATTTCAATATGCGATGTGCTGCTATTTTTGCTATTTTATTCTTTATTTTTGTCCATGACATGCACTAAATAGGGACGCCAAGTTGCACGTGATTAATTTCACTATAATTTCACCAGTTAATGTACTTTTTAAGAATGACAATTCTCTCTCTACCAGCAGTAGCTAAAGACAGTTGCAGAATTCTGTACTTAACCTAATCTAACAACTAAGATCTTGTCTTATGGGGGTCCCTGGCACCAAATCTTTTCAAATGGGTGTCCACAGATTAATACGTATCAAGTTAGGGGTCCTTGACATGAAGTGCATGCCCACAAAGTCTTCCTCAAACACCTGTTTGACAATGCTGAGTCCCACTTCCTGTTTGTAAGGCAAAGGCAAAAGGAAGTGACATCACATCGTACCATCACCAACCAATAGACGATTGATGCATTTCATCATCAGAATCATGTCAGGCTGTACAGATTTTGGTTTTGGTTACTCTTTAAGATTAACGGACCAAATATGTGGCTATATGGTGTCAAGTGTCAACACAAAATATGAGAGTGGAACACAAGCATGCAAGTCAAAAGTCCAAAAGCATTCTCTCATAACAACACTGCCATTGTGAAGTGATAAAACATTATAAAACATAAAGGATTGGGTGGCTGGTCGCTCAGCCAGTGCTCAGACCATTATGCTCCGAATGCGAGGACTGGGGTTCAAATCCGACCCCAGCCTTGACTCACATGTCTCCTCTCGCTCTGTCTCTCCACTGGTCTATCTGAGGTAAAGTATAAAAGCCTAAAATAAATCTTGGGGAACAAACAACAACAACACACACGTACACTCAAAACATGAAAAACATTACCTACAGATGTACAGAATCCTGTTAAAGCCAGAAGAGTTGGTTGTGGCCAAAGCTACCTGTCACATAGCTTTTCAACAAAGTTACACTCCAGCCTCACTCTGCATCACGCATCATCACCATGAAGTGATCTGGTTGGGGATTTCCGCTCCGGAGTTTCTGAAAATATGTACTTTTTGATGACATCATAATTAATAATTGCTTCCATATCTAAAAACGGCACCATTACATCCACCACTGTTCAGTAGACTAAATCAAATTTAGTCATGTTTAAGGAAACTCTAAAAACACATAAAAGTCTAGGTTTTATTTTGAAAAAGTGGTAGGCCTGTTCAATAAAAGGTTCATGGAATGTAAGTGAACCGTATGTCATTTATGACACAGTGTTGTGACAGCACTCTAGCCAACAATCTGGGTGTGATTGCCTGTGCGTTCAACGGACATAAAAGTGAGCTCTGTGAAGAGAGCGGCTCAGAAGATTTTGATGAGCCCCATGATTGCACTGGTATAGATTTCATTCAGAGAAGGACGCTCAATGGAAAGTAGCTTGAACCCGGTCAGGTTCAATCAACTCAGAGCTAAAAACTCATCTGGCCATCAAAGTGGTGCTGGGGAAGGAGATACTGAATTATTATATAGATGTCCCTATTTGCATAACAGGCCTTTTTGGAGGGACAGGAAGTTGTAGTCAAATCCAGGATTAACTGAAAGTAGAATGGTGTTTGTTGGCAGTGCACTGCCGGCAGATACAATGGATCTATGCAGGAGGACAGGAAAGCCATTGTTGCTGGGGCGAACCTTGGGGGCTGTTGCTTACCTTAGTGAAGCATGCCTTCATGCCATAATCATGGAAAAAATGAGTAAACTAACCGAGTGGGCTAACAGGAATTGCCAATTGCGTGGTGCACCCTTTTACGCAGAAGAACAGAGGGGGGAGCGGGAGAGAATGGAAGAAGATTAAGAAAGGGAAAAGAAAAGAGAAAGAAGGGAGAGAGAAGGGGAAAAAAGTGAGGCTGACCAAACAGAACCAGATGCAGGAGTGTGGAGGCTCGTTTGATCTCTGTCCTCATAGGCTGATTGATGTTGCACATTTCATTTCCTTGTCAGAGTCTTGACATGATGTTTCACTAAACACTCCGGCCCTGTTCTCTTCTTCTTTGTATTTCTGAGGGGGTCATAATTAACCCTTCCCGGAGCTGAAAACAGACAGCAACAACAGCAAGGGAAATAAATATACAGTAATATATATTATATAGCAAGCGGGGGCTTGGATATCAAAGGAGTTAAGACCATTGTATCGTCCAGCTCTGTCCCTCCGACATATGGTACCGGCTGACGTGATTCGCGCTGAAATGCTTCCATGGAGGAGCGGCCATGTTGACAGAGAAGAGCCGTTTGAAGTTCCCCAGATATAGGAAAACAATTTCTTTAAGTCAGTAATGCAGTCAACTCAATTACAGTCAGGCTCCCAAAGGTTTTCCTTTTTAGACTGCACTGACTGATCAGTGACTCACTGGGTTGGTACGATGATGGAACCAATCAATCGCTGTACCTGACCTGGTGGGAAAGTGATCCTGGCTGGACAAATAAATGTCTCTCCACCTTTACACCCAAGGAGGTTCCTCTGCCCTTCTGGCTGCTGTCATGGGCGTCTGCACCCCTCCCCTACCCATCTCTCTGTGGCTCCATACCTCCTGAGGAGCCTAGTGGGACAAAGGCTGACATCTGGGACCCATTTCCCCCCTGGAGAAACCCTTCCTGTGGGGTATCCACTTATAGGGGTTTGTGGGGGTGGCGGATGGAAGGTGGTGGGGGGTGGGCGAAGGCGTGCGGCTGGAGGAGGGTGGGTGGGAGGTGTTTCAAGGTGCTTTTTTCTTCTTTACGGTGTATGGGGTGGGTGTGGTGTTGGGGTGGGGGGGCAGTAGGATAGAGAGACCAGGGTGGACGTTAGGCTCAGAATACGAGAGGCATCGTGGTCAGTGAGAAGAGCTGGAGAGCACCTTTAGTGACAGAGAAGTATGGAAGGGGAGTTTTTATTGTCTGTCTGGAATCTGACACTTCTCTGGATGAGAGTTAATCACTTAAACCCTTGAATTGCAACCGTAGGCCTACTTGGTACGCTCTTTTTTCACTTTACACCAAATCTCTTGCTGAGGTTCAAGTGGCAAATGGGATCAAGTTAGCTCTTTCTTGTGGCACGTCCGATTGATTGACATTTACAAGGCATCAGACATTGCTACCTTGCTATACTGTATACTGCACATCACACATACTGTAAACACATGTATATGCATTTACACATTAGGCTACTGTACACACGTGTGTGAACACATAAACTTCCCGATCTGTTGTTTGACCCCTAGGTGTTGGTGCTAGAGGGTAGGCTGCACTAAAAACGCAACTAGACATTTTTTATTTTCGTATTCCTTTCGAGGCAGATTGCTTCAAAAGACTTTTGCCTCTCGTCTGCGTGCTAACCTGTGTTATTCTTGTTTGGCTGTGACTTATCTTTCTATATTAGGCTGTAATTTATCATAATATTTAGTGCTCAAGCTTCCCCCAAACGTCCCTGCTTTCATGTGTAATTTAGCCAATATCCTGCACTGGCTCTGATTACTGTGTTTAAGTCCTGGGGTCCATCCATGGCACATTACAAACAGTCCCAGTGGAGTTCACAGCTAAGCAGGGGAGGGGATACATTATGTTGTACTGCCTGAGACAGAGAAAAGTTTATGCAACAGGTTAGGTTGGTCTGTATTCTGTAATAAATCACTCTCTAGTGGTGGACAGTAAGTACAGTAAGTACATTTACTTGAGTACTGTACTTCTGTATCTTTGGATACATTTCAATCAAATATTGTATTTTTGACTCCACTACATTTCTAGGAAGAGACAAAGAACATGAATTAACCACTTAAGCCCTATTTCAAAAAGTGTAAATACTGTAGCTGATCTACAAGCTCACCACTTGTCGTGAAGCAACGAGTAGTGAGCTTGTAGATTGTCAATTTTACATTATGGGCGGGAACAACTTTTTGTAACTATACCTTTCAAGACGGGAACCCATTTTGGTACAGTATAGTATGTACAGTATATCTACATATATTTTATTTTTGAATAAACATTTGAAGGTTTTCAGAAAACGTCAGGATCAGGATTTAGGTGTTTTAGAATCGGCCATAGTCCTAAATGGGTTAATGATAGATTGTGAACATTTATGGAAGATCTTAGAATTGTTTCATGGAAAATATCAAATTTCAATACAGTAATGCATTGATATTAAAAAGAAAATGAATTACAAATGTTTACTTTTTAGTACTTTAGTATTTTCAAAAGCATTACATATTATAAAAGCAAGTAGCCTATTCCAGTACTTTAACTCAAGTACAAATTTGACTGAGTAACATTCACTTGCAGTTGAGTAATATTTGACCATGAGCATCAACAGTACGTATGCTCAAGAAGAGTGTAGTACTTTGTCCACCACTGGGTCACAGCTAAGCAGGGGATACAATATGAGAGAGAAAGAGCCTAGGTTTAGGCAACAGGTTAGGTTGGTCTGTAATAAAGGGGCCGGCCCCACATTCATTATGATAGCTCATTGTGATGTATTCTTATTTTACTATTTATTCTATTGTGCTTACATGATATTTATCCTGTCTTGGTACCATAAATAGAGACTTCTTATTGATACTGTGTAAGATGATAAGGGTTGACACCTGTGTTCAATTACTGTTGATTGTATCTCATACCCATGCATAAATACCACACTTCCTGTTGTCTTGTCACAAACGCTGAGGAAGGCCATACAGGCCGAAACGCGTCCGTTTTTCAGTCTCAGAGGTAAATAAAATCATGTAAAAGGACATACAATGAGTGCTGGCATTTTCTTCATCTGGTCTGTAATAAACCAATCTTGCAGAGAGGTTTTGCATGTTAACTTCAAGTAATCATTCACGCAGTAGAATGTCAAATAGTCAAATCAACACTCTGAATGTTCTCCACAGAAGACAAAGAACATACATACTGATGAAAAACAGCAACACACTAATTTCTGCATTTGTGTCTAAGATCTTTTATTATTATTAATATATTCAAGTAGAGAGTTATAGGAAGTTACAGAGTTACTGTCAGTGACACTTCTTGTTTGTTTTTTTCCATGTCACAAACATACATAGACAGGGCAAACACATGCCCTTCTATTTGGTTAGGCAGAGTAAGTAACCAAGAGTGATCAGTTTGACGACTAGTGGATCAAATGCCCAGCCCACTGTCCCATCCTCCCTCCCATGGGTCCTAGCGGACATAAAACAGTAGGTTCAATCCAAGAAAAGGAAAGGATATATAGAGAAAAAAAAGTTATTCTGCTCATGTGATTTCCACATCCTTATTTTATTTTTTTATTTAATCTTTATTTAACCGGTAAAAAAACATTGAGACTACATCTCTTTTACATCTTTTATTTACATAAATAAAATTGCACTTCAATGCTACATCGACATCGTACATTTAAGATGATCCTTTTTTAAACTTTCAAAGCCAATTTTAGTCTGGACTGCAGGTCGTTCCATGACCAGGGACCAAAGAAGGCCAGACATTTTTTACCCCCCTCGGATTTGAATGCTGGTACTACACACCGTAGCCAAGCATTTGATCTGAGGTTTAGACCATGTTTTACCAAATCGAATTTGCGTACGTCTGTAATCCACATAACTCGAGAACAGTTTGCCCCACCGACTTCTAATTTGACACACACGTTCCACACCACCACAGTGAGTGCAGTGCCCGGTGTCCAGTCCGTTATCTAGAACCAGCACAAAAGCCCCTGCCCGGGCTCTGGACCTGATCACCCCTATATCTCCATATATGGAGCTGGCCTGTTATTCTGACATCACAATGATGTTCTGTCATCACAATGTGTTCTGACATCTGCATAGACTCCATCTTTCGGCATGCCTGACAAAGAACTCCATATATGGGCAGAAAAGGGACACAGTCATAATAACTGAGTGGGGCATGCATTTCCAAATTGCATCGTTCCAAGTAGGCCAGTGCCCAACGGGCACCGCTGTAGTCTTCTATCTTATCTTCTTCTATCTATCTATAAATGCACCACGTCTCTGTGTGTACGTCTGTACGTACGTCTGTAATCCACGTAACGGTCTTCGGTCTAACGACTTCAAATTTGACACAGGCATTCCAAGTCACCACAGGGTGTGCAGTGCCCGGTGTGCAACGGGTATTACATAGCCAGGTGGGGCATGGATCTCCATCTTCCATCGTTACCGACTTGGTGCACTACTACAGACTCAGTGCTCTACAGCCGGGCACCGGTCTAGTAAGCAGAATACGCAGAATCTTTATCAGGTCAGACATGATGAAGACCCACGGTGGTTGAAACTTTGTACTTTTAATCCATTTTCTACATATAGTATTACTTGCCGCGACAATCACTGACATGTATTTCAACACAGTGAACCCTTAGCCAGCATAACTGTTCACATCATCACACAGAACTCTTGGTTTCACAACTGACTCAGCATTCTTAAATGTGCAAGGTTCACTTTCTCCAACAGCACCATTAGCATGCTCAGTGAGTCAGCAGATACATTGACCATGTGCAGGCCACAAGGGTTGGAAAATACTGAATCAGTGTGAACCCCAGAATTAGCAAAGCAAACCACGGGACACCAGGTTTCAGGAATCCCTTTAATTGAATGTATATAGTATATAGTATGTATAAACTGTCAATTCATAAATAAAATAGTTGCACAGTCAAACCTTGATGGGGGATATTATAACTATTGCCAATGTTTCAATATAGTGCATCTCCTCATCAGGACAAATCATAGATATGGATGGATGCATGTCATCCAGTGCTGCTGATTCCTGCTATTTTCACTCATGCGCCTACAGTAGCCTACCTACAGTAGTACCGCAATGTCTGTATATTAAAAAAATCATTCCTCATCAAAGCCAACTTGGCCAATAAGCAGACTCTAATTTCATACAAAAAAAATGAGTTGCTTGTGTTGAACAAAGATCAAAGTGATAACCACCATCATCATCAGTGTTGTAAAAACTAACATTTCCGATCCCAATCTACCATAATCAACCAAATCCTCTCTTGGTAAGTAAAGGTTTCCACTGTCATCTTTATTTATCTATAGTTCACTGTCATCTAATACAGATTCTCCAAAGTCCAGATATTAGGCTAATTACAGAAATCCCAGATGTCTTGGAATAAAGTGAGTTATACGGTCCAATATTTGACCCTCACTGAAAAATCATTTTATAGACATAAACCACACATCAAGGTAGTGATGTAGGCACACTTATGGTGACAATTTCCTTGGATCAACACAGCTATTAAGGTATAGTGAAATTTACCACTCACACACTTCAAACGTTGGTTGTGAGAAGGTATCATAAACCTGGGATCAGTGTGCAATCCACTGTCAGAACCAATGACATGTATCAGTCTCAGGCGTTGGCACACTGTGTCAGGTACTGTCAAAGTACAGTGAAGCGCAGTCTGCAGAGGTAGTGGAATGCCGTGTTCTTAGAACTGAGCTATTGCATTAGAAACATCAACAGAATTCTGCAGCCAGCTTCAAAGTGGTGTGCTTTCACATTGAATCAATCCCTTCTTCCATTAGATTAGATGACCTTACCAAAGCTACATTGCACTAACGTTTCTTTATGGTTTCTCTAATCCTTCGCTCTGGTTTTGGTTCCCCCTGTGAAGCCACTTCAAACAGCTGCTGCCATGGCATATCCCTTTGTGCTCTAAAACGGCAAATATGTGTCTCTCCCTAAAATGTTTCAGATGCGAATGTTCCTGCAGTCCCAGGGGCAGAGCAACACACCAACAACACAGAAGAGAGATAGAGAGAGAGAGAGAGAGAGAGAGAGAGAGCGAGAGAGAGAGAGAGAGTGAGAGAGAGAGACAGAGAGAGAGAGAGAGAGAGAGAGAGAGAGAGAGTGTATCAGGGGGACAAAAGAGTCAATGGAGGTCGGACATCTACTGTACTGCTGTCACCCGAAGGAGTTAACAAGGAGGTCTGATTCGGCCTGCCTGAGGGAGAGAGGACTTCTGGCAGGGCCTGACTTTGAATGAGTGACGAAGGTTGAAGGAGATGACAGTGAGAGAGAGAGAGAGAGAGAGAGAGAGAGAGAGAGATAGAGATAGAGACTGAGTGAGAGATGCTACAGCAGTAAATCAGTGTGGTAATAATGAGAAATTTGAGGGGGAGGGGATCACAAAGGTTTAGAAACATGTGTTTCAGTTTGTAAATAAAACAGTAAATTGCTATGGATATTGCTTGAATATCTGTGGGCTTTGTACTTCTCTTTGCGGAAGTTCCTCCGAAATCATTCCGAAACAGCCTTCTGAAAATGCCAGAGTATCTTTTTAATGTCAGATAGACCATCTGGTTCTCTACTAATTCAAGATGGTAGCTTTTCATTCTTTCTTTTTCTACTTTTTTTTTGCCACTCTAGTCTGAAAGCTTTATATTTGCATAATTAAAGCGAATGCCGATTGTTTATATGTTTTATTCTGAGCCGTCTAATTTCAGAGACATACGGCAAAGTTGTGAATCCAAAGGAGCAATATTGCTCATGTTCACCCATTTTTAACTTATGACAAATATTGTATACAGTAAATATATCTATACTAACACTTCAAAGTAAATGTTCCCATGTGTCATATATATATAGGTAACCTTCAAAGGAAAAGAATAAAAACAGCTATTAATGCTTCTATTTATATGGCATGTAAGTTTGATGAAAGGCAGGTGAACTGTAGAAAAGTACTTGAACATCAGAATGTAATATATTTGAAACATAATATAATCTGCATATAATTGATATTTTGATAGTTCCGACCTCTGTCAATGAACATTTGACAAAACATTTTTTTCACTCTAAAGTGGTTGAATAAATATATATTTATTTCCTTGTAATGTGAAGAAAATGTTGCATTTCAGTGTTTACATCAATTTATTTGTATTCTTTAATATTTGATCCCTCCCTTCCAGTGTCAACCTGTCTGCCAGACTGTCAGTTAGGAGGTAGATTACTTCCTTCCTTGATTTGGGTAGAAAAGAGTCACATAATTCAATAAAACAGGACCCCTCCCCCTCTTTACATACCACACAAAAACACACACGTTTTACAGCCTAGTGTATAAAGTTAATAGGACGCATTTGGTTCCAAAGCCCACAGCTTGCTCAGTGGAAACTAACTTGGATTGTTTTTCAGTTTCTTAATGTTAAGGTTTATAATGGCTTGATAAAAAATGTTACTATGGTGATTTAACCACAACATTGTAATTACCTTGATGCAATGCAACTCCGAGGGCTTGCAAACAAGCCCGTGTAATGTCATTAAGATATAAGTACCACAAAAAATGTCCTTTAAAAAAGAAAAAGGTTATAAGATGAGGGAAAGCAAGAGAGGGAAAAAAATAATGATAGTGGTTTATAAAGGATCAAAGTTAATGTTACCTCTACTAAATAATGAATTCTGGAAGAGTGCCAGCCCTACTTTCCATAGTCTACCAATGTACGTTATAGTTTTCCTTAACATCAGAATGTTTTTTAAAAACTGACGCAATATTGGGGGTATAAAATACCCACAGTGTCTTCTAACGGAATCTCTCAAACGAAAAACGAGTTCTAATGCAACAAATATTCATATATGCGGACATAATTCAGCCACATATTTTTCGCATCAACTTCAAAGTCCTTCCATCAGGCAGCTGCCTTAACAAAATCATACACCAAAACTCCCTGCACCCCCACATTCTCTTTGAGGGACAGAATAAAAATGTGGACGGATTGAATAATTGACAAACTTCAAAGTGCAGGTTATTGCCCAGCATTTACTGTTATGACTGCTATGCTATGGGGTGTTTTTCCTTTAAAAACGTATGCCGGGTGGCTGGGAAAGGGGCTTCTTTCCCTCCCAGTGCAAATCCCTCTCTAATGCCCAACACTGACCCTCTTCACCCAGGCTTAGTAGGAATGAAAATGTATAACACCTTCAAAACACTATCTGTTCCCTTGGTAGTTTCTCATGATATGGCAAAGTAGTAGGCATTAGAATGGAAATAGTCATTTATAGTCTGGGATTGATGTGGGACCATCAGCAACATCATAAATTAGTCCATACATGCATTTAAAGTTTTTAACCAAGGCGATATGGCTCTAAAACAGATAATTTTCTTTCCAGAAAACGTTATCACCCTTTATGTTGTCTGTTTTTAGACTGTGTTACATTACAATAATATGCAACCAATACACAGGCTCGTCATAAAAGATATTTTATTATCATGGCTCTCAGACACATACCTATACAAACACATACATTCATACATTCACTCAAGTATTTATGGGGATATACACAGTGCTGTACGTCATCATTTTATATGATAGATATGGTAGCGCAAAGAAAAACAAACATTTAAAAAGAACACTATTAAATTAATCTCCTTAGGCAAC
The DNA here is from genome assembly GCF_951216825.1 of Electrona antarctica. Lineage (NCBI taxonomy): Eukaryota > Metazoa > Chordata > Actinopteri > Myctophiformes > Myctophidae > Electrona > Electrona antarctica. Next base: position 30,159,471 of record NC_136790.1, on the reverse strand, counting down.
ATTGTAATTAACACAAATGGTTTGGATCAGGAGAAAACGACGAGAAAAGGTCATGATTCCTTTAACATGCACATCATTAGAAGCACTGCTGTTGTGTAACCAAGATACACTTGATGGACACAAACAAGGGTTGGTTTTCACATCACATCACATCAATGCCCACCATTTTCTTCAACAACTGATGTAAAAAAAATAATAATACAAGAACATGTACTGGTAAAATGCCCATTCAAAAGAGTATGTACTGTAAAAAGTGCAGGTGGATTTGATTTGGATCTGTAGCTCAAAACTCTTTCAGACTGAGGTTAAACAATCTTGAGTGACCTTCCCTCTTCACATAGTTTACTCAATGATCAAGAAAATGAGTGGTGTTGGAAACATAAGTGTAGGAAACATACATTATTGTAGTAGGGTAATTATCACCTTGTTTCAATTTGTATTGGCATATTTACCTTGGTGAAATATAGCTCAAGTGATTGAAAAAGAAAATTGTATGTGTCATATGAAAGTAAATGAAATAATAGTGTTAGTAGTACTCATGTTAATTGATACAACAGAAACATCAACTCTTTTTAAAGCATCAAGTCATTAGAAATACTGCACCAGATCATTGGTAAAGGGACACCATCTTGTGACCACAGTGTGAAACTGCAGTATCCATCTTGTATACCCTTAAACACTGGAAAATGCCCTCAACACAAAGTGGAATACTATCAAGTATGTAAAGAAATCGTAAGGGTATAGTAGTTATGCCTGAATGACAACACATCAAACTCAAGAATCCCTAAAATGTATATGATTACATGAGACGAAATCCATAAAAGATTAAAAACAGGGCTGAACTTGTCTGTAAATTGTCCTGACAAGCAGAAGATAAACCCTGCACACACTAAAACAAATCCTGGGCAGGAAGGAAGGCAAGTGCATGCCTGAGGTCGGGATACAAACCATTGCACCCTTTCTTTGTGCCTCACCTGCTACTGCCATTTTATTTTGTTCACGTCCACCCACAATTTAGATCATCATTGGCCCTAAAGAACACGCACAGAAACCCTCAGGAACCCTGTTCAATGAGTCGTCTGTAGTAGACCTGGCCCAGTGGAAGAATGGTATACTATCATCATGCCTTTAGAAGTCGCTGAGGATGCTGATGTCGGCAAACTCTTTGCGATAGCGGTGTGAGTAAAGAGCCAGAATGAAGGACCACTTCAGGCTCATGAAGCTCCACACACTGGATAGATATAGGCTCCGAGGGTCTGTCAGGCCTGCGGGGTGGGGCAGACATAAGATTACACCTGTCACTTGTCAGCAAACCATCTTCACTAATGTCGACTATGTAAGACAGATCCCGGACCATAGCCGGGATTTTAGAAGGTACACATTTTGAGAGCAATAGTCCAACACTTGGGACAGTTGTCTTGCCTGGCAGCTCCAGCTTCAGCATCCTTCTCTCCCAATGTTGTAACCCTCATCCCTCCTCTATACGTCAACCTCTATCACCAAACCTTCTAACCTGGGCCTCTAAATTGACGCTAGGTATTAAACCCTTTCATCTCCGCCACCTCTACTCACTACTACTTATTTCACTGTCCTCTCTTTTGTTCAGACACTATTCCGAGTCCTCCTTACTTTCATTCCTAGTCTAAAGCAGGGGTTCTCAACCCGTGGGTCGCGACCCCTCGGGGGGTCGCCAAATTATTTTGGGGGGTCCCCAAATTATTAAAAAAAACAAAAAAAACATATTTTTTTTTGCAACTGAATGGCTGGAAAATGGAAATGAAGAGTTTACATAGTACACATAGTACATGCATACACCTTCCCTAATGATTATACCTGGTTTCAGTATTGTATTGTCTATTGTCTCTATTATTAGGGTCGGGAGGGGGCGGGGCGGGGGTCCCGAGACATTGCCAAAGCATTTCCGGGGGTCCCCGGCCAAAAACGTTGAGAACCTCTGGTCTAAAGCATGCCCCGATGATTTAGAGACCAGACTCTCTTCCAGAGTTAACTTAGCACAGCAAAACAGGTTTGCACCACAACTAAGCCTGTCACAATTATAACATAATCACCTAATCGCAATTATAATTATAATCGTCATAATCTTTTCCAACAGTTTAAAAAAAATAACAGATCTACAAGCTAACAAAGCTTGTATATCAGCTAGTTCCGCTCATTTTACATTTTAGTAAAGTAAGTATAATAGTAAATGTCTGAGTTATTTCTTTGTATATTTACGTTTTTAGCTGCCTTGTGCATTTGTGATTATGAAGCCTAAAAACCAAACAGAAATAAAATTTGTATTCCCATGTTCCAATGCCAAAAACACAATTCAATTGTTAATTGCAATTATTTGTGGGACAATTAATCGTCAACTTAGATTTGTAATCATGACAGCTCTAACCACAAACTTCTTTCTTTCTCAGTCAGTACATGTTGTACTGCTGTGAACTCCACTGGGTTTGTTTATAATGTGCCATGGAAGGACCCCAGGACCTAATCAGAGCCAGTGCAGGATATTGGCTAAATTACACATGAAAGCAGGTACTATGGGGCATTGGGGGGGTACTGCTAACATTTCACTACATACTGTACATTGCTGTTTTTATAGGACAATTCGCCTGGTGGAGATTTGCCTCTACTGCACTCACATTTCTAGTACTCTCTTGTCTGTCACCTTCTCTCTAGTCCATCTTCTCCTACTGAAGGTTCCATTTCTAAAGTGAGCTGTGTTTAAATATAAATTTCCTTATAAATGGCAGCAGCTTCCTTCTAAATGACAGGAGGGTAGAGCAGAGCTGCCATCTTGGAAGCTGGAGGATCCAGGTTTGATCCCCGGCTCCTCCTAGCTAAGTGTCCTTGACTCTGAACCCCAACAGGTTGCGGTTGCAGTTTTCTCCGCCATCAGTGTGAATGTGTGTGAATTTGCAGTACATTGTAAATGGCTTCGGACTAAGGGCATAGCAGTGGCGGCCGTTTTCTGGTTCCATCATTAAAAAAATAATAATAATATTTAATTATGATATACTATATTTAATAAATACCCTTTGTTTTGCGGTTTTCTCAGTCACGGTGTGACGTGCTGCACACCATACTTTTCCAAACAATTCAATTATGCACAATGCACATCTTCAGAGTCAAACAAACTTTGACCCTAGTGAAGATGCACCATGCATCCAACCAAACATATTGCAATACACAAAACTATACAAAAAGTGATTGGTATAATTTACTACATCAGTACTTATGTGCGTATTCATAGAAAAGACAAATACTACAGTCCATGTACTATATTGTTTTACCACTTTCAACATGGCGTACTTATTTTGGGCATGTCATAAGCAGAAGTTTACCCCCCCACACACACCATTTTTAAATAGCAGATCTACAAGCTTGTAGTTGTGAACTTGTAGATTAGCCATTTTAACTGAATGAGGCAAATCTACCCTGTACATACAATGGATAACAAAGTACATGGCCATAAGGCCTGTGATTGGTACTCACTCTCCTTGTTGGAAATGGCAATGGACAGGAAGGTGATGAATGCTACGACCGCCAACAGTGAGAAGGAAATCCCAATGAAGAGGAAGAACTTGAGGCCCTTCAGCCAAGTCCTCCAGTAGTCCTGCAGGTACATGATGTGGGTGATCAAAGTCCAGAGTGCCAAGACACCTGAGGAGCACACACACACACACACACACACACACACACACACACACACACACACACACACACACACACACACACACACACACACACACACACACACACACACACACACACACACACACACACACACACACACACACACACACACACACACACACACACACACACACACACACACACACACACACACACACACAAGATCGATTACAAACCCATGCTGCGTGCAGGATAATTAAATGTTTCATTGCTAGTGCATTTCAAGTGCTTAAGCAGAATTAGGCTTTCTGTCACTTTCAATACACTCACAGTATATATTGGTCTATCCTGCACACAGGCAGACATAATGTGTGTGTGTGTGTGTGTGTGTGTGTGTGTTGCAAGGCTGCACAAAAAGTCTGACAAAGCATGTTGTCAACTTGTCAAGTGCTGAGTCAATGGCTCAAGTTGTTTGCCACAAGTTCTACTTTTGTGGTATGACACGGTGAAAATTAACCGTTCATTTCAACACCTCGTATTCCTTCCTGCCACAGAAGCCACGTACATTGCAGGATGACTGCCCACCGTTCTCAGAACATAAACAAACTTCAATTTAAAAAACTACAAGGGATGTCATAACATATTAAACATAAGGTTAGTCATACAGCAAGATGTCAGGGACCAGGGTGTTAAAAAAAAAACAACTGTACTTCCTCCTTATGTCCATTAATCACCTGATGCTGACCTTGCCACAGTAATACCCCCTTCTTTACCAAATCAAATGCAGAGTCATTCCCGCATAGAGGTCATTCTTGAGGAAATAACAATAACCAGCTGTCAGTACTGGAACCCCCAGACATACATGAACATTAGTTCTGGTCCATAGCTCTAATGCCTCTAATGCAAAGGCATTAGATTAGAGCTATGGACCAGAGCTACATGAACATCAGTTTCCTGAACACCCTTAGACACCTGATGAAACTTCAGCCTGGCAACAAACACATTCATCCTGGAGCAATTGTTTAGAAATTATAAGTAATGTTATTTGGCTACATAATAGCCAAATAACATTTAATGATCGACAATACATTGGGCAAAATATGTGCCCCAATGCTCAGTGTATGTAGTTGTAGATCATTCAAATTACTGCTTTCCAGTTTTGAATTCACAGATTGGCTGTTAATTACATGTTAAGGTGTTATAAGCTAACATTATAGTAGAATCTGACCAATATCGTAAAAGAGTAGAGGTTGCAAAATAAAATAAACTCGCTAACCTCAAGTATAGTCAGTGGTTCAAAGTTCACGTACATAAATGAATTAGGCCTACTTTAGAACTATTGCATAACTGCAGGGTAGGTACACTGAAGTCACACAAGGACAATTAACATCTGGATGATTTTCAGTACCCGTTATATTCCACCTAGTTTCGGTCCCAGCCTTAGTATTCCACCATATTCATAGTCATAGATCATAGTGTTAAATTCACCGCAGCTAGGTAGTCTAGGAGGGTTCATCTGCGGTAACCTTTTGTGCAATGAAAATCAGTCCTCTGAATATGCAAGTTACAACTAAAAGTTTCGGTTTGCATTATATCATGACCTGGGTTGCCACCTCGTGAATTGATATGTTGATCTCGTCAGATCAATACGAATGTATTTCTTTAAAGGACACTGTGTTACTAGTGTTGCATTGTTTACTTCACCTGATAGTCCTCCCATCGCTGCGGTCCATGGCTGGTTGTAGGCGACGTTCCAGACCAAAAAGGCAGAGAACCCCATGAGGATGCCGAACGACGCATAACCGATACTAATGTAGGTTTTATTCACCCCCATTGTCACACCTGGAACAAGTGTTGACTAGACAAGACGATGTAGCTTATACCGTTATTATAGCGGTTCTATCAGCAGCGCAACCCAACCACTGTTGTTGTTGAACTCAAATGGCCCTCGACGGGCGACCACGGAGGCTGGAGCTTATTGTTCTTCGAGGCGAGATAGATGTTGAAAAACGGAAAATATATTTACAGCGGTTATGTGCTGCTGTACATGACAGAGCATTCCTAACGTCTCAAACAAACAAAAAATAACATTGCTCCACCACCACCAAGAGTCTTGGTCTTATCGAATGACAGCCAAAGAAATCGTCCTGATTAGCGTACACGCTGTGACCACAGCGACTACTACAGGGGAGGGGTGTATATAGCCCCAGTGGTGGACATGATTGATTGATTGATTGATTTTGATTGATTGAAATATTTATTAACAGTTTGCAGAATTACTGTACATTTCAAGCACAAACTCAATACAAAGGCTGTTAACTGTGAGTGGACGACCCAATTAAGCATTACACTTGTTTACAAGAGGGTCCACCATGCAAGGCTACAGTATATTATCAGTCAGTATGGTATCAGTATTTTAATTGAGTTACGGTTGGTATTTGTAATCCCAAATTTTGGGATACTTCTTGCTTTCTCTCTACTACATTTACAAGACAAATATTGTATTTTGACTCACAATTCTAGGAAAGCCTACATCATTTATGCATTATCAGTACACACACAGTATTTCAAGTGACACGTTCTCACGTGTCATGGTGCTTTTGCAAGTTGTGAAAAAGAAAACCAGAACAAATATGTTTGGATATTTTTGGGGAAATCTTTGAATTCTTTGGAGAAATGTTAATAAAGCAATGCTTTAATATTAAAAAGAAAGGGCTCTGTAATTTGAACACTGTACTTTTAAAAGCATATGCTTTTGTTTTGAATATTTTTAAAGCAAATGGCCTACTCCAGTACTTTAACTCAAGTCCAAGAGAAACCTTAATTCACTTGAGCTGTTGAGTGTTGAGTAATTTGACCAAGTAGGCCTACTGAATAGCCTCCTTTCCTTTTTCCACCACTGGTTATTCCCAAGCTTTAATTTCAAGGACCCTCACCAATTTGAATGATCCCCATTTGATATGATTTGTATGAAATTAAATTAAATTAAATGATTACTTTATTTACCCAGGGTATCTGGGCTAAGCTCAAGAACTTGTTTCCAGCCAGGCCCTGCTCATAGAACATTTCATCGTAGTGGTTCAATGCCTTGTTCAAGGGACCGCTGATTCGAACTGGCGACCTTCCGGTATCAAGACCGCTCCGCAATCCGTTCGGCCACCGCTGCCACTATCCCTGGGACCAAATCTATACCATAAAAAAATCAAGGGTCCATACATGGCAGGTTAAGATATGGTCGAGAACCAGCGAGTGTGGTACAGGTACAGGACCCTTTCACAATTCTAAAACTCGGCAGACCCGTTCAAAAATATAATTTAATATTTTATCATGACACACAGAGTAACATTTGGGTTTATTTTAAAAGCTTTCTTTCAACATCATTGGCTGACTATTCACGATTATAAATACTCCATAAAAATGTATCTGAAAGGCTCACTGGCAGACGGCAGTACTGTTGCTTTGGCTTGGGTCAATGTTTTTTTATAATTAAAATGTGATCTTCTTACCACTCTTCTCTTACCTGTCCTTGTTTCATGCTTACTGCTGTTGATATGACATACAGGGATCAATAAAGGTCCGTCTGTGTGTCTAGTTTAGAGCATAATAGCACACAGAATTATAAATCTTATGTACAAGAAATAAAGGAAATCTTTATTAAATTATTATTACATTTGTCCTCTATTAAAACATGCACCTCAAGGCACGGAATACCTTACTCAAGTCAATCAAATAAATGTATTAAAGTTGCACTCAAGTTGCCAATTGAAAAAACAAAAAAGTAAACTCCTAATGGAGAACTACATACTAGTACTAGCAGACTCAAAAGTCACTAACATTTTGACATGAGACAGAATTAAAACTTGGCAAGTAATGATGAAAAAAGAAGTCGTCTAATTTTAGTTTCATGATCTTGAAAACTGACTTGTTTCGGTAGATACGCTGGACCAGGATGTCATCCTCTGCGTACACAACCATATCACACCACTCAGTGCCTGTCACCATCATCTCCCCCTGCATCTGATAGTAGTGAGCATGGTTCTTCTTCAACTCCAAGATGCCATACTGGAAGTCCAGGAAATTGCATTCCACAAAACTTCGGACTTTGGGGCATTTGATAAACACAAGGCCGTAACTTGGGGTCTCGGTGGGGTCGTAGATCATCCCATCTGGGATCGCCGCCAGCCACGGAGCGTCTGGGTGGACGACCAAACCACAGGGAGACCAGTTGACAAACATTTGTCTGCAGTATTCCCGGAGAGCTTCAGGCCTGACTTTCGCATCTCTCTTCAACACTGTTGACTCGCGAGCTCCTTTCTGTATCTTAGAAGCCAAGTGTCTTGCATGACTCTTTCCCCCTTTCAATTGGCAGATCTCCATGAAACGGCTAGTCAAACGAAACTTCCTCAGCTCCTCCACTGTCCCCGTCAGTCCCCGAGTGGAAAGCTCCAAATTGTGTGCCCCATCCCAGGTGGTTTCCAGGGACTTCATGTGCTCTTGGCTCTGGTTACTGAGGACAGGGGGGGACAATGCTGGCCCCAGTTTGTGCAACGCCAATGGAAGAGATGGTGGAGGGGGGGCATTATCATGAGGACTGTAATCTCTGCTTGATGGCAGAGGATAATGGTAGGATAGAGGGCAGCCTCGAGGGACTTTTCCAAAAGCACTGTCCACTAATGGCACATCATCCCTCAACCCCATTTTGGCTATAAGAGGTTTATTCTCATCAGGGATGTCCTTGAAGGCTTCAACGAGCCTTGAAAAAAAAGTCTTGTCGTGAAACACTACACCATCAGGAGGTTTCAATGTGGTCCTGTAGGAAAGCAATACACATTACAAATTAAAATATATATTTATTTAGCTTTTTGCCTTCATTGATAGTTTAATTCGAATCCACCACCATTTAAATGTCAAATGTTGGTTTTCTAGTCCTACCTTGGAAGCTGTAGGATGGTTTTCTGCACAGGTTTCCTTTCTTTTTTCTTTGTTCTTGGTTTCAACCTTCCACCCTATGAAGAAAAACAAATTTGAATACTTATACATGTGTAGCACAGGCTGATTGTATAAATAAAACATCCCATTCCAAGGTTGTACAGATCACTGGCCAACTGCTTGTCCGCCTGTCACGATAGTCAATATGTACCAAAAACAAACTACCACATAAATCATAACTCGTGGCCGTAGGTTGCGCTCAATATCGAGCTAGACAAGATAAAGATTTAATCAGAGTTCTAGAACCACGTTACAAAGTGCCAAGCAAATCGTATTGGAGCACAAGTGTGTTACCTGCGGTATGCATAAGAAATAAAGGCAAGAGAAGTTAGTGAAGGGCTGTACTCTGGCAAGCCGTTTTAACATTTAATCGAACCACCCTATCATAGCAGAGGCAAGACTAGATAAAGTGCCCCTCGGGGCACAGGTCTCCACCAGGCCAGGTCAGGTTGTGGCCTCCTGGTGGCGCTATAATAGCCGGCCAATGTGAAAAGGGTGCAATTTCTTCTTACGCCTTGGATGGCAATTGGATGATTTGAGGCATTTTGTTCCAAAAATGTGTTTGAAAAAATCCACCTGTTGGTGGCGCTATAACAGGCCAATGTGAAAAGGGTGGGATATACTCCTCAGCCTAGTAGGAAAGTCAGTGAAAGATTTCACAAATTGCACGCTGCGTTCATGATTTGAGGCTTTTTGTTCAAAACGGGCCAATCCTACAGACTTTGAAAGCCAATGTTAGCCAATTAGGATGGAATATGAAATATCGGACAGATCCGTCTTGAACACATGACTATAGAGATACTGTGTACGCTGTGTATACGATTTGCGGGATTTTTGGACAGAATCTGGAGGAGTAATATTAAAAAATGTGTCGGTATCCAGGGAGTGTGCGTGCAAAATTTGGTATCGACCGGGTTAACGGTGCCGGAGATTAGCTGGTAACAGACAGACGGACAGATGGACGCACGGAGTGCAAAACATACTCTCTCCCCATGCCTTCGGCCTGGTGGAGACAATAACAACCAGGTGCTCAATGGAGACGTGCAGGTAGATAAAAGATGTAAAAATAGTAAAAATGTGCTCCTGGATCAATCGGCATAAGACATCAATTGAAAAAAATATTTAAAAGAGAAGAATCTTTATTAAACCAACCAATGTTTCGACTTTCGACCTATACCGGTCTTCATCAGGGCTAGAACCTCCTATCATATCTGGAATAGGCTACATATCTAGTCTATTAAATATTAAAACGGCTTGTCAACGTTGCCATACTGTCCCATGTAGAATTGATTTCCTTAACTGTTGAATGGTAATGCCAATTTAGCCAAACTGGTCTGACTGAGTATTTCAGAAACTGCTCTATGGGATTCACAACCATCTCTAGGTTTTACAGAGGATGCATCAGATTAGGCAATGTTTTTCCAATCTTTTTATTGTCCAATTTTGGTGAGCCTGTGCAAATTGTACCCTCAGTTTCCTGTTCGTAGCAGAGTGGCCTTCTGCTGCTGTCCGTTTCAAGGTTCGACATGTTGTGCATTCAGAGATGCTCTTCTGCATTCCTTGGTTGTAACGAGTAGTTATTCAGGTTACTTTCTGTTGTCTTTCTGACAGGTCGAACCAGTCAGGCCATTATCCTCTGACCTCTGGCCATCATATTTTCTCTTTTTGTGGACAATTCTCTGTAAACCCTAGAGCTGGTTGTGTGAAAATCCCAGTAAATCAGCAATTTCTGAAACACTGTTTGGCATCGCCAGCCATACCAGATTCAGTTCCCCATTCTGATGCTCAAGTTTGAACTGCAGAAGATCGTCTTGAGACTCTTGACCATGTCTACATGCATAAATGCACCAAGTTGCTTCCATGTGATTTGCTGATTATAAATGTGCGTTAAGGTATATTCAGTGATTTCACTTAATTCAAATATCACTTTTTTTTAATAATCCTCCCTACTATAGAGTGTGCTGACCCTGGGGTAAAAAAACGTAGGTTTGATTTTTTGGCTAGGTGGCCCAGCCGGCCAGCCGTCATCCAATCAGGATAGAGGGGCCTTCCGCCAATCATGATCGAGCGGGGGAGGGCCTTGGTGTGCGTGCTGTTGGCCTGTTGCGTGCCCCCCCCCCCCCCCCCCCCCCCCCCACTGTAGTGCGTGCATGTGCACGTCTTGTTACCAGGCGGTCCTTTAAGGAGCAGTTGGACAAATTCACCTAATAAAGTGGCCAGTGTGGTACAATATTGCCAAAGCATTAAATTAGGTAATAAAAGAGAAAGGTTACACTGCCTGTTCATAAATCAATCATTTCTCTGGCACTTTCACATTGATGTCTCCACCAGGCCGAAGGCATGGGGAGAGTATGTTTTGTACTCCGTCCGTATGTGCGCGCATGCATGCATGCGTGCGTGCGTCCGTCTGTTACCAGCTAATCTCCGGCTCTGTTAACCCGGTCGATGCCAAATTTTGCACACACTCCCTGGATGCCAACGATGAACCTCTGCCCCCGTTTTCCAGAACGGCCTGTTATAGCACCACCAGGAGGCCGACTTTTGTAAAACATTTTTTGATATTACTCCTCCAGGTTCTGTCCAAAAATCCCGCAAATCGTTACACAGTATCTCTAGTCATGTGTTCAAGACGGATCTGTCCGATATTTCATATATTCCATCCTAATTGGCTAACATTGGCTTTCAAAGTTTGCAGGATTGGCCCGTTTTGAACAAAAAGCCTCAAATCATGAACGCAGCATGAAATTTACGTGAAATCGTTCACTGACTTTCCTACTAGGCTGAGGAATATATCCCACCCTTTTCACATTGGCCTGTTATAGCGGCACCAACAGGTGGATTTTTGCAAAACACATTTTTGGAACAAAATGCCTCAAATCATCCAATTGCCATCCAAGGCGTAAGAAGAAATGGCACCCTTTTCATTGGCCTATTATAGCGCCACCAGGAGGCCACAACCTGACCTGGCCTGGTGGAGACCTGGGCCCAGAGGGGCACTTTATCTAGTTTTCAATATACTTTGCTCAGTCAATCAAATCATCGCTATGGGGTCATCAGCCAATGTTCTGTTTATAGAAACCCTCAAAGCTGGTAATAGGAGGGGCTAAACGATTGTATACTTGGCAAGTAAATAGGCTAAATCAACAGCCAAGATTTAACTGAACTTGAACTTAAATTAACTTTGCAAATTTGTCAAACTAACAAGATTATACTACGAACATACCTTTTTCTTCAAGCTCTGTCCACATTCCTTACACTGAGAACATTTTTTTATTCCGTGCTGTGGGTGATCATCGGCGTCACCATCATCACACTCCATGTCTGACATTGTGGATATGGACCCATCATTCTTACACAACTCCACCTTTAGAACAGGTAAGGAATCACCATCCTCCACCTTTGGTGGATCTATGAGGGAGGTTGTGGCAGCTTCATCCTCAATCTTTAGTATGATGGAGGTTGTGGCAGAGTCATCCTCAACCTTCGGTGGCTGTATGATGGAGGTTGCAGCAGTGTCACCTTCAACCTTTAGTATGATAGGTGTTGTGGCTTCTCTATCACTGATCTCATGTGTTTCCGGTTCCTCTTTTACATGACAAGTCTCTGGTAGCACCTGGCCCACACTGGCACGCTCAAGGGTGGGTGTGGTTGATGCCCCCGAATCTTGGTCTATTGATAAACACAGAAGTATTAGACAGAATACTCATACATAAAAAAGAATAATAATAATAATATATATAAAAGTCAAGAGTCTGAATTTAGACTTTGCCTGACAAATTGTGACAATGTTATCATCACAATGTAATTATGATCAACATAGCTGATGCTGTTCCTTCACTGGTCTGTGATCCAGGTGCAGATTCTACCTTGTTCAGAGCTGAGGGCCTTTTCAACCTGCAGTTTGTTCCTGTCTGAGACCAGCAGTGCAGAGTCATCTGCGAACAGGAACACAGTGTTTAGCAAGAGAGTGAAAGATAGAGTGGTTGAAGACTGAGACAGCTATTTATTCAACATTATTGTTACACTATAGCTGAATATTGGACGTTAAAAAAAAGAATAAAACGTTTATTTTGACATTTTAATAATATTGATCTGTGACCATTTAGTCTCTCTAGAAACTAAAGAGACACGACAGTAAACAATACAGTATATTTCTCCATTTCCATTGGGAAATGTGTTGGAGAATAGTTAGTATAGAAAAGAATAGAACATTTACATTTCAAATCTATAACGGTGATCTCAGCCTCAGGATCCCACATGGGAACGGGCCACGGCTATGTGGATCTCAGACTTCTTTTAAACAACATTTTTTATACAACTTGTGAATGAGTTTCAGCAAGCCCCATAACTTCCATCCACTATCAAAGTACCAAGTATAAAACATTGAAAATTAGTAGCAGGAGTACGTATATCCATATGCCATGCCAATGCGTACACCCACACCACACCACACCACACACACACACACACACACACACACACACCTGAAACATGACTGTCAGTCATGGCGCAACTGCAGCCTGTTTTACGCAATCGCTACATTTACAGTCCAAACGTGTATATAAACATTCCGATTTCAAATATAAAGTCCTCGCCATATGTGCCACGGGTGTTAGAAATGTGATGGTACAGCGATTAGCTGTATTCCGCTGTATTCTGCATTCCGCGTTGTTTAATAAAAAGCATTTTTATCCGAGTTACTTCTCTCAAACGGTGTTCGTTTGGGAAATTCAGTTGCACACCGGGAGCGCACTCGCCTGGCAGTGACGTCAGCGTGCCTATATCGAACACACGTAGTGCCACACTCCTCCCGACCAATAGGGGCGCGTAGTTGAACGCCAATGGCAAAAAAAACAGCTCGGATAAAAATGCTTTTTATTAAACAACGCGGGATGCAGCAATGCTAATCGATGTCCCAGCAAATTTCTAACACCCGTGGCACATGTGCCGAGTACTTTATATTTGGAATCTGAATGTTTATGTACACGTTTACAATGTAAATGTAGCGATCGCGTAAAACAGGCGGAAGTGTGAACCATGGCTAACACTAGTGTAGTGTAGAGACTAGCCTTTGATTGATTGATATATTTATTAACAGTTTGCAGAATGACAGTACATTTCAAGCACAAACTCAATACAAAGACTGTTAACTGTGAGTGGACGACCCAATTAAGCATTACACTTGTTTACAAGAGGGTCCACCAGCCTCCTGCTAGCTCTGGTTCTGAATACATAATGCGCGAGGATGTCACTTTTTGTTGGTAAAAAAGGACACCATCGTACTGCGGAGGTTAGGTTTTTACGGTACAGGTACAAACCTATGCGACATAGTCTGATCTCGGGATTTGGATGCATGAACACAGCGCGCAGCGTCTCCTTCAAACGTTTGTTTTCTTCGCGGTACTCTTCAACAATGTTTTCAACTTGTGCAAACAGCTCTATTGCAGTTGCTGTCATTCGTTCTGTAAAAAGGCTCTTAAGCGTTTCAAGGTTGCTGTTCTCCATTTTGATGTTTGTTAATTTGCTTAGTTTGCTTGCGTTGCAAGATGCTTTGAGTTTGAGGGTCTTCTCTTCTTGCGTAAAGCGTAAAAGCGCGCGGTCTCTACTGTAGAATGAAAAAGAACCTGCGTAAACATCACGTGACGTTGGTAAACTTCGTCTTCCTGGTGTGATTTCCGGAAAACTGGATACATTGCTGCCTCCTACAGGTCTGGAGTGTTAGTTTGTGACTGACATGTATCAACCATACTAATTGGTATCAACATAATGAATTAAAGCACTGCTTTCACTGTCCTTGGCTGGTTTTCAGTGGGATGACTCCTTTAAAACCACTCTCAAAGGGCACCTACGGACGGCTGCAATTTGAAACTGGCCCCCATGAATTCTGAATCCCCCACCCACCCACCCCCCTTCCCCCTCACTATATGTTTTTTTTTCCTCTTTTTACCTCTTTGATGATTTCCTGTTTTGGCTATATAGAAGTATATATTTGTATGTCTCTAAAATGATTTGATGAATTGAAAACGGTGGACCCTGTTGTAAACAAGTGTAATGCTTAATCATGGATCGTCCACAAAGTAACAGTTTTTGTATTGACTTGTGCTTTCGTTTGAAATGCATGCATACTGTGAAATAAAAAATTGGAGTGCAGCCTGCACTCCACAAGGACATCACAGTTTGGTATTACTGTGTCAGAGTCCATCTGGATGGTTTCCATATTTTTGCCTAGTCCCTTGCCAGTCTGCGGTGCCCCATGCAGTCTAGTCTAGTCAGAGTCACTGTGTGCCACCCTGCTGCTATACTTTTGCACTCATATCATATGCTCCTATGGTTACGACTCACGTTCCCTTCCACCACCACGAGCTGGTTCCCTTCCTGCCTTCTCAATTCTATATGGACCAACAGCTTCACCACCAGATATGACCAGGGACCAGGTTCCCAGCTTTCCTTTCTTCAGGGTCATCAGCACAGATGCAGAGTCTCGGTCTGAGCATACTGTATATCTCCCTGGCTTCACCTCCTCCACCCACTGCTCTGTTGTGAAGACACCCCCACAGATTGTTGGGTCAGTGACATACACCAAAACACATTTTGTTTTTAGATTTTTTTTATTGGAATCAGAGTTTACTCAGCATGTTGTTGTATTTGTGCCTAAAACCATATGGTGACATGAAAATAATTGTTTATAAAATAAGTTACTCACTTTATCAAAGTCCTTTATCATAACTAACCTGTGATCCACTATAGTTTTGTGAAAATTAATTAAATGTGTGTATTCTTTTCAAAATCAACACTCATGTTGTCTGTCTTTCAACATATTTTATATTTATTGTGACAAAACTTTCTATAAAATGACACAAATATTTGTGACTCTTCCTGATACTATTTATGTAATCCATAAACATTTGTGGGTTTCATCATTAATAAAGAATATTAAAGATATGCTTTTTCATTATTTGGAACGTCACACCAAATGATTTAGTGTCACACCGTATGATCATACAGATGTCAAAGCAAACTATGTAAAGATTTTAACCTACCTATTGGTGAGACTGGACTTGGACCTGATACTGGACTTAGATCTGGGGCTGGACCAAGGTCTATCTCTCCATCATATATTGATGGAGTCAAGTTCAGTAATTGTTTTAAATTCCTCCTTTTTGTTCTGTACTTTAGTTGGGCATTTCTCCATGACTCCCTCAGCTTTTCTCTCTGTGATGGCGGAAGACTCTTTATTCTGAATTGTGAGATTTCTCCCTTATGTTTCTTTTCTTGGTATCTGTTCAAAGGCAAAGAGAATAGTGTGAATATTTTAACAGTGGTGAGCCAATCATGCCAGCAAGTGTTCATTGCTGGCCTGAACATAAGCAGAAAATACATTTCATTTCAATTAATGTTTATTAATCAATACATAATTATTCCCCACCCATAGTTTATTCTCTTCATTTCATAACTACCGGTATGTTCCTCTTAGGGTGTAAGCACACTTGGGCGTCAATGCGTGGCAAAAAGCCGCTCGTGGCAGTTTCCTGGTTGTTAGACAGCTGGTGGATGGAAATTGCTCCACCTACGTGTCAGAATGCCGCGTCGACCAGATTCCCGGAAACGCTTGCCCCCGCGGCATTCGGTGGAGCTTAATTTCCATCCACCAGCGGTCTAAAAACCCGGAAGAGACGCCTGCCGCTCACGGCTTTTGGCATCTTCTTGACGCTAAAGTGTGCCTGCAGTGTCTGTAGCACTGCCTACAGAGATCGAGTCCAATGACTAGAACTCTCAGTAAATCTGCCCCAAGGCCTTTTGAATCAACAATGAAAAACACTCCCTCAGATTCCTCAGATCGTTTCAGTGAATGGAAACAGATAGTTCTTGTTTACAGTACTTTTCCTTTCTGCGCCTCAGCAACTCCTCTCTCTTTGCTCGATCTGAGTTCAGTCTCTCCCTGTATCTCCTTGTCCTCTCTGCACTTGTCATCTTTCTATGTCTCAAGCTGACAAAAGAAAATGGAATGTATAGTTTAAGACAAAGACAAAAAATGGTTTAGACTGAAACAGTATTCTAAGGTTTCTGTGAAGGGGTTTCCGGTCTGTCCGATGAATTTGAAATATCTATCACTGAATAAAACTAATTTAAACAAAAAATATTTTGGATAATACAGAGTTTATGTGAAAATGTTTAAAACAAATGTTTAAATGGACAAAAGAAACATGGGACTTTGTTATTTATTGTTATATCTGTAGGAAAATACAGTTTGTATCATATGGTGTGACAATCAAGTCATATGGCACCATATTATGTTTTCTGCACTTAGCATAACCTTGAGGCTACTAGCTACACATTAGCATGCTAACATGCTAGCTATAAAGCAACATATATTTACATGTAATTATGACCACACTTTTAATGAAAAAGGTGTCACACCAACAGACATCTGAAAGAGGCACTTTGGTCAGAGTTCCAACAAGATCGTATTTCATGAAAATGTTAAAATGATAACTCACTCAGACACCTGTCATGCTCTTGTATTGCAAGTACTAAACAGCCTTACTGAAGAAGGACCTCTCTATCCCAATGGGTGTCCAAACAATTTCCTGTTGAAATTTCCCAAAATAGTGTCACACAATATGATTTTGATTTGGGGGACAAATCTTTTTGATGGTAATTTTTTCTTCACAAATAGACATCTTGTCACATCTATATTATATTTATGGATTTTTCTAATATATAATTTTAGCATTTCTTTCTTAGTTTTATTCAAGTTCCTACTTTGAGAAACAAGGCTGAGACAGTCACACCATATGAGTTTAGCTATGTTTGGTTGAAAAATCTGAAGAATGAGGAATTAAATGTTTTAATCTTGAGTAAATTCACATAAAGCATATGTCACATGTCCTGCACAATATTCAGAAGGTTTTTGACAAATACATTTTTTACCGAGGACAGCAAAACTGCTATGTCGCCCACAGGAGTGAACACACCAAACAAGCCCTGGCTTAATAAGGCATGTGTTATCCTTTTTAATCGTACCACTTTACTATTTGCAAATTGTTCATAAAATATGCAATCAATGATCAATCGATCAATAACCTCTCCCCTCCCCCAATCCCCCTTCTCCTTACCTTATCTGGCTTCTCGGCTGGTCAGAGCCATAGTTAATTGGCAGTGCGCATGCGCTGTACCCCAAGGCACGGGTGTGTGTCGTTCCCTTTGAGTGACAGACAGCTGTGAGTGTGTCTTTTCTAGGCTCTGGTCTGTGTCAGAGAGTGTTGTCGCTGTGACTGTGTAGTGACTGTCTGTGAGGTTGTCGACTCGTCAGTCAACCGAACGGACGGAGCCCAGCAACAGACACAAATAGAGCACTGATCTATCGCTGGCAGCTTGCGGGTTGTTGGAGCATTTAGCAGCTCACTACCAACTACTAGGATCAAACATTAGTAATAATAGTATGTGTGGTGCTGCTGTAGACACGAGTACTGTTGCTTCTAACACTTTTAGCTAGCTGGCTGGCTAGCGAACGTTACTTAGCAAACTAGCTAGAAATTAGCTAGTTAGTGTTTACAGCCACAACGATTCGTTTTGTTTTCTTTGTTTCTTGGGCGACAACGTTTTTAAAGTCCCTTGGCTTATCAGGTACTTTAAAAGAATAAAATAATGGACGACATAACCCCATCGACATCCCATACATTTGAATCGGAGGTAAGTCATTATTTGGTAACTACTACCTTTCTCACGGTGCAGCAGCTAACTGTTGCTGTTGTGCTGGTTCATATGTTGACAATGGTTATTATACGTGGCGCACAAGAAACTGATTGTGAACTAACGTCTGCATCGGTCGTTATACTATAGTTAATTTAGTTGGAAGAGGTTTACTGTACTGCTGCTAATGCTAATGCTCGGTAAAGCTAGCTTCGTGTTAAAGAAAACAATCCACCATCGTCGTGTGGCTAACAAGCTAACAGCTAGCCAGATTTAAATGTCACATCGATGGCGTTTGGTTTACTAAGCATTATTGGTGTTTGTGTGCTCTAATTTGCTCATAAAACACCCAGAAATGTTTTTTTGTTGAACTTAACCAATAATAAACAGTGTTAGCCATAGTTGCATCAACATATTAGCCCTGGACGGTACAGTTACAGTAGACGGTACAGCATAGATGGTTATCGTCCTGGGAAAGACAACAACCTACACGGTTTATTTCATTGCTTGTCTCCTTTCAGCTAATTTCTTATTTTCTTGGAAGGGGGTTTATTCACAAGCGATTCCTAATTCTGTATCCGTAAATGCTAATCATTTTTTTAAAGGTTTCCAGGTTTGGGTGGTTGAATAATATTTATGGTCAACCGACGCTACTGTTTTACACTTACTTTTACACTTAGTGTAGCTTTTGCTAAACAGCTGGCAACGGCTGTTAATCTCGGAGGGTGCTTTTAAAAAATATATATATATTTATCGTTACATCAAACCCGAAGGCATGTTGGATTTGTTTGGTGTATGAACATATATGCTTTTGTGATCATTGTTGCAGGGATTTGGTCCTCCATACAGGAGAAGGACAGTAGAAGACTTTAACAAGTTCTGCACATTTGTCCTGGCCTATGCTGGCTACATCCCTTATCCTCAAGAGGTGAGTGAATGTTGATGGCGAACTGCACCAATCTTGATCATGTCTGTAAGCAGCCATTTATTCATTCACTCTACTGTATACTTGCATGTAAAAAAACGCTGTAGTACTGTATAAGCCCTCCTCCTGTGTGTGTGTGTGTGTGTGTGTGTGTGTGTGTGTGTGTGTGTGTGTGTGTGTGTGTGTGTGTGTGTGTGAAATTAAATGTCCACATGGCTTGTAAAAACATCACACTATGTCCAATGAATCAAATAAAGTATTGAGCCAAATGGAAACTAAAATAAATGTGTATTTCACATTTAAGTCAAATTAAGGTGTCATAGATTATTTTGACAGACAAAAGCTACCGGTAAGTCTGCATTTCAAATGATTGACTTGTGAGTTGTATTGACCATATGAATGTACTGTTCTAATCAAGACCCTCATCTACAGGTGCAGTGTCATAGTTGTTTTGCTGTGTTTGTTTAACTAATCACTTTTTTCTCATTCTTTTGTACCTTCAGTGAATTGTTCAGACTCAGCAAAGTGGGTTTGCCACTGTTGTAGTCATTGCAATATCTGTGGATTTCATTTATTCTTTGGGGGGTTAACACATAAGATAGATAGGCAAACACTGAGGTTATCTGAAAAACAGGTTATTGTGCTCTGTCCAGTTCCACAATGTATTTGTTGGGATGTTCTAGTCCCTTTATTTTCCCTTCATTTTTACACAGACTTTAGTGATAATCCACAAGATGGTCAACATACTGTTACATCTTTGTACACATGATGATGACCATGCAATTGGTTGTGGGTGTAACACTGAGCACTGCATGGCCTCTAGTCTGGTGTGTTGTGATGTCATGATGGTCTGTTTAATCCACAGAGCTTGGGCAGCCTGCTACGCCTTCGCTAGCCCACAGGCTGCTGTGTGTCCCTCCTGGAGGGACTTTCCCCCTAACCCAGCCCTCTATCCTAGGGTAAGAGGGCCTAGCCCCACTCTCTATTCATCACTGCACTTGTCTCTTCCGTTTGGGCCCTCAAGTACCTTCCTGCTTTACTATGATAATCACTCTAGAGCAGGTTTACATGAGCCCTGATATTATGAGACAAGTGAGCAATGAGTTGGTAGGGGCGGAAAATGGAGTAAGACCCTACCTGTGCGGTCTAACAACACATTCCAGTGCCAATATCAGCCTTTGGCCAGGAGCCTTCATGCAGTCCTCACCCCTTTCAGTCAGAGGTGTACAACTGTACATGTCCTGTGGTCTCTGCTAGTCATCTGTGGGTGTGGGTTCTCTTACCTACCATGCCCACCGAACTACCATATTTCATAAGTATTTTATAGGGCAGTGCAGTGTAACCTAAATTATTATATAATAAGGGAGTTATGGGCCTATTGTTGCTGTTTATTTGATAGGGTAAAACCCGTGAGGCGTGAACTAGAATTTTTACAGGTATTTTGGATGGAGAGACCTGTTGATCAACACCATTTAAATTCCATATAGACAGTGTCTAATAACCACATGTGTATCTCCAGGACTCTCCGCTTCGGAGCAGCTCGAGTCCCCCCAACAGTACAGGCAGCACAGCAGACAGTGATGGCTGGACTCCAGGACCACCACCCCCCTCCTGCTCCCCACGGCCTCCTAAAGCCCTCCAGGACAGAAGCAGGAAACGTCCACAGCCAGGAGCCATGTTATCAGGGCACACTAAAAAAGATGTGAGTTGATGTGACTTGTAATTAAACCATCCAGTCTGCATTAGATCAAAAAGTTATGTCTTTGTCTGTTGCAGGTGGTACTGTGGCCAGGGTAGTGTTTTGGTAACTCGCAATCGCAGTGCATGCCATCCGTGCCAACCCGCTTCAATATATAAATAAATTCTGGGACCCGAATTAAAACCACTTTATTATGCCAGTTTAATAAAACATTTTTATCGGCTCACACGTCACCCAAAAGCAATCAAACAAACGTCCAATGAGTTGAACTACATCTGAATTGGGTTTTGGTACTTGATGATCCGCATTTTTGCCATGATTTAACCAGATCCGGCTAGGCTACTCGATGCATGCAATATTTCAGTAGACTTTAGGGGAATTATAGCCTCGCAGCCTAATAATGCACAAACTAGTATGTATAAACACCATCCTATGTGCACAAAAACTGAATTAAATGATTCATGCGGAGGCACAAATTCCACCTAGCCAACACCAACTCTGGACTCCTGAATCTCTGGCCTCCACACCCTCCTGTCTAGCATCAGGATCTTGAGCTCTGCAGTGTTGAACATGGGACAGAGTCAATCTCTGAGGGAAAGGGTCAGTTTCTCTAGGGACAGGGCAGATTGGGGGCAATGACTTACTGTTCTCTACGAAAGAGCATGAATAATGATGCACAGTGGTTTAGGTTGCTGTTACCCTGTTGATGGTCTCAGCTGAGCTCCATATCATTACCCTTTCATCTGGGTATATTTAGCTCTGTGATTCTTGGGAGATACTGACGCCGGCACAGCTAAGTTTTTTTTAATTATATTTAAAGGTGAGACTTGTGCATTCCTTTTCCTCAGCAGCACAGTCATGCAATCAGCAGCCTTCACTCGGACGAACGCAGGAAAGCCGAAAAGCTGAAGAAGAAGAAGAGGAGGAAGGAGCGAGAAAACGAAGCACTGCAGGCGTGCTCGACAGTCACGGAGCATCAGTATCCACTCTCTGTTAGCACCCGGCCAATCAAAGAAGAGCCCGACGATGACATCGTCATTCCCCTCCCACCCACGCCTGCTCAGCGTCTGCCTAGCCCTGCGCCCTGCAAGGAGGAGCCAACGGACCAGTTTCCACGCTACGACGGCCAGGACCTAGAAGAAGGGGCGGTGAAGGTGGAGAAGGTAGAAGGCTTATCGGGGAACCGGCTGGTGTACCGGCAGGGCAAACAGGTTGTGTTCCGGGACGAAGACGGATCCGGAGAGGACGAGGACATTATGGTAGACTCTGGTAAGGCTGATTATATCTATTTTCAATTCATGGTAGAGCATGAAATGTCAGCAAGTTTCTTGTGGAAATTCTGTACAGTACAAGAAACTCTTTCGGCGTGACATTTGTTAACAATGTTTGGTGCGCTTGACAAAGTGTAGCGTGATCGCCAACTGAAACCAAATGAAAATGGCAAAAAGGAGGCTCCAACTATAGGTGTGGAAGCACTCTTAAATATGGATGTAACAAATAATCAATTGTAAATAAATTTGTCAATTTGAAATTTAAATAATAGAAAATGTAATGTCTAATGTGTTTACAACAAAATGAAAAGTGATGTTTGACTGCTGGGGAGCATAGATAATTTAATAATCCAAAACATAGAAAATTAGTTTCATTCCTAATCTCTGTCTGCTGTCTCTCCTCCTCAGACGACGACTCGTGGGACCTGGTGACGTGTTTCTGCATGAAGCCTTTCGCAGGCCGGGCCATGATTGAGTGTGACAAGTGTCACATCTGGATCCACCTGTCATGTGCCAAGATCCGCAAGAGCCACGTCCCGGAGACATACGTGTGCCAGAGCTGCAGAGAGATGCACGGACCCCCAGACGCCCGGCGCTCACACCGGTCACGCTTTGGTCCTCGCAAGCATCTGCTAGACAGCTAGACTGACCCCAGCTCGAACCCCTGAACACTGACCCCCTCCCTCCGCTCCGCTTTCTCCCCCACCTGTTGGACTGACATCCCCCGTAACACGTCTTGTGTGCCCTGCCCTGTGGCCTCCACGGCTGTGCCCTGGACCATTGTGATGGCCATGGACATTTTCTATAAACACTTTATTGGACCTGTCCCTTGTTTGCAACCAATTTGAGTGCTATTTCAAGGCTTATTTATATGCTGTCACTCAACCCTCTGTATATGTAATGACAAATTTATACTAGAGCAATTACATATTTTCAACTGAAAAAAGTGTTGTGACACGTTCACACCCTTTTCCGGTTGAAAATGCATAATTATTCTTAATTATAGTATAAATTAGCTACTCGATATGCAGACGTTTTGTTTCGGCTTCCCTTCAGACTCTGCGTCAGGCAATCACTGAATGGACGGCTATCCAGGTGGCAGTAGCACATCTGCTTAATCCCTGTCTGTGCCCAAGTATCTCCTTTGAACACTGGAAACATTTTAACTGCCAGAGACAGTACTCTGACAACTGCCAGCCCACTATAGACAGTGCATGCTGGGGTTTGTCGGCAAGGTGTTTTTTTTATTTTTTATTCTGACATTTTTATCCTGGGCATGTGTCTTTGTAGGCTGGATTTTTTTTTTTTATTCTTTTACACATTTACAACCAAGTTACAATAAGCTCTCTCCTCTGTGTTTCTGACGGTGCATTAGTGTTACGCCCATAGAACAAAAGCATATAAGTGATTATCCTAACCTGATTCATCTACATCGTTCTGTTTTTGTTATCTACAACATTGTAACACAATATCACTAGCTGTAAATCGATACAACTGTATTGAGATCTTTTATTTCACTACTAGGTGTCTTGTCTTCCTGCCACTCCTTTGAATCAAGTTGCCGTTCACTCAGCAGCGAAACTGCCCTTATTGTATTTGCAATGGATTCCTTTTTGTAAAAATTGTTGTTTTCACAATCAAGGAGCTGGTTATTCCACAATAGAAAAGAGGCCAGATTCAGACCAGAGTTTGTTTTTAAATGGTTCTCAGAAAGGGGGATTTTCAGTACTCCGGTCCAGTTTTTCCTGGAACATGTCACAAAGGAGGCATTGCATTGTTATTGAATTGATGCTGTTGTAGTCGGATATAACTTTTTTCTACAAAACATGAATCACAATTGTCTCATCTGTTCACGTTCAAGGCTCAAGCCAATGTTTGTATTAAAAGAGATCTGTACTTGCAGAGGATAATATATTGTTTGGACATCCTGTTTAAGCACCAAATTTAAATTCTATTCAAAAGGTTGTTGCATCCAGTTACCTGGAAGTGTTTGAACATATTCTGAACAGGACTGGGTTAGTGTGTGTGGGGCACATGTCAATGCATGACATGTGCTGCTGCTATTGTCCATCCTTCCCTGGTCTATGGTTTCTCAGGAGTCTTGAACGTTTGAGGCAAGGACAGAGACAAAGTAGCAGACTCAAAATGATATTGCTAGTCTCTGTATTACATGGAAGAACAGATCTAGCCTTAATCATTTTGTTCAACTTTTCATATGTAAGTATTCACTCATTCAGTGTGTTCATTTAAAGTTGTCATGTTTCAGGGCACTTTTTTTCTTAAACGTGTTGAAATGTGGAGTACTTTTTTAAGCTTCCCGTTATTCATGTTCAGCCTGCTGTTAAGCCTGTTTGTGTAGGCTACACATTGTTCTGGGTTTATTTTTTCCTATTGATATAAAAGCCATAGATCACACATGTGACACCACCACCATATGCTTGTCTGGGATTGGATTTTTCCAAGGCAGGATCAATGACTTGACCTGGCAATAACTATTTGCTCATACACGAATAAATGGTCCCTCAAAATTCTTAAATTGTAAAGCTGATCTCAGCACTGCTGTCTTTGGTATTTTTGAAATGCCGGTTCATATACCAAGCCATCTTGAGGTGGAAAGTCTTTGAGGAATTTCAATGCACTTGTAGAAGACATGACTGAAGTTACAGTAGGTTTTGATGTCTGAAAATGTCTTCAACACAAACTCAATTTGAGGCATGTGTCAAGTTTTGAGGCATTAATGTAACATTTTAATACAAGATTGTATCTACATTCTGGTCCTGGATTGTCCCATCCTCTTGAGAAAGCGTTGTCTATACTGTGGTGCAAACTGTTTCTGTGAAACTATTGTAAATAAAGAGCTACAATTTTAACCCGTATCTCTTTGGGTATTTTCTTCTAAGCATCAAAGTTCATCCTGTTTAGAATGCCATTCAAATGAAATTACATCTTACTGATTGGCTCAGGTGTATTGTCATATCTTTAACAATGGGAGAGAGAGAGACCACAGGCTGCTTGACTTGCTTACAGCTCATGTTTATTGTCATCTTTACAGGACGCGAGAGGGAGTCTCCTTGTGTGTTGCTTACATCAGTTGGCTGAACTTGGCTCAGTGCAGGAATGTAACAATAGGTAACAGTTGGTTTAATTTTCTCAGTGCCACCAGAACAGGGTTAACCAAAGGACTACAGTCAATGGTCAAAACTAGAGCAAACTACTAGCCAAATCCCACAAACTGGATCAGTTCAGGAGGGAAAGACAGGTCAGGTGGCCACAAATACCAAAGAAGAGGGCATTGTAAAACTCAACAGCTCTCACAACTTAAACGAAGCCTGGGAGTTCTGACACGACTTCAGAACCAATTTAACAGAAAAAAAAAGTGCAAAAGAGAGTACATTTCATAATTAGCTCCAATATTAGCCTACATCTGCCATTACCTCAAAAAGTGCTTCATAAAATGATGCTCAGTTGTCTCAATGATCCAGATTAAGATCCGAATCTGATCTAATAGTAGGACTTTGACTATGGCTCAACCATAAGTGAGTAGACAGCTAAATGTAGATGATCTGTTAAAACGTTTAAAGTTGGCAGCTATACAGTAGGCTGCTATAAGAAAACTCATGTGCCATACGCAATTTAGATTTCACAATTACAAATAATAAAATAAACAGGGAACAACAAAAGTAAAGGCATGGCAGTTTAAGTGATTCAACGACAAAATAAATTCTTACAAATACTATGTATGTACAGTATGTATGTATGTATCAGTAAAATGCTCTTATTAAGTCTCATGTCCGTTCCATCGATTCGAGAGGCTACCACCAGTCAGTGATACAGCACTTCAACAGCAACATAAGCCTTCAGGTTTCAATCCTTCACTATAGCTTATCAAGCTTACATTCTTTCCTGAACATACTGTACACATTGCCAGTGTTGAGTCTTGCACACTGGCACCCATATGAGCAGCAGACATGTCACTTCAAGGCAGCATAAATTAGGTTGAGACAAACTAAAAACATGAGATGAGGTAGTGTAGGCCAGTGGTTCTCAAACCTTTCCATGTCAAGGACCCCCAAATTAATTTGGATTTGGCCACAGGCCCCCATCTGAAACTATTCTGTGCCAGGGAGCCCATGCAATTTTGTTTTAGTGTAAATGTTTCAAAAATATAACTTTTTTTTTTATCCCTGCAATTTTTGAAGATCTTTTGAAATTGCTGATCTACAACATACGTGTTGCATCGCCATGCGTTGTGAGCTCGTAAATCGGCTCGTAAATAGCCATTCCAATTAATTTATATTTCGCTGGGGACCCCCCTTAAGGACCCCTGTGAGTCAACAGACCCCAGTTTGAGAACCACTGGTGTAGGTACAATGCTTCATTTTATCATGCAATCTGGCAAGGAGATGCTGGCTCTCAATGATTAGCATGTTCAAGGCATTAACTGTAATAGTATGCTAGTTGCCACAGTACCTTTCTAACACAACTGGCTGATACAGGATAAACATTGCACTTTTCATGTGAGAAGACTATTTCAGAAATAATTTGTTCATACAAAACATGTCTTAACTTACTGGTAATGTAACACTTTTAACTTATTTTCAGTGGGAAGAGTCATCACGTCAGGCTGTAAAGACATTTATATGACAGACATCAGGACAGCCATGTTGGCTGTAGCGGAATTGGGGCCACCGTAGGTCAAACTTTCTAGAAAGGCCGGGCCGGGGCTGACTCCTGTATTGACTGACCCCTGGGAGGCGGCACACAGGAAAGAGAGGAGTAGAGGATCTCAAAACGGATTCACGAAGACCAGGTGGGGAAAAAGTCAAGAGGAGAGGAAGCGCACTTTGGCCGTTTCCCCCTCCATTCCTAACCTTGTGTCCTTCAGTATACTGACTGTTGTCCTCTGGCGTTCCAACATCGATGGGGCTCCTACGACTCCGAGTCAATTCTGTGAGCTGAGGGAGAGTGAGAGACGGACAAAGATGAAAATTCCAGACCAGATAGAAGGAATGGAGGCAGAAGTAATTCTAGAACTGAGAACAAATGCGACCAGAGTGCTCTTAGATTTCAAAGAGGTGCTCACAAAATCAAAACATAATCATAACATTAATTATTATACAACTAGACTGCAGTTACTTAAACATGGTGATCTGATGACACGATGTGTAATTGGATTTACAGTGGCTTCATACTGACATTGTTTGGGTATCCGTAAGGGCTCGAGATCTGCAGAGATGACCTGGTGCATGACGCCTCTGAACTGGTACAGTAACTTGAGACTCTTTTCCTCTCCTACACACGGGTCATAGAAACCTGGCAACCTCGCCTACAAACAGAGATATAAACCTCAGTTAACGCAGCCACAGGTTAATGTGACACACACACACACACACACACACACACACACACACACACACACACACACACACACACACACACACACACACACACACACACACACACACACACACACACAC
Source organism: Electrona antarctica (assembly GCF_951216825.1). Classification (NCBI taxonomy): domain Eukaryota; kingdom Metazoa; phylum Chordata; class Actinopteri; order Myctophiformes; family Myctophidae; genus Electrona; species Electrona antarctica. Next base: position 30,131,775 of record NC_136790.1, on the reverse strand, counting down.
ACACACACACACACACACACACACACACACACACACACACACACACACACACACACACACACACACACACACACACACACACACACACACACACACACACACACACCTTGGATGCTTCAGCGAGGAAGAGTTTGGAGTCCTTGACCAAGCACTGCAGAGGAACCGTGACATCAATGACCTGGGCTTTCTCCTGCTTCTGACTGGTGTCTGTCACAAACTTACCATACCAGGCATTCAGGATAATCAGTCCTAAAAAGGCATAAAGTTACATATTCACAGACAGATCTTGATAGCATATGATGCGCAAGCATGTGTGTGTGTGTGTGTGTGTGTGGGGGGGGGGGGGGTCATGCTACTGTAACCCTTCAACACTATGTCAAAGCGATACGTTGTGACTTGTGAGATTGTAGATTGGCTACTTTTGCTACAATGAGATCATTTTTCGTTCTGTTTCAGATTCAGCCGGCTGATGGCTGCTCAGATGTCATGAAGAGTGCTTGCTTTGGGGGAGCTGTTAAGATGTCTTGCTTAAGGCTACTGTAAGAGCCATTTGAGCCTCCTTATCTTCTCTGTGATGTCACTACAGGCCAATGCCAGTTTTTCAATCAAGGCCTAGGTTGCCATAGTTACAGGGAGGGTATTTAACCCTGTCCCTAATGAATTGCAGGTGTTGCTGATAGGAGGCAAACTGTTTTCTGACTGTGCAGATAGGGACTGTTGCATTCACCACGTTTGACTGTTTGTTATTTATGTTATTTGCATTCAAAGTATAGGATTTTGTAAGGTAAATAAATATAATTGAATATCCACTCAACGAACATTCTGGACCTCAGTTCTTCACAGCACACGTCTAAACTGCATCCTCAACCGTCGGCAGCCAGTAGCACCTAATATAGGGATTTAGGCGCTACATTTACCTGCAATTCATTAGGGACAGGGTTAAATACCCTCCCTGTAACTATGGCAACCTAGGCCTTGATTGATAAACTGGCAAGGGAAACCAACGGGGTCGTTTGGATTGGACTGGACAGTGGACACAGTACACACAGAGAGGGCGTGTGTGTGTGTTTGGCGTGGAGTGGACGGATCTGCGGTGGAGAGCCAGCAGCGAGTGATCGTCTACAAGCAGCTGCTGTTTGGGAGGTGGTCGATTTTAACCCGGAGCTACAGGGGCGCTCACCGGGGGACGTCGGCAGCACCACCGCAGCAGCAGCAGCCAGCCCAGCACCAGCACCAGCAGTGGTGATCGGGACCGGACCGCACGGAGCTCGCTTCTCTCCAACACTGATTCAAGTGTGTGGTCGTATGATTCAGTGGCACAGGGCCGCCGCCCACCGTTACAAACTTAAGTGACAAGTCCAATGCATTGAACAAACTTTAACAGACTTTGCGTGTTTTGGACAAGAGTCACAAGACTGTAACATGGATGACTGGTTGGATGATGAACCTCCAGTACCTATTCAGAAGATAATTGACTACCATAGACAAAGGTATTTTGAAGCCAAACGGGACGGGTGGTTGTATGGTCCGAATTTCCATGATGATGATGATGTCGTCATCGTCATATTTGATAGTGAGAATTGTGTTGCTTCTCATGACTGTGACAAAGACAATGGGGCTGAGGCTCTGAGTCCAAGGACACATGTGGAGGAGGAGCTTGCTCACCAGGCTGGGGCTCAGAGGCCACAGGAGATGCAGGCAGAGCAAGATGCCATGATCAGCAGCAGCTTGGCTGAAGAATCAGCTGTCAAAAAAGTGGTGAAAGGGCCACTTAGTGCAGAAAGGCCATCCTCCTCTCCAGCTCCAGCAGAAAGGCCATCCTTCTCTCCAGCTCCAGCAGAAAGGCCATCCTTCTCTCCAGCTCCAGCCAAGGCCAAGAAGGCAGCAGCTCCACAACCCAAGAAGACTGGCCCCAGCAGCGCTGAGCTTGCAGTCAAGAGCCTGGTAGCAAAAGACACTCTGCTCCAGACCGCGGCTAAAGGGCCCAAGAAGATGAAAGCCAAGAAGCCTGTTGCCAAGAAGATGGCAGCTACAGGCTCAAAGGAGAAAAAGAGAGGAAAATGGCAGAGCCAAAGAAAGAGAAAGAAAAGATGGCAGAGCTCAAGAAAGGGGAGAAAAAGAAGATGGGAGAGCTCAAGAAAGAAAACGGATAAAAGCAGAACATGCCTGAGTTTAAGCAGATCTCTGACATTCATTCACCCCCTCTCTAAAAATCTGCTTGAGTTTGAGTTTTGAAATTAATGATTTATTGCTTAAAATGTTGTATTTTGGTTTGTTCATGGCATTTTGGGTTTTAATGGCTCTTTGTATTTTTTGTTTTTTAAAATTGCTCTGTTTTTCACACCAGTAGCAACTGGGGGCTGGTGTAAGAGCCATTTGAGCCTCCTTATCTTCTCTGTGATGTCACTACAGGCCAATGCCAGTTTATCAATCAAGGCCTAGGTTGCCATAGTTACAGGGAGGGTATTTAACCCTGTCCCTAATGAATTGCAGGTGTTGCTGATAGGAGGCAAACTGTTTTCTGACTGTGCAGATAGGGACTGTTGCATTCACCACGTTTGACTGTTTGTTATTTATGTTATTTGCATTCAAAGTATAGGATTTTGTACGGTAAATATAATTGAATATCCACTCAACGAACATTCTGGACCTCAGTTCTTCACAGCACACGTCTAAACTGCATCCTCAACCGTCGGCAGCCAGTAGCACCTAATATAGGGATTTAGGCGCTACAGCTACTACACAACTTTTCAATTAAATTTCAATTCAATGGAGCTTTATTGGCATGATAAAACATACATTGCCAAAGCAAGTGTCAAAATATAATAACTGTTGAAAATGGGGAAAGTAAATACAGTTGGGGGTACAGCATTTTGTAAACTAGCTCTACACACTGCAAGATATTTCCTCTGATTATGCTGTCAGTGACCTTTTTGTTGCACGGCTTGCACGCTGACAGAACCGTGAAGATCTGGCCACGATTCTAGGGCTTGCCGATGCCTCCCTGAGCGTTTCTAGATATCTAGCACGTTTAATATTTATTTGGCTTGCCTGCAACAAAAAATGTATTGCAATTTTAAAATATCTCCATTGAGATCTAAAAACATTACAAAATAGAATGAGAGAGTGAGCAAAAGTGCGGTTTATTTAAAATTTCTTGAATCAGCAGAATGGAAATATATGTTACAGTAAAATCGAGACCAGTAAAATTGAGAAAAACAGAACGGGGGTGCCCGTTTTTCAGGCACGGGAGGCCATGCCTGGGTCCCTTTGAGGCCGCCCCCCCCAAGGGAGACTGAATGCCTACCTGGCCCCCGCCAAAATGCATCGTCTGGGGCCGGGGCGGCGATTGCCGGCCGGCTATGTGTCCCGTTAACCATAGTTTTTTTTGTCCCGGCCTCGTCCCCTTTCCATTCATCCCTTCCCATTGTCGGCGATCAACCATATAGTATGAAAAACACTATTATGGCGATGATTATTTCAAAAAAGAGTGTGAAATGCTTAACGATCTGATGACTCCCAGACGAACTGGCGACCTTCTGCTTACCAAATCTGTTCTAAGACTTCTAAGTTCTAAGTTCTTCTAAGTTTGGTGGCAAAATGGCAACAGTTCTGTTCCCAAACCTGGTGTGAGTCACTCACCCATCTTTGACTCTTCCCCCTCTATGACTCTCCTCACAGACTCCTGCATCAGTAGAACCTGACAAACAGCAAAGGAGATGGGAAAGGCTTTTGAGATAAGATGAGAAGTGTGTGTGTGTGTGTGTGTGTGTGTGTGTGTGTGTGTGTGTGTGTGTGTGTGTGTGTGTGTGTGTGTGAGAGAGAGAACTCACAGCTGATTCAGCTTCCTGTTTCTTCTTGGCGATATCTGTGGCTGAATTAATTCGCTGTAGCTCCAACTCCCTGAAAAATACAGACACAGCCAAAGGAGATATTATATAAATACTGTTACAACCTTGTATCTTCTGGTATGCTTTGCTTTGTCTTATCTTCTGTTTTATTTTGGAGTGGTTGATGTGTTGTAGACACAAGGACAGTAATGTTTGGATTACATTGGGTGTTTTGATTTGAATTGAATAGACTCTGGGTTAGACTATATAATCCTGACTACTGTGTAAACGTGGCTACAGACAGTAGTCATGTTATGCTTATACTTACAGTATATAGTAGTACTTTGCCTGGGGTTCATCTCCGTTTGCATTACACTGAACTTGACTTATACTTTCAAATCACTTAATCACATTGCAAATTGAATAATTGAGTTCTTTCAAACTGATTTTAAAAATCCTTCGTTTTTGGACAGCGCTGCAACCCAGTTACGATCTGGATTTTGAAGAAGGGTTGTTCTGTTTTGGTATCAGTTGTAAAAACTCTGTCTACATCAACAATGAGTTTGATTGATTGATTGATTGAAGAATTTATTAACAGTTTGCAGAATTACAGTACATTTCAAGCACAAACTCAATACAAAGGCTGTTAACTGTGAGTGGACGACCCAATTAAGCATTACACTTGTTTCCAACAGGGTCCACCATGTTCAAATCATCAAAACATTTAGAGACGTACAAATAGACACTTCTATAGACAGAACAGGAATAGTTATGGCCTGTCCTTTCGTAACATTAATAGCAGCCATTAACAGCTATCTCATTGCTATATTAAAGGTTATTACATTTACTGAATGTTGTTTCTGTGTGTGTGTGTGTGTGTGTGTGTGTGTGTGTGTGTGTGTGTGTGTGTGTGTGTGTGTGTGATAAAGCTTATGAGATGTACTGACTGTTTTTTCTGTGCATGTGTGTATGGGATGATGACCAGTCTGTGGACAGCCATGTAGAGCAGCAGGGGGCCCACAGTGGCATAGAACACTGCACTGGGCAGCAGCTGATCCGTCAGGTGGATTGGGAACAGGTATGTTTGGCTGGCTCGTGCCAACCTGTAGTGTCACACACACACACACACACACACACACACACACACACACACACATTAGGGGAACACACTCTACAGATACAGACCACGATGATGAAATACTGACTCCATGTTCTGCGTTGTTGAATACCTGATCTTAAGGGTCACTCCCTGAGGGACGCCTATGCTGACAGTGGCTGACAGAACGCTGTGGCGACTGATCTTCCGCTCGGCACCGTATTCCACCACCGTACCGAACCAGCCTGTCCTATGAACCCACGGCAAGAGGGAGACCATTAACACTGCCAGGGAACAAGGCATTACATTACAGAACAAAATGGAGAGAATGAACATGAAATACAGTACAGCTTCATTTAAAGCGTTTTTTTTTGTTGCTGCATTGCTGGTTCATCTATACAGAAAACAATGAAGAAGTTCAGATATCATTGAAAATTCTATTTGGATTAATTAGGCATGGTCCTGTTGTACTTCTGTCATAAAAGAGAGAATCAGCTGACACAGACATACTTGACAGATCCTTTGACCTTGGTCTGGTCATCATCCTGGAACTTGTACTGGTAGCTCATCATCAAGTAGGAATGAGGAACCCCTAGCTGGAAGGAGGCAGGACAAAAGAAAAGGCAAAATGCAATGTAATGTACATCATTACAAAAGTAAATGTACTTTGTCACCGTCCTCCACTGTTTAGATGTCAACGGAACGGACGCATTGATAGGTGGAGAGCTCTAAACGTCCAGCAAAGCAATGAAAGCAGAGGAAGTGTGTGCTTTTCCGTGGTTGGGATCTGGACTCAGATCCAACAAGGTTTTTGTAAAAAATTTTGGTTACCAAATGCATAAAAAGACAGAGATATAGTTTTGCTCACTGTCATCTAACAATTTACCCAAAGGCGACATCGGATATATGGCGGATAGCCATAGCATAGCCTGGAACTCCATGTGGCAGTGATGGGTATAGATTTTGTACAGCACTGAAGCAGCGGCAACATAATACTTATTATGTGTGTGTGTGTGGCGGCAGCAGCAGTGGCTGAGGGGTAGAGTGGCCGCTTGGAGCTCCCCCAGAGTTAGTGTCGAAGAGTCCTTGAGCAAGACACTGAACCCCTAATTGCTCCCGAAGAGCAGGTTGGTACCTGCAGGGCCAGGGTGAAGTGACTGGTCTTGGTGTCTCGGACCACACTGGTCGTCATGGCGCTGTTGGGTCCCCAGCGATACTGCAGATAGCCCATGGTGTTCTGGTCTAGGTGGCGAGCTGTCATCAGGGAACAGCTAGGACGTAAACCACGAGGCGAGAACTGCATGCCACACTGTGCTGTCAGAAAACTACACAACATGACAGAGAGCAGTGGGAGGAAGAGAGGAGAAAGAGAATTAGATGAAAGACAGAGAAGAGTGAACAAAGTGGCAGACTAGATTACAGTTCTATACCAAGTGTTTGATGATACAAAGTGGTAATACAGTCTGATGTTTCTCATATAAAAGAACTGGGTCTTACCACCGAGGCGTTATGTTGCGAAATACCTTCAACCCAAACAACGGTCCTAGTATGTCTCCTGCACCAAACTCCAGCTGCACACACACACACACACACACACACACACACACACACACACACACACACACACACACACACACACACACACACACACACACACACACACACACACACACACACACACACACACACACACACACACACACACACACACACACACACACACACACACACACACACACACACACACACAAGCTGTATGTACTTATGTATTTACACTTACACAACATAAATAAAAGAAAGACCTCCATGTATATTTTGATAATTTTATAGGTAATGATGTTGTTAGCCTGATGTATGCTCTTTGACTAATGAGTGCAGCATGCCAGCATTATGGAACACAAGATGACGTCGTTTATACAATACCTAGAGCTGATTTTCTCTATTCGTCAGTCTAGTGTGTGTGTGTGTGTGTGTGTGTGTGTGTGTGTGTGTGTGTGTGTGTGTGCGTGCGTGCGTGCGTGCGTGCGTGAATATACCTCTCCCCAGCCCTTGGCTGATGTGACCCTGCGTACAGTCATGTTGATGTTGCCTCCTCCATTCCCATTGTGAGTGGAAAGAGAACCCGACAGCACCGATGTGTCTGTGTTTGTCAACGGAGCCTGAAGGAACACAGGAGCTCAGCTCTAGTACCTTTTAAAAGTCTCTGGGTGCAGGACACATGCAGGTCAAAACACTAAATGCACACACAAGGGTCTGTTTTGTGTTAGTGTGCATGTGTACCTCTATGGACTGGGAGATGTGCATCTTGTTGATCTCAATATGAGGGAAGCCTCCTCCTGGCATCTCCTCAAAGTCCTCTTCATAACGATCAAACAGGTCGGTCGCATCAATGCCCACACTTATGGTTCCCTGAACGCAGGGTGGAGGGTTTAGTGATTAGTGTGACAAATCAAAATTATCAAATGAGTGGAAAACTATAAGAATTATGACATTATGGGCATTATCTTGCGCCACCCCTTAACCCTTATGCCTAAACTAATTTGCCATTTTTTACTATTTTAAAAAACCTTTTAAAATAGTTCAAATAGCCGATCTACAAGCTCACAATGTCTCGATGTAGATCGGCTAGTTGAACTATTTTAAAATGTTTTTCAAAATAGTAAAAAATGGCAAATACGTTTAGGAAGAAGGGATAAGGGTGGCGCAAGATGGAGCCCTATATCTTCAAAGCAGTAACACTGCTGTGCTACTGTAGTTACAAAGCATCTTATTTCATAATTTGTCTTTTCTCATGCCACTGGAATATGGTGAGTTATGGAGGAAGGAATTGGACAGAATAGGACTTCATAGTCATCTACCGTGGTATCGCCATCAGCGAAGATAACCACTGACAAACACATAACAGCACAAGGAAGCTACATCATCTTCGACATCGATGGACTGAGTGTGTGTGTGTGTGTGTGTGTGTGTAACCTTAGGATTAGTTCTTTGCTGTAATCTCCTCTCTTCTCGTTCTCTCTCCAGTCTTTCGTACTCCTCACGAATCTCAGACGGTGTTCTCTTCCTCTCAACCACCTACGGTATACAGTGAACAATTTACAATTACAACTCTTTGTGCAAAATCGGTAAGTTGCATGAAGGCTAGTCAACAAACGACAGGGTAAGTGGTCCAGTAGCATCTTAGCATCTGTGGACAATCAAACAGTATATGTCTATCTAAATAACACACTGTACATAAACATGTAACCAACATACATCCGCACAGTATAACTGGTGTCTATCAAAATAGGCAACAAGCAGTAATACAATAACTGTAGCTTGGGCGCCAGGAGGGAGAATAGTCTACTGTACTGTTAGGGGGATGGGAACAGCATCACAGGGGATTGGGTTTGGGATGAAGTGACTGCTCGACGTACCTCCCAGCCCTCCACCTCCAGCCCTTTCTTCCCGAAGAGGTCATAGATGGCCCTGGACTGAGGATCAGTCAATACTAGAAGGAAGAAATAGAAAGGTATCTCTAATGTATGAACTCATTTTTATGCATGCATGTGTATGTAAATATAGTACATATATTATGTATCTACTGTATGTGGGAACGTATGTTTGTGTGTATATACTGCATATATTCCGATATCACACGTGTAAGTTGCTCTGGATAAGAGCGTCTGCTAAATGCCTAAATTGTAATTGTAAATTGTATATGTATGAAAGAATGTGTCTGTGTGTCTGTCTGTGTGTGTGTCCTACATTAAAGAAAACTGTCCATTAGTCAGACGGAAAGAACATCTGTCCCGCATGCTTCTCCTGAGTGGCTTGAGCAATTGATATGAGATGACTTGCCTCACAGCTGCGCAGAAAAACATCTCTCTCTCTGTCAATGACAATGAGTGGAGCTGCACCGTGTGTGTGTGCATAGATTTTTTTATAATGGGATGAATCTAGAGAGACTGTATGCACTGTATGCAGACTGTATGCACTCAGCAAATGGCTCTCAACGGAATGCACAGAAGAATCATTCAATTTCATTGACAATTTTTTCTTTGACCGAAGGCACCTCCTTGTAGACGGAATACACCTAAACAAGCTGGGGGTTAAATTATTCTTCAGCAACTTGTTCCACAACATAGAGTCAAGAGATAGCGCAACAGATAATATTGTGGCGGCGGGTGCCAAGCTTCTCCCCCTCACCAAGGATGTTCTCAAAACAAGGAATATCACAGATAGTGAACCCACAGCTCCTCCTGGTGGAGAAGTCAAATCAAGTGAACACACAGCTCCTGCTGATGTGTTCTGGACTGATGCAGAAGAGTGGTCCTCCTCTGATGGAGAAGAGGAACCCACAGTGCATCCCCCCCTGGTATCTGTGCATCTGCTGTGACTTCATAGAGCGTGATGCATGGTCACCTGGTGTAAGTCACTCGTCGTAAGTCACTGAACGGCCCTGCATGCATCTGTTTCGCATTTGCACATAATGCAGGAGGCAGCAGCGCGACCCCTTAATAAAAACGAGCGCTTCCAAACTCCAACATTTCTTCTTCTTGACAGAAAGTAGCTCATAACATGTCTACGGGGGATTTTTATGAAAAACAAGCTCGGCAGATTGAAAGAGGATAATTCAAGCTTGGACTACAGCTGCAATGTTGGTGAGTTTAACGTCGTTTAAGACAAGCAGATCGTAAACGCAAATGGATGAGTGGGGAGTCAATGGAGGGTATTGCAACTCTAGATTCATCCCATTATAAAAAAATCTAGAGTTGCAAATTGCGGCTAACAGTCAGGTAAGTTCGGAAAATTACATCACTTCACTGTATGCAGCCTCTAAAACCAATGGGGTTTTTTTCAGCAGAAAGACGCTGTAGGCAGCGCTTTTCAGTCATATAAGGTGCCTGTGTGTGTATGCCATATCACAATATACAAATATCCAAAATCCCAGATGATATCTAGTCTCATATCACAATATCAATATAATATTGATATATTGCCCAGCCCTGTATGTACATATGTACTGCATGTGTCCATCCATACCTTCATAAGCCTGGTGCACCTGGTTGAAGAGCTGTTCTGCCTGTCCTTTAAGCTCCGGATCTCGATGTTTGTCAGGGTGGTAGAGCATGCAAAGCCTCCGGTAGGAAGCCTTCAGCTCCTCCTGAGTGGCCTGTCACATGAATAAGGAAGAAGCATTTATATAACTTTCACGTATACGAGAAGGGTACACCTGGTATAGTAGTGGTAGCTGCCCAGACTGTGCTTCAGCAACATAATCACAACATCCCCGATTTTATTGGCTGGTCATTCCCCTCTTTGTCATCTCTCAATTTCTTGTGTCTCTCTCTAGTCTACACTGTGTCTGCATAAAAGCATGGGGTAAAGGGAAATCAATGAACCATGACATGTGGACTAACTCTAACATTACTAGATCCTTGCTACAAGCTGTCTTTTATTGGTACAGCCATGCAACCTGCCCGGTTGCATCAGATCTAGGATTGCTCAAATGAGTCAATGCATTAAGGCTTGCTTAGTAGGTGTACAAGCAAACATAATGCATAGGATTAAACTAAACATGGGCTATAAGGTCCCTGCAATTTAGTATTTCAGCAGATGTGGATCATGCATAGTTAATATGAAGGGTGAAGGCTGTTCACCTCAAGGTAAGTAACTAGAATCAAAGGTCAGCTTGGTCAAGCACAACCAAAACCAGTGTAAATCATGTGAATCCTCCCAATATCAACTGAATCATCAACTGTCTGAATCACCGACGCTGATATGAACGAAGACTGGCTGTATGCTAGCTAGCTATAATAATCCCTTTAGTACTATGAACCACTCAGTCTCATCCCAATGGCAGGAGGAGATCATTATTCAACAGTGGAATGATGCGCCGGTGTCCCCGGCCCCGGCAACCGATTCGCCAACGCAATTCAATCTCAGCAAAGCCAACTGCAAGAGCTAAGGGTACCGTTACCAGTCAGATCCAATGCAAACAGAGAATAATCCATACCTCTCTTCTGACATTGAGCAGAGAATAGTAATCTTGATTATCCACCTCACAATCATCTTCTAAGGACGCCGCCATGTTTGCCTTCTAGCCGTGTTCCGCCCACTTCTCCGGGGATCTGTCCCGTTGGTTTGGCGCTTGTCCAATGGAAAGGGAAGATGCTGTGAATGGCTATCTATGGAATGTCACAGCCATTCTAGGGCTGGGAAAATGATATTGGAATATGACTCACAGTGGCCTTCAAATGTGTCTTTATTCATACAGTAGTAGTAGTAGTAGTAGTTAAAGCCCAAAATCAAAATGTATCCTGCCGCGTGAGGGATACAGGTCCAGTGGTGGGTGTCTGGGTGAGCACCTTGTGGGCACCGAAATTAAATAAGAATTATTACTCCATAATTACCATTAAAAGTAAATATAAGTAAATATATGCATCGAAATGATTGTATAGCATAAAAAATGGGAAAGCGTCAGGGTCATTAAATAGATTATTTAGAGCACTACATAAATAAAAAAGAAAGGAGGGGAAAATATAACATCATAAATGCATCTGTTTAAAACAAATGCATGTATTTCACACACAACACAAATGAAAGAAAGATACCCTCAAGTTAATTTTTATTTTTGTATTTATGTTTAAGGAAATAATAAATAATGACGTCGCAAGTCTTGCTATTACACAGTTTATAGGCTATGACTTCATTTGGCCAATGCTTTTTCTTCCTCTGACTAATTAGTGTAGCATGTAGAACACAAGGTGGCACTGTTTACACAGTATCTAGAGCTGGAAAGCCCACATGAACTAATCGGTCCTGCAGTGCAGACTCTGGTCCAATACATCAGACTGCTATGTAGAGTCAGAGTGAGTGAGTGAGTGTGCTACCATGTACCAGAGCCATAGAGTATAGACAGAGTTTTCTTTTCTTTTCCTATAATGATATGCCCAAAATTGGGGTGTCAGTGGTTTAGCTATAGTGCTATATACTAATACCTGTAGACTGGGACGGGACGTTATGGCAGTTCTGAGACATACAGGCATTAAATGTGACATGGTCCAAGTATATTCCATGTTTTCAATTTCAATAATGGGTCTTCAGTACAGACCTTTTACAGTCTATGGTAAAGACAGTGCTTCCATCATACATTGTTGCCAGAACAAAAGGGCTACTTGAGGGAAGAGATTAAGTTCTACCAGATAAATAGTGTTTTCTTGTTTGTCATATTTAATAGTTGTGGTTTCCATTAAGGTGAACAGGTACTGTATAGTCTATATTGTTGAGAAAGTCTAAGGTATGCAGATGGAACAATGTCAAAACAGATTATTTATTATACATGACGAGTGATTAATGTGTTGTGAGAGGCTAGATTAATCATACTATGATTAATACATACAGCAGGGGTGAAAGCTCAAGCCAAATCTTCCTTGTGGACAATCAAGTTTACCTTAATTGACCTTGAATGAAGGGAGTGGCAGGGGAAAAGCAATGCAGTCTCACAATAGTTTGATACAAAGGTGCCTAACTTTCAGTTGTGAGGATGAGCTCTTATGGTGAGGCTGTGGATCAAGGGTTTCCATGGATTCTGATTGTGTGGAGTGTCATTATTAATTTGGTTGTACATTTTGAAACACTTTCTCTCAACTGACAGAAATCAGCTTTACTTCTGACCAAGGTTTCCTCAAACTTACATACAGAGCCTCTCAAGGTGATTCTAATTCTTTCTAATTTAATAAAGTGGAGTACATCTCTAATCCAGTGAAGACAGGATGGGGGACTTCCAGCAGAGGACTTCCATTTCATCAAAATTAAACGCCTAGCTAAGAGAGTGGTAAAGGCCACCAAGTGAGTTTTGTGTTTCGGTGGTGACAGAGAAGGGGGAGAAATTCCCCAAATAGCCATCATTGCAGTTTTGTTTCAAATGGTATCTCAACACTCTCTGAGATAGTGTCAAAGATCTCAGTCCAATATCTACGCAAGGAAGCTTGGCATAACCAAAACATATGTATATGTAGGCCTAAGTAGCAGGGGCCGAGCAACACAGGGTCAACGTGCATATATTTTGGATAGCCTCAATTTTGTCAAATCTACACAAATAATACTAATAAAACTTTTTTTTATAGCACCTTTCATGACATAAAATGCAGCTCAAAGTGCTTTACAGAGCAATGGAGAAAGAAAGAAAAGAAAAGCAAGGCATTAAACATTAAAAATAATAGCAGTAATGCAATACAGTGAGCTGCTTCACTGTATTTTTTAGTTGCCATTCTTGCAAAGCGAGCATGAGGCCAGCAGTGGAAGACCTTAAGTGTGGTTTGGGACATAGAGTGTAGATAGGAAGGTGCGAGTCCATTGAGAGCTTTATAAAGAAGTAAAATCATTTTAAAATCAAACAACCGGAAGCCAATGCAGTGAAGCTAAAACTGGAGTAATATGTTCTCTCATCTTAGTTTTAGTTAAAACTCTGGCTGCCGCATTTTGGACAAGTTGTAATCTGTCAGTTGTTTTCTTAGGCAGTCCAGAAAAAAGTGCATTGCTGTAATCAAGCCGAGAAAAAACAAAGACGTGGATCAGCGTTTTTGCATCGTCCAATGACAAATAGGCTCTGATTCGTGCAATATTTCTAAGGTGAAAAAAAGGCAATCTTGGTAACATGATTAATGTGTGAATTAAAATTCAATTCAGAATCAATAATGACCCCCAAGTTCTTTACTGTACTGTTACTTTCTACAGTCAGGTTGCCAAGTCTGCTTATTATTGATTCTTTCTGCTCACTAGAACCGATTATGAGAACTTTTGTCTTATCCTCATTTAGCTTGAGAAAGTTCTCACTCATCCAGCATTTGTTGCTGGATGAGTTACAGTAATTGGAGTTAAATGGATAATTTAATTTTACATTGGATGTGCCTTGCACAAATAGAAGAAGTATGAACTTGATGCAGAATATCATCACACACATCGTCCGATATTTCAGAATATCAAATTCATGCAGGATACAGCAGAGGGGTGACCAAAGTTTACATTGTGAAAAGTATAATATGTGCAGAATGATGTACAGAGAGGGAAATGTTTTCCGGATCTCTCTGCATATCCTGCATATCTGCCAACTGAATGCAATGGAGAGGGGCCTGTTTTATACTTTGTTGTGTGATAGTGTCGCACAGCGAAAATAGCTGGCAGGACAGATTTTAAATTAGTAAGAGAGCTGCAGTCCAAGAGAGCTGCTGCTGCTCTGAGCCATATGGGGCACCCGGTGGGTCAGGGATTTGCGTCATCTCTTTTGAAATGAGTGTGAATGGCCGGCTCACTGTGATGATGTATTAATCCGCAGTGCATTGGTAACGGACAAACAGAAAGTGCTTCAAAGTGTGGGAGATTGACAGGGTTTTTAAAAGAGGTACAAAATGATTTGTTGCTGCACAGGTGTCTGGTGTGAGAACATAATGGTGGTAGTGGTGTGTTATGAAAAGTAATGAAGTTTAATTGGACTTTTGAAATAGGAATCAGTATAAAAACAGACTTTTACACTATACATGTAGGTATATAGTCTAAACTACAAGCCCTTTTTTGCAATTGATGTTTTTACACAGTTTGTACCATCCTAATGTTATGTAAGAGACCCCCCATATACTGCTCATTGTGCTGTGTTATAAAGGCTGTATGCTTCCAGTGCTGCAGCTTGGTGTCTAGGTGCCAATGTTCCTGCTTGTCCCTGGAAAGCAGTCCAAACAGCCGGAAGAACATGGGGAGGATGTTTTTTGCTTTAATTAATTGAACCTCGGTTCAGTTTAGGTCCCAAGCAGCGCCCACAGACATTTCAGTGAGTTGACATGCAGTACTTGGAAGCTTACATAACATCAACAACAGTGACTATTATACCCCCCCCCCCCCCCCCCCCCCCGCCCCATACAATAGGCGGGCCATTTGAAAGTCTAAGCTCCTTGTCAAAAAGAATACAATGAAATACAATAAAATTAAATAAATGAAATAAAAGAAAATACACAGTGAATGTCAGATATGTATTCAATCAATCAATCAATCAATCAATCAATCAATCAATCAATCAATCTTTATTTATATAGCACAATTCAGACAACGAGTGTAGTTCAAATTGCTTCACAGAAAGAGAACAAAAACAGCAACAAAAAAAACACAAGAATCAAAGTGCAAATACAACAATAAAGCAGCAACTACATGGTAATAGTAAAAAAGGAGCAACTAAAACAGAAAAGAAACGATCTAAGTAAAAGCAATGGTAACTAGAACTGCACTCTGTCGAGTGCCTACTTGCGCTTTGCACACAAGTAGGCCATAAATGGCTTAGTGCGCAAGCAGAGCACGCAAGTACTGTCGACCGCTACAAACTCCCAAATCTCAGCCTCTCTGTAAAACATTGAAATTATATGTACCAATGCCAGGGTATAACTGGCTCTCGATGGTGACGTAATAAAGGTAGGTTTCAGATTACATACATGTATACATAGAGGCATTACCTTTAATCCACCCGACACTGAAACATATCTTTATTACGTCACCATCGAGAGCCAGTTATACCCCGGCATTGATACATATCTTCATTACGTCACTCTCAAAATCAATATATGTACCACGGCATACGCGTCAAAGCCCCGGATAAACCACATTACTTGCGCGCTCTTCTTGCACAAGTAAAGGGGTGTGTGTTAACACTTGGTTAAAAATGTCAACAGATTCAGAGAACCGTTGATCCCTCGGCAAGCTGTTCCACAGCACATGAGGGGCATACAGGTAGTAGCTAAAGGCAGCTTCTCCATATTTTTTTGTGTTAGGGGTCTCTGGAATCTCTAAGAGACCAGCACTAGAGGTCTAAGGGTAAAGGGTCTGCCGGGCACATACTTAGGAAGCATTGCTGAGAAACAGGCAGGTGCATTCCCATTCAAGTAAAATTATTTTAAAATCTATTCTAGAATGTATAGGCAACCAATGCAGGGACTTTTTAATAACTGGACCTTTGAAACAGTATCTTAAGATCACAGTGGATTCACCATGGATGAGTACCAGAAGGCCAAGGCTACGATCAAGTGCGGCAAGAGCTGTGGGGAGGATGGATTGACACCAGAGGTTCTGAAATACGTGCCCATAGACGAGGTGGTGCTAGATTTCATCAACAAAGCACACATGTCTGGAGAGCAGCCGGAGCTATGGCGCACAATGAACATCGTTCCAGTACCAAAGTCAGGTGACCTCACCAAGACGGACAACTACCGTGGCATCAGCCTGAGCTCACAAGTTGCCAAGACCGCTAACAGGATGATCCTCAATCGTCTTAGACCAATCTTAGACCCTCTACTGAGAAACTCACAGAACGGCTTCCGCCCGGAACGAACAACAGTCGGGCAGATACTGGCACTCCATCCACCGGGGGAAACTCATGAGTATTCTACGTGCCTACGGAGTTCCAGATGATAGAGTCAAGCTACAGCCAGACTCGAGCCAAGGTCCAAACCTGCGACGGTGACACCAAAGAATTTGAGATTCTAGCAGGCGTCCTACAGGGTGACACTCTTGCCCCATTCCTGTTCGTCGTAGTGATGGATCATGCACTGAGACTTGCAATTAATGGCAGAGAGGAGGCACTGGGGTTCACTCTGGTCCCGAGGAAGTCAAGGCGAGTACACCCCATCATGGCCACTGACCTCGACTATGCAGACGACATCGCCCTAATCTCGGATACAGTCGAGAAAGGAAGGGAGCTACTACTGGCAGTAGAAAAGGAGTGCAGGTAGATCGGCCTCAATGCCAAGAAAACAAAGGTAATGACAGTCAACACCGAGGACAAAACCATTGCCACTGCAGACGGGACGGTGCTCGAGCAAGTCGAGGACTTCAAGTACCTCGGGGCCTGGACTGCCTCAACTGAACAGGATCTGAAGGTTCGGAGAGCACTTGCCTGGGATGAGGAAAGTGTGGAAATCAGACATGGGAGAAGACCTTAAGAGGCGGCTGTTCATAGCAACTGTGGAGTCAGTACTGCTGTATGGGGCCGAGACATGGACCCTCACAGTACAACAGGAAAAAGCCCTGGATGGAGTCTACACAAGAATGCTACGAATGGCACTAGGTGTCACATGGACGGACCGCATCAGAAATGTGGACCTCTATGGGGACCTACCACGCGTCACGGACAAAGTCAGAGAGAGAAGGATGAGGCTGGCAGGGCACTGCGTCAGGCACCCAGAACTTGAGGCAAGTAAATTGACCCTATGGGAGCCAACCCAGGGTAAAGCCAGGAGGGGGAAGAAGTGTACCACCTATGTAGACGTGCTGTGGCGCGACAGCTTGGCTAACAACACTGCAGAGCTCAAGAACCTGATGTTGGATAGGAATTTGTGGAGGGCAGCGATCCAGGAATCCCGAGTTGGTGTTGGCTAGACCTCACTCTCGCAGCAACTAACTAACTAAGATCACAGTACCTGCTGCTACTTACTTACCCAGCCTCATGACTGCACGTTTATGCACACAACATTTACACGCCTGCATATGATGCTAATGTTTGTGCTACGATGCGTATGTCCCGTAGCAGCATATGACGTGATGAAGATATGTACCAATGCCAGGGTATAATTGGCTTTCGATGGTGACGTAATAATGATATGTTTCAGTGTCGGGTGGATTAAAGGTAATGCCCCTATGTATACATGTATGTAATCTGACACGACTGCCATATCAAGCACAAATTAATCATTACGTCATACGCTGCCACGGGACATACGCATCAAACGACCCAAGTAACCACAGTATACCACTAATCAACTTACAAATTACATATACATACCGACACTGAAACATATATCTTTATTACATAGAGGCATTTCCTTTAATCCACCCGACACTGAAACATATCTTTATTACGTCACCATTGAGAGCCAGTTATACCCTGGCATTGGTACATATCTTCATCACGTCATATGCTGCTACGGGACATACGCATCAAACAACCCAAGTAACCACAATATACCGCTAATCAACTTACAAATTACATATACATACCGACACTGAAACATATCTTTATTACGTCACCATTGGGAGCAAGTTAAACCAGTTATATCCTGGCATTGGTACATATCTTCATCACGCCATATGCTGCTACGGGACATACGCATCAAACGACCCAAGTAACCACAGTATACCGCTAATCAACTTACAAATTACATATACATAGAGGCATTTCCTTTAATCCACCCGACACTGTAACATATCTTTATTACGTCACCATTGAGAGCCAGTTATACCAGTTATACCCTGGCATTGGCACATATCTTCATCACGTTATATGCTGCTACGGGACATACGCATCAAACGACCCAAGTAACCACAGTATACTGCTAATCAACTTACAAATGACATATACATATACATAGAGGCATTTCGTTTAATCCACCCTACACTGAAACATATATATCTTCATTATGTCACCATTGAGAGACAGTTATACCCTGGCATTGGTACATATCCTCATCACGTCATACGCAGTACGCACCTACGGACATATACATCAAACGACCCAAGTAACCACAGTATACTGCTAATCAACTTACTTGCACAAGCAGAGCGTGCAGGTAATGTTGTTTGTCCGGTGCTCCGATGCGTATGTCCGTGGCTGTGTATGACGTAATGATTCTTTTTCATCTGATATCCATGATTTATTTTTCATCTGATATCCCTGATTTATTTTTCTTTGAGAAACTACAAGTGGATCCTGGACAATTCTAAATCGATTCACTTCTAAAACTTCATATTCAACACATGTGTTCCACACCCCCGCAGGGAGTGCAGTGCCCGGACTCGAGTCGGTCGGACCCACGGTTCTCCAGAACCACCACAAAAGGCTCTGCTCAGGCTCTGCCAGTGGGCCTAATCAGCCTAAATCCCCTCACCTGTGCAATTTCCAGCCTCTGCCTCAGCCAATTGATTGCCATGGCAACCCCACACCTGACAATTGATTAGCCTACTTAACCAGTCCACTTTTCACAGTCAGTCAGTTTGCCCTCTTTAGACACAGGGAGATACAGAGATCTCCATTTGGGACACAGACAGACAGTTAAAACGGGTGCTATGAGTTATATAACGGGTATTATTAGGTTCCCAAGTTGCATCGTTCTCAAGTAGGCCAGTAGCCGACGGGCATGTGCAGGTCTAGTACTACAAAATTGAGCACGCACAGATTTCTTCTTATTTTTTAACGCACTTCTTTACACCTGTAAAAGTGTGATATTGATTCTGAATTTGATTGAGAAAAGAAATTGAATACTGAATTCCCTAAGTACAGCATGATGACATACATAATTGTGCATTTCTTTCAGATACATTTCAAATTATATTTAAGATGAAAGCACAAAACAATGTTACAAATTCTACTTTTTATCAAACACAAAGATGCATCAAAAGCGCTGTTGCGCAATGTTTGCAACTTGTGACGCCCTCAAAATGTCACAAGGGAAGGTTGTCATGTAAGGGGACAGACTGACCTCTCTCGTTCTCCCTCTAATTGTTGTTCGGGACAAAGGAGAGGCCTTCTCTCAACAGACTGACTGGGAAGAAAGTAACTGACCCACTCACTCTGTCCAGCTCGAGCTCCAAGAACAGTGGGTGGCTTGTTCTGTGTGCAGTCGATGTTGTTCAGATTGGGTTTGTTCTTGCACTGCTCTTATGACCTTTGCAAATGCCTGGATGCAATTTGCGTCATCAAATCAAAGACACAATTGAGAAATGTTTGCAATCAGTATTTGACTTTTGTTCTTTTGTACTGTTCACTTCACAGTGCACATCAAACCAAGACTGGACCACATACATTGTTTGTTTATGTGAGAAAAAATATTGCGAGATGGCATGTACTGTGCAAATTTTCAAAAATGAATTCTGAAAAAGTGCATACCACATTCAATACAGTATGTTGGTCATTTTGAAATGACTGAAGTCACGTCAGTCATTTCTTAGTCGCGTCATGTCTTCCTGACAGCACCTCTCAATTAAAGAATCCTCCTGTTTTCTTCAAGGTTGAATACAGTACAGTACACTACATTACAGACAGATAGGTTCATTATAAGAGAATGGAGCATGACATTAGCAGGTGGGCTTGTGCAGCCATAGGACCATAATGAAAACACAAACCCATTATATTTATTACTTTCTATGTGATCACGAGTAAAGGACAGGAGTTATGTTTACCTAAAATACTATATCAACAATACTTAGGAGTTCTTGTATTTTGGAAATAATGATAATATAGGCTATAGTGTGCCTCCAGTCCAGGGCCGGATCTACCATATGGGCACTTTGGGCACGTGCCCAGGGGCCCTTGGGCACCAGGGGCCCCTCAAAAAAAAAAAAAAAAAAGATTTTATTTTTTTTATTTATTTTTTAGCTCCACAGAAAATGTCCCTGCTAATCCGAATGAAATAAATGTTGTCTAAAAAGATTAGTGTTTTATTGTTGGTGAGAAGGGCAGCTGAAAAGTGCAATTGTGTGTAAAGCAGCAACAATGCGCTAGATTGGCTGTCACTCTGGGGGGGAGGCGACCAATATAACGGCATAAAACTGCCCCAAAACTGCTCCAAAACAGCAAAAATGTTGCGCGAGCGTGAATGGGGGCCCTTCGAGCTTCAGTGCCCAGGGGCCCTCAGAGGTGTTAATCCGGCCCTGCTCCAGTCTACATATACTTTTGTATACATTCTCTCTTCTCTTTTTCATTCAACATTTTGAATCAATGCACATAGACATATACACTTCATAGGCCAGATTCTCCTTCCATGGGTTTGTCTATTGGTATCTGATGATAGATATACAAGCTCACAGCATGCTGCGTGCCTGTACATCTGCTATTTTTGAGCGGTGCCTCCGCTCCATTACGCAGCTATGTGTGTCCCTACGTATGTGTGTCCCTGTGTCTCTGTGTCCCTGTATCTGTCCGAGCACGGAAAGCTGCAATACGGTAACTCTGACATTTCTCGAGCGTTTCGGACGTGGGAATTAAGGCTCGCCAGAACAGGGCAGGCCCCCTGGGCGTGTTCCTGGGGGTCTGGATGTTCCGGGACCCCCACGCGGTAACTATGTTAATTCTCGACCGTTTCGGACGTGGGAAGGTTCGCCGGAACCGAGCTACTATTTGGGGGGGTCCTCATTGGCCCAAAAACGTTTGAGAACTACTGATTTAGAATGTAATGCATTTGTATGTATGTAAGGGAATGTGCTACATTTTTCCTCCTTTAAATACAATTTGAAAAAATGGTTGCTTGAAAATCAAAGCTGCAACCATTTATAATTATTTTAGGTGTATCTCTTTTTATGCTGTATCAGAGAGCTTATTAGAGTAAACCTACCCTAATAATAGTTTTTATTATTTTGTATTCTTACTAGTCTTAATACGTTTGAAATGTACTAGGTATTTGTATGCTATGTCCTGTATGTCAGCCCTGTTTGTACTGTTTGATGTTCGATGTCTGGGGACTGCAGATGGAAATTAGCATGTTTTGCTAAATCTGGTATATTTACACTGCATTTTTAATGTAATGTTCATTAATGTACATTGTCCCGACTAAATAAACAAATAAAGTAAAGTATAGAATCGGCCTCAGGTCTGCAACAATCAATTGTTTTCTTAGTGACTATTCTATCGATAACTTTTCTTGATTAATCTAATAATCAAATAATTAAGAAGCACATTCTTATAATTTGTTTTATTTCATAATTATCAGCAATGATTATCTAATAGATTTTCTTATAATACAAGTGTCGTGCAAAAATATGAGCTACAAGCTCACATTGTGTTGCATCACGGTGCAATTAATTAATTAAATAATGCATTAAATTAAAACTGTTAATGCATTAAAACTGTTGCATCCGTCCCTTACATCTGTGCATGTGGTCCAATATGGGCACCCTGATAACGTACCGTTATCACTAAAACATAAAACAATAACAATTACTTTACTTTTCCTTATGTAAAGCGACTTTGGGTACCTGAAAAGCGATATATAAATCTGAGCTATTATTATTATTATTAACCAACGTTTTGGTCCAACCAATCCATTTTGCAATAGAGTATTTGTGACATTTGCCTGTTTTTATTTTATTTTTTGTTAAAAGAAAACATTTGCCTTTCCCTTATAATCATAATCATATCTAGACTATCAGTGTCTAATTTCTGGCCAGGTTGAAAGGTTAATATGCTGCTTACCCTCAACTGTGAATACAGTATGTTACAGTATATTCACAGCAGTGTCTAAGCAATACAGAGATTAGCTTTCCCACATAGCATCCTTGTCAGTTGGAATGGCCAAACAAACATGACATCACAACATTACTTGAATATCCCAGAGGTCAGCAGGCAACTGGAATGCTTTAAGAGAATTTCATAACTTACACTGGAATGCTTTAAGAGAATTTCATAACTTACAAACACAATGTGTCTTTCTGGGGACCATTTGGTCCACAGACTTGTGCAGGACCTTCCACAAGAAGACATCTGAGATGGCTGGTAGTGAAAGCAAAACTCTTGACAGGCTGTCCATTATTCATATCGGTGATGACAGGTCTTGCTGAGAGAATGACCAAATTATACCAATGTGTTATGTCAATGGAAAAAACAATGAAATGTGATCAGTGTAGGCCTATACTGTATTAGGTGGTTACATAAGCTGGCAAATGGCAAGAAGACAACACTATCCGATTGGGCTCTGCTGAACCAGCAATAGTTTAAATAGACTACAGACTGATGACAGGTCTTATTTGTTAGGTTGGCAAACGTGGCTGTGGATGTAGGCAGACTACAAGTAATAGGCCTACCTAACAAAGTACAAATTATTACCCAAACTCCAAACAACCACTGATCATCATGTCCTTTGGATTACTCTTCTTAATCTTCACCAAGGCTCCTGTGGCTGTGTGTACATGATTCTATTCCACTGTTGCTCTCCTCTCATGTGGTAGAACAGTGGTTCCCAAAGTGGGGTCCGGGGACCCCCAGGGTCCTTGAGGGAGTTCCAGGGGGTCCCCAGCTAAATGATAGTTTGGAACCAAATGGACCCTTGTGGGTCTGTAACTCTGAGAGTGGACAAATGGAACCACCCATTACACTCTCAGAGTTAAATGAAAGGACCACTTCACCACTTTTCAACATCTCTTCATATAATTGGTCCTCACTATAATGTTCATGATAAAATACCACATTTCTTTCCTACTCAGTCTGTGTCTCATAGGAGGGCTGTGGGCAGTTCAGAAACCCGTCCACCAGTGACATCATTGTTAGGCAGATTTCTTTTCCACAAAATATTTAGATTTTTGAGGGGCTCATATACAGGTTTAATGTTTGTTTTAAAAACGCCTTTGACAATGAAGGAAAAGCTTATATCATTTAATTTAATGTTTGTGTTTGCACCGTTTGGTTTACATCACCATTACATCACCTAATCAACATCGGTTAGACTTTAATATATTAGTGCCCCTCACTTCACACGGGTGTGATTTTTGTTATCGTGAGAACGATGGCTTCCATTTTCACATTGCAACTTTTCAGGAAAAGAAAGCCTGCAGTTTCTATTAGCTTGGATTCCCCATCGATGATGTCACTGGTGGACGGGTTTCTGAACTGCCCACAGCCCTCCTATCAGACACAGACACAGAGAAAAAAAATGTGGCATTTTATCATGAACATTAGTGAGGACCAATTACATGAAGGTAGGTTGAAAAGTGGTGAAGTGGTCCTTTAACACTGATTTTACAAAATAAATTGGGGGTCCCAGAGATATAAATGCCATTAAATGGGTGTCCGTAGACTAATGGATGTCAAACTGGGGGTCCTTGAAATTACACAGGTTGAGAATCACTGCTAGAGCCATAAATATCTTCTCTTATGGAGGTCCCTGGCATTATCTCTTCAAATGGGGGTCTGCGGGCTAATTAGTGTCAATTTGAAAAATATGCCTCGACTTGGCTTCACCCCTCCCTCCTCTCACACTTGCAGCTCAGCGTGGTGAGTCACTTGTGTCTGGTTAATCTCACAACCCTCTGATGCGACATGCGAGAGCTCTGATTATGTACTGTATGTTCACACACACTGCCCATTTCTGCTGCCATTATGCTAAATGAGATTTAAAGACTTTATAGCAGATTGGGAAACCACCAAGGGGGCAGTGTGAGGTGAGTCTATTGGACATGGCCTTTAATGGCACCGCTCAGGCCTACCCACTTTAAGACGTCACCGTTTAGTATTTGGTATGAGAACAACCATACCTCAGTGGTGATGCTGTTATTAGCTGGGTTTCCCGAAGGAAATATGCATAGTGAGTTGGCGTGTGGTTCTTCTCAACAACACCCCCTTTCACTGTGAACATAGATATTCCGTGCATAGATGTGCCACGCAATGGTAGGCCTGAGGCCTGGTATGGTAGGCCTGAGGCCTACCATACCGGCCTGACCGGTCAATAAAAGAATGCTGAATTAACTAGCTTGTATTGGTAACTTTGACACAATAGCACAATAGCCTCCCATTTAACCTTCTTAGGCTCCTTGTATAGGCCTATATTTATTAACCCAAAATAGAATGTTATTCCATTTAATTCACTTGCACAATGGGACAGTGGTGTTTTCATATAGGCCTACATTTACCTTGCCGACATCACAGGCAGCTGACAGGCTCTCTCCATGCCAAAGCGCCAGCGCTCGCCCAGCAGTCTGCCGTCACCCAGGCAGATGTGTGCACGCGATCTCGCCCTATAGCAAATCTTACTGGTATTATACTGATGCTACAGTAGGTTCTTGGTTTATACCGTATGAGATTACTGAGGCACTACACTCATGTCTCTATGCATTTGATATATGTGTTTACCTTACCTTACTTACCTTACTGTAAGTCACTCGGGATAAAGAGCGTCACCTAAATGCCTAAATTGTCATTGTAAATTGTATCAAAGGCTTTTGACCAGGAACAATTTGTCACATATCCAACCATTGGATAGTTGGCCTCATCATTCCTCTTCAGTGTCATGGACCGCGTGCGTGGTTCCTAAATCACTGTATGGAATTTGTGACCACGACTACCTTGATCTCAAGGCCATGATGAATCATATCAGTTCAGCTCTAGTCCTGCCATGCAGCACTTTGCCTGGTTGTAAAGAGAAGCATGATGCTCTAAGGTTAAAGAGATTAACGCCTATTCCAGAGAAAGCAGTTGAGGAGAGAAACGGCATCTGATATTTGTCTTTAACAGGGCACTGGGCATGGGGCTGTGAGGGTGACCCTGGCACAATCCTGGATTTCGGCCAACAGCATTCCTCCAACTGTCTCTCCTTCCTCCAACACTCTATCCTTCCCTTTCTCTCTCTCTCTCTCTGTCATCCAGCCAGTTTCATTAGAAGCCCCATTGTTGAGGGATTACTGAGCTTATATTTAACCTCAGTTCTCATTGTGTTGGATTTCCAGAGCAGTTGTGAGTGCCGGAGTCTTATATAGGATTGATAATCTATTTGGCGTCTGGCTGACTTCACTCTGTCATCCCCTTCGCTCCCTCCTCGGCCCCTACTGTATATATTTCCATTTTCAAAAATGTTTTGAACATTTTTGCCTATAACATGTCCAAAATAGGGATGCCAGGTTGAAAGTGGTTAAGATGCATTGCATTAGAAAAGCTGAACAGGAACCACAGATTTCAATAAAACCTTCTCAGCATTTCTATTTGTTATTATTTTCTATACTTGAGGTGGAAAAATCTTTTGTGCAAAAATGATGGAATGATGGAAATAATAAAGCACAGTGACCCTTCATGCTGTCTTCTTTTTTTCCTTGCATGCATGTGTTTGGCAAGTATATTGTGTATATGCATTAGTGATGCAAATTGATGGAATTGCACACACTTTGAATATGAGTTTTCATAGTTCTAAAAGGCACAGACTCCACAATAAATGTATTTGTATTGAAATTAGTATGTCTCATATCAGACTCTATGTCGCACCACATATTCATTCAGTTGGACCTCTCTGTTTGTCTCACACACATTTTCTTCCCCTCTCTCTATATTTATTATTGCAGAGCCCAATTTATCCCCTAAGGATCGTATGCAGAGCATGGCGAACACACTCAGGTACAGTTCAGTGTGGCGTGAGGCAAGTCGAGGTGTGCCTTGGGATTCTTTCACAAGCGTGCGTGCGTGTGTGTTTTAGTGCCTGACTTGTTTGCAGCTTAGCGGGCAAACTCATTAACACATGAATGTGTTAATGAAACACATTCATTACGTTTATCGTCCATAGGGTGGATGTTTGAACTGTAATCTTTCCAGTGGGTGCGAACAGGGTACAAACTGGCAGAGACAATGGTGGAGAGATAACAGTGGAGAGAGAAACCTATCTTATACATTTTCTTATTGGGTACCGTTAACCTCTAGTCTAGCTGGTGAAATAATAGTCAAATTACCCACTTTCAACCTGTCGTCACTATTTTGGGCATGTCATTATAGGTGAGAATTTTCCAAGATGTTTTTTTTTAAACGGTGCAAAATGCAGACGAAGATTTGTAGATCTGCTATTTGCACTATTTTTGACGAAGTATAAAGTAGGGCATAAGTTGTTAAACAGTATTTCGCTGGGGACCCCCTGGTATCCTCTCAAAGACAGCTGGGGGTCCCCTGACCCCAGTTTGAGTACCACTGACCTAGAGACCACACAGCATGTTGACATTATGTTGTGTCCTCACCTTCACTTTCTCTATACCCTCCATTCTTATACCTCCCCATATATGTGCATCTCTCTATGTCTCGGCTAGTCTTATGTAACTATGTGACTTTAGGCAGTGGGGTTCAGGCAGATCCAGATAATGTAACATCCATCCAGCCTGTATAATCATGGAGACAGACCTCCTCAGCGGACATAGAAACGGGCCTGTGTTGCACAGGCCAGCACTCACTGTTCTGTAAGTGAAACTCCCCAGGGGAGCTGGTGTGGAGCATCCATCTGGCCTGTTTGATACGGTAAAGTAAAGTACAGTACATTATGCTGGCCCTGAAAAGGGCTTCTCATAACAAACTTAAACATATATTATAGATGAAAGGCTTATTAGTTTTTTTCCTTTTTGTACACCATGTTAAAAGATGTTGTACAGTAAGTGATATTTGTACAGTAAGTGATATTGTTTTGTTAAAAAGTATTAAATAGCTCTATGTTCTGGTAGTAATTTTTACAGTATAGTGTTTGTTAAAATAACAGGGCCTCCCCATCTCTCCAGCTCTATAGTAACCAGAAAATAAATGTTCAGTTTGGTATAACAGTTCAGTCCAACCAGGAGAGAGAACTCATACAGAATACAGGATAAATAAGTGAAGCGAAGAAACAAAACAAAACATTAGCAGACAAAATCGGAACTGAAACACAGACAAGGATGAAACTGTATTTTCTAGTAGTTACCAAGAATACAGTTTTTTATCAAAAAATATCACTTACAGCACCTGTAATTAGAAATAAGCACCCTTGCCAAAATGCATGAATGGGTCTCTGACCGCTACTGTGGCCAAGTATGATATACGACATGTGACATTAACGATACAAGTACACTGAGCAGTGAGCGCCAATTGAGGGTTTCCAGTAGCCAGACAAATGAGTCACACCAAATCAGCTCCCCAAAATGGGTGAGTTTATTGCACCTTCTTCTACACAGTGGTATAAACTCACCCGATAGTGTCTCTTCTGTTTGAAGTTGATGAGCTGTTGCAAGTTCTTTGCAACAGCTCATCAACTTCAAACAGAAGAGACACTAGCATAACATGCGATTATGGCAATAACCAGGGTTTCCAATCACAAGAAGACAGGTTTGTCCACAAAGCATTGTGAGCTAGCCTAGTACAGTATATAGCCCTGAGGGACTCCGGTCAACTAAGTATAGTTGTTAAAATCAGCTGTAACTTGCCGGGAATCTCCGAAATATTCCTACAAATTCTAGATGTGATAGGTCTGCTGGAGACGACTAGAATATAAAAAGCTGAAATTACAGCTTCTTAATAAAGAACAGTGATTTTCAACCCCCACCCGCACACCCGTAATATGTGAAAATATGTCATTGGCTACCTGTAAAACATTTGGCATTTGTTGTGTGCAACTCTCCTGTCAATTGGCTACAGTACACTAGTCTCTCGAGACAGACTGTTTTTATAAAAAAAATTGACGATGGGTTCTCAGATTGACAGTACACAAACACAATTGGCCCGTGTTCAGGTGAGGGATGCCGGACAGAGAATGATATAATTCCTTCGGGCTGGGCGGCACCTGTTAACATAGAAATGTGTGTGGGGATCAATTGGCATAACGACTACATTTGGCGGGCATGTTGGGGGCATTGCGCTAGTCTATAGTCTATAGACTATATAGACTAAATCGCCAATCAGTATGTAGCTTTTGCTCTAGCCTGGTGTCAGGCGGCAGTAGTAGAGAAAGAGCAACAAGGGCCAATAACAAGCTGTCAGTGGAAGCAGTGTTATAAGGCTGCAGTAATTTTCCACTGTGCATTGTGCAGCTGTCTTTTAGTATATTGCATGCCCTGTGGGTCACAGGTGTTCTGGCGACCGACTGGAGTGGGGCCCAGGTCTCCCCTCAGCACCCACTCAGGGTCCATCAATAAACCCATCACCCTGTACCCCTGGAGGCTATAGAGCCGACCCAGTCCTAGTCACCTCAACACCCTCTTTACCTCCTCAACCATTCTATCATCAACACGGTTGATGATAGTCAACACTGTCCAAACAGTGTCCACTGTCCAAACACAATACCACTACCACTGTGGAAAGAGAGATGGGAAGCAGGAGTCAAGTAGAGGCAGAGATAAAATAGAACTGGTTTTGATAGCAGGAGAGACAAGAGGGGAAATGTGAAGTCCTCAATGACTTGGGTGGAAAGACAGTAAGAGATGCCAAGATTAAAGGTTGTTCTACAAAGGCAAGGGTTGTCCCTTATTTAAGCCTTATACTATGTAAATTATCAATCAATATGTTTTTGTAAGGGACACCATCGAAACAACGTATAAACTAGAACAGGGTCTCCACCAGGGCAGGTCAGGTTGTGGCCTCCTGGTGGTGCTATAATAGGCCAATGTGAAAAGGGTGCCATTTCTTCCTATGCCTTGGATGGCAATTGGATGATTTGAGGCATTTTGTTCCAAAAGAAAATCCACCTGTTGGTAGCGCTATAACAGGCCAATGTGAAAAGGGTGGGATATATTCCTCAGCCTAGTAGGAAAGTCTGTGAAAGATTTCACGTAAATTGCACGCTGCGTTCATGATTTGAGGCTTTTTGTTCAAAACGGGCCAATCCTGCAAACTTTGAAAAGTCGGCCTCCTGGTGGCGCTATAACAGGCCATTCTGGAAATTTGGGTCAGAGGTTCATCGTTGAGATCTAGGGAGTATGTGTGGCATCGACCGGGTTAACGGTGCCGGGGATTAGCTGTACACAGACGGACGGACAGACGGACACACGGACGGAGTGCAAAACATACTCTCTCCCAATGCCTTCGACCTGGTGGAGACAATTAGGGTTTTAGTCAGAACACATTTTGTGTGGCTGCTGGATAGACAGATGTTTTGAGGGAATTGTGTGCTCATTATGTTGTGGATAATGGTGGATTTATGGGGTAAGATCATAGAGTTATGGCATGGAGATGCTGATTTCCAAAAGGAACATTAGTGCTGGTTGTTCATGTAGGTCAGTGGGAGGGAGGGAGGGAGGGAGGGAGGGGTGTGAAAGTTTGACTGAGAACGGTGGGGACCTGTGATATCATGATGGAGACCCCTTCAATCCGTTGACATGCATGTGCAGGTCAGGATCCATCACATGCACACACTAGCATTGCAGTTTCATGCTGCAAAGAAACACAAGGTATTGGTATTACTGTATGTCTGTATCAACAGCTAACATCACTTGTCTCTGTATTGAGGTACGGTATTACAATGATTGTTAAAAGGATAACACAAAAATCCCTGGGGGCTTGTTTCCATTGTGGTCCTGTGTAAACATGCATGCTGTGCATTTGAAGTGAGACCTATTTTTCCACCTTCAGTGAAGCTTTATACTTCTCTCTCACCACCCACGCTTGCTACAGGGATGCGTTAAAATGTAAATGGTCTGCGGCGACTGTCATAAGGCCATATTTAGTCATGTTCCGTCTAAAATCTTTATGCGAGTCATTTCAGCATTTACACAAGGTTGTCATGTTTTTGTGGGGGCGCTAGCCCCTCCTACAGTATGCCCAGCAGTTTGTGTGAATCATAGCGATGATTTGATTGGCTGATCACCCCATATAGCGATGATTTGATTGGTTGAGCAAAGTACATATTGAGGATAAAATGTGCTAGTGAGGGCAGCAAAGTGAAGACGCCAATTGTGATTGGCCGGAATGTGATGATGTATGATGATAGCGCCCCTCACTTCACACGAGTGTGATTTTTAAAAGATTATTCCCAGGTTTAGTAACAGGTGCAATGTTTGTTTTAGATTTGAAGTGTTTTTGTGGGTATAACAGTATAACAATGGGTATACATTTTCACCAATGTAAATGCATTTTGGGAATGGGAACACTGTTGATGAAACCATGGAGAGTATGAGAACCGCAGTATTAGGCCGAAAATGAAATAGCATTTTCTTGCATCAGCTATTACAGGTGTAATGAATTAAGTTATAAACCATTTAAAAGCCAAACTGGTTTTGGAAACAGAATACTTCCAATATATGTTTACAGGTTACATGCCACAGGCTGGTTGAGTAAGCAAGTCTACAAGCGACACCCAAGAGTGTTGTTTTGTTTTGACCACCATTTGGCTGGGGGCTAGTTAGTTTGTCCATTGCTGGTTTGCTGTTTTCTGAGACAAGTAAACCGTCCATTGATTGTTGTATGATGATGTCCACTAGTCATACATCATCACCCTCAGAACTGAAGGGATTTTTCATTAACACTTTAAGTTGTTTACGTTGTAATCATGTTGTAGGCTATAGTAGCAGCCTCATTAAAGAATTGCTCTATCCTAACATTATTCATACATGAAAAGGTTAAGCAATGAGTATAATATATGCAATAATATAATTGTTTCATGAATCTTAACTGTCCATAACCATTGGTTATGTTCATCTAATTTCAAACAACTATCTCTGCTGAGGAGAATCACAAAGATGCACCGACTGTCAAATTCCAGTTGACTGATGCCATCTGGAATACCTGACCATAATATGAAGCTGAAATTATGCCCTCTGGAATACCTGACCATAATATGAAGCTGAAATTAAGAGCACCAGCTTCTTAACCTGCCAACAGGTCCTCCTGAACAGACTCTCAAGAATGACATCAGAATGGTGGCGGGTGCAGATGTTGGAGAAGGTGGTTGAGTGTGAAATTGCTGTAGGGATAATTTTGTCAGAAGGCAGTTCCCTGTCATTCCAAGTCACCATCAATAAAGGTCAGAAAACATTGTGGAAGAGGAGCAGGGGATATTATATATAACATTGTAAGGAACTCACATTCTGTGCTTTTTAGAAATACAACTAGGTATCATAATAGCACATGATCAATATAGATTGCACTCAAAGGTAATGGGAGACCTAGGAGGAGGGTCGGGCCTAAACCCTAAAGGGTGCTCTCCTCTAGTCAGTGTAACATGAGCTTTGATGCCAGTAGGCAAAATAGGCGTTGTTTATCATGCATTGGGCTGGCATGCATTGTGTTTACGTCAGGGTGCAGGCGCTTAATAGAATGTGATATGGTGGTGAGTGAGCGAGATGTGCATGTTTATTTTTAGTGTGTGGATGTGTTGACCATGGATGTATGTGGGTGCTGCTGACAAACTAAGAGTCTAGTACTCCATCCTGTCGCGTCACGTGCTTGTGTTGTGGTGGTGGGGGGGGACTTGACCCAGTTTTCACTAAGGCAATTTCAGTAACATACACGACCACAACTGGTGTCAAGTAAGTTGATAGGAAAGAGGAGGCTTCATGAAGCATGACGTCTCCTTGTCATTTCCCTTCAGTTCCCCTGCACTTGATTGATTTGGTCTCACTTTCTAGTTGTTTGCTCACTATCTTTTACAGTGAGGTCACAGAGAGCCCAATACAAGCCTTCTGTATGTTTTCATGTGATGCTGATCTATGCCTGTTTAATCTTTCAGGCAGAATTCCTCAGTAGTACCATCAACTAGCTGTGAAGTTGACTCAAAGACTGGACGACTTTGTTTTGAGTGGACCATCCGAGGTCTGTTGATGCCAGATGAGCAATATTTTATCTACCACTAGATGCACACTACTCTGACGAGCGATGACCACTTATTATTGGAGATTTCATTAGGCTTGTTAGTGTTTTTCTCTCCTTTTTTGCAATTAAACTGCCATTATGGGCAAATATAATGGTTTCAGGGATACATAACTTATGCTGCATGTATTTTAGAAGTCATTTTATAAGCCTCAGCTTTCTCTGAATATTGTCACTGGTAGTCCACCAGCGACTACTGGCCGTACTGGGCCAACATTTACATTGCAAATGTGCACGTTCCCATGCAAAATGCAATGAATGAAATCATGTAAATTCAAATGAAAAACCAACTGCACTGGACGTGGACTGTGGGTGATGGTGCTGAGTGTATGATATAGTGTAAACCCATATATCTTAACACCTGACAGAAGATGGGCCACCACAGCCCCCGATACAGCACAATTAGGGATCTTGTCATGGCGATAGTGATACTGATATACACTGTCAGGTATCACTTGGTCAGATTAAGTAACCTGAGCCAAAGGTGCGTGCCTCTGCCAATGAAATGGACCGTAAAGGACGTCAGGGCTCTACCGCCCCACCAGGACACAGTTGCCTTTGTCTGTCAACAGCAGCATGCTGTCAAGGGCAGATTGACAAGAATACAGAATGTATCCACCCAGCCTAGCCATGGTTCACACGGCGCTCATACTTCACGAGCGCCATGGCGCAACTTCAGCCTGTTTTGCAGCCTGCTATATTTACAGTGCGAACTGGTAAATAAACGTTCAGATTTCAAATATAAATCGCTCACCAAGGTGCTACAGATATTAGACTTTTGCTGGGTTTTTAGCCATTAAGACATTGAAGAATGTAACGAATGAAAAGTAGAAAGACTTTGTACGTTTGTTACAGGTTCACTCCTGTCTCCAACAAAACAATAACATGCACTAAAATAACCCTCGGAAATCCGACCAAATCATCATTTGGTCATTGCTTTCATTGACCACTGGCTAAAAAACAATGCATGTGACAACCGACAGGGCAGCGCTGAGGTGCAGTTGAAAGGGAAAGGAGGAAATACAAGGGAAAACAAGGAAAAACTTGATGATTGGACAAAAATGCTTTTTATTGAACAACGTGGAATGCACGGTGCTAATAGCCGACCCAGCACAATTAGCCCTTCACTAAGTCCCTCCCCAACCCATCCTTGTCCAATAGGCACGTTAGCAGCGAAGAAAGCTTGACCTGCATAGCAACCGTTGTTAAACTATTTGGATTGGCATTGGACAATCACTTTTTGGGGTGGGATTTAGTGAATGGTTAATTCTAACATCTGTGGCACCTTGGTGAGTGCTTTATATTTGAAATCGTAACGTTTATTACATGTTTGCTCTGTAAATGTAGCAGCTGCGCAAAACAGACTGAAGTTGCTCCATGACTCATGATTATTCATGACAGTCATGTTCCAGCTCCACCCAGCCATGATCTGACCTCACCTAACACTGAGCGCTGTGTAACTTGTACTAAGGCCCAGCCAGTATCCTGGGGAATAGCACATGGCATTTAGCTGCTATTTGGCAACAACAGCAAGGTCTTACTCCAACACCAAGATTGGTTTTCAGCAATGTACACAAAACTTGTGTGGCCTTTTGTGTTATTCTGTATTCAGAGAAATCACACTTTCATTCCTGGAAACGCCTACTCCTTCCAAGTCTGACTGACTGCACCGCTGCTTGAGAGCTGTTGATGCCCACTAGGGAGGAGCTGTAATTTGTTTTCAAGCGTAGGCTAGGCTCGCTGGGGCAGCCAGCCAGAGATTCCTTTTGGCAGCAAAGCAACACACAGCCACATGACCATGTAAATGGCCTACACCTATTCATGCAAATGTAGCCATTTTGAGGACCAAACAGGTGTTGCAAACAAATTCATTAGTTCTCATATTAGACTGTTCGGACAAATTGAAACACCCGTGTTGGTCCTCAACATGGCAGGTGTAGGACTACATGCAACCCATGAATATTATTATGTCTTAAATATTTCTAAAGTTGATAATGAGACTATGTCATGTCATTGGATCATTGATTCTGAAAAGTGCAGACATTTTAATTGTGATGGAGTCTAAACCCAGGGCGTGCGCACACACACTAGAATTAATTTTAGTTTAGTTTAGTTTTAGTTTAGTTTATTTGATCTTCACAGTAACAATACAACTTATTTGTCAACACACGGTTACAATAACAAAAAAAAACTGGAGGTGATCAAAAGGAATAGGCTGAAGCTGAAAGCTTATAAATGCCTATCCTACGAACAACAAAATAAGAATTCCTCACATGGTTATAGCAATTGAAGGAATTACAATAAACAATCCAAACAATTTACTTCCATTAAGCAGAGCAGATGTGTGGCGAACTTGGACTATGTACACTACAGACAGAGCTCTAAGACCCTTCTCAGTTGTCAGTGCTGTGAAATATCTTTGCCTTGTATCTCAAAATTTCAAAACAAAGTTTGACGTACTGTATGAACACAAAGAGTATTGCAAAGTATGGAAGCATGCATTAAACTGGCAAGCTACCCAGCTATCAGTATGATTATTTTGTACATAATTTGTTCCATGATATGACATGGATCAGCCCATATTTAACAGATAGAGGAGGTCACATTATATGCTGTGAAAAACTATTTACACAGTTTCTCATATGTATAAGCATGTTGTGCTCCTATAGCCTCTTGTTTCCTCTGCATTCCTCAGAACTGGGTCAGTCAAGTTGCTTTCAGGTGAATTTATTGGCAAAACAAACCCAAAAACATGGCTGGAAGTTCAGCTCATTTTACTCTCACTGCTGTTTACAGGTCCTTTAAGCTAACAGTTAACAGTTAACAGTGCATCTAACCACCTGGCAGTCTGTGAGTTGTTTTGACTCTATAATAATCCTCTTGTTTATTTGGCTGTTTATCTCTCAGGGTTGAGATGAAGCATAGCAGAGTATTATTATTAGCCACTTGGTAGCCTGAATATCCGGTGGTATTTTTAGGGGGGTGACCTAAGTGGATTAGTTTGGGAAATGACTCTGCTAATCACAGCAGAGGTGAAACCAGCATTCTTCCACAGCACCAGCCCAGTATGATGGACGGTAGACCATTTTTGACTATGCTTTTACATCCTGGTTCTCTGACATCTCAATGGCAAAGAAGAATAAGCTCCAAACCTCCCAAAACAAACTAATTCGACTTCTTCTAGGCCTGGGACCAATGACCCACCTATATGCAGAGCATCTGGATAGCATTGGCTGGCTCCGGGTAGAAGACAGAGTCAAACAATTGAAAATGGGTCTGACATTCAAAATTGTACATGCAGCTATGCCCTCCATGCCCTCAGTGCCCACTTACTTGACTGACTACTTAAAATAAGTGAGCGACACCCACAGCCACAAAACTAGAGGTAGCTTATAAACAATGATCTGGTAACCTGACTCTCTCGGGCAGAGACGATGCGCTCCGAACAAAATCTGATCGGAGCGATATGTGGCCGTATGCGGCCGCTAGAGGCGGGATCAACACGAGACTGGTGACCTGACGTGAAGCGCTGCCACAGCGCAAATGTAAACACAAGCTAACAGGACTACAACTCAAAGTTATTATGGAGATATCATATTTTTCCAGGCAGGAGGAGGGAACTTGTGAACTCAATACTGCCACAATCTGGGGGAGTCAGGTTAATGATCTGGTGCCACCCACTTACAAAACAAATATGGGTAAATTCACCTTCCGCAGCACTGCTATTCAGGTGTGGAATGCCCTCCCCCCTTCCCTTAAAACAAGCAAATCACTACAATCAAATCTCCTTTAAAACAGGCCTAAAATTTCACCTGTCAGCAGGTCAGAGGGAGCGGAGGTGACCAATTGCTGTTTTAGATTATTGTTCATGACTGTATGTGTCTGTCTGAGTGCATGATGGGACCTGAATGGAAACAAGACCGCAAGGTCTTTCTTCGGAAATCCTTTTGGACCAAAAGGCCTGACATTTTATATTGTCTAATAAAATATTCAATCAATCAATCAATCAGACCAGGTCAGCCGAGAGAGAGAGAGATTATTTTAGTTTTCTCTAAGCCACAGTTTTGTCAAAGGGGTCAATCAATACAATATA
Source organism: Electrona antarctica (assembly GCF_951216825.1). Lineage (NCBI taxonomy): Eukaryota > Metazoa > Chordata > Actinopteri > Myctophiformes > Myctophidae > Electrona > Electrona antarctica. The sequence continues at coordinate 30,095,464 of NC_136790.1, read as the reverse complement.
CAGAATCAGATTGATTAATTGACGGCTTATTTTTATTTATTTTTAGATTCGTTTTTGGTCCTTTATGCCTTTATTATTGACAAGACAGTAGGCTGTCAGGAAATGGGGATAGAGATGGGGAGTGACATGCAGCAAAGGCAGTCGGGATCGGGACTTGAACCCAAAACGTGCTGTCAGGCTACGCTGCTGGCGGCTTAGTTGGAACATGGATTTGTGTGCATGACATGTGTGACGTCACCCATTGTTGTGAGTCTACATGCACGTAATACGCACCTGCGTGCTTCACCTTGGCATTAATCAGACAAGGTTAATCAAGACTTGTGCCTACTCATTGTGTCATCATTAATCATTGCGTGACCACTGGAAATGACTGTTCACTTCACACTAATTCTCAGTACTAAACAACGTGTTATTGTTTTCTTAACTCTCCCTATAGCTTTATGCCTCTTGAATCGATTCGGTTCAAATTCCCTCAGCACCTCAGTATCATCTGTACTCCAGTTACCCACACTGTAAAATCCTGAGTGCTCAAGTGTTCTTAAGAGTGTAAGTGGAATCATAATGGTCTGTTTTTTTACACTATCTGAGTTAAATGAACTCTCAGGATTTCACTGTGCAGTCTCTCCGTGCTTCAGGCCACACATGGGCACAGACCTCACGTCCCCCAACCTGCCATCTCCCTCCACCTCATCCGCCTTCACCCTTCTGTACGATATCCACCACCCACAATCCTTGCACACCAGGGAGCACCAAAATGGAAACATGGCACTCAATTCAATTCAACATACGTTTACATTGCCAAAGCAAGTGTCAAAATATAATATAAACTGTTGAAAATGGGGACGGTGTACAGTTGGAGGGGGTACAGCATTGTGTGAACACAAACAGAGCTACATCACATTTCATCGTTATACACATGTTATATACAGGGTATAAAGTTTTTTCAAATACTAGCAATCTTTTGCAGGCACTTTGGGACAAATAGCATTTTTTCCTCAAAACTATTTAAATAGAATACAAAAACAAAGCCTCAGACATTCCACATCAAGGGCCCTATGATTTCCACAATGCAAAAAATATAATCAGGACATAAAAATGGATTTGCTGCACGTGGGTTTTGGAGAATAGGCGGAGATGCATATAGCCAACATGACTGCTATGCATTTATTGTAAGGATCAAATACACATTAGAAATTTAGAATAGTTTGTATCGGGCGTAGTGTAGAGTAGACCATCACCATCTGACTCTCGTGCTTACAGGCATGTAACATAGCATTAAATTAAATTATTGCTATTGATGACACCAACTTGGTCAAATAAAAATCACACCAGTGTGAAGTGAGGGGCGCTCTTATCATCATACATCATCATGACGTAAGTCACGTAACTAGTCAATTTGCTCAGACACATATGACGTAAATTCTCCTTTCATTGTCAATGGCAAATGTGACACGAGTTATGAAAAAAAGCTGTATATAGGAGGGACTAAAAAGGATAAAAAAACATAAAACCTGAATCTCCCAAAAATAAATCATGCAGATTCTATAGTGGCCTCCGCCTAGAACACATTACCTGCTTTCTGATTAATTGAAAATGGAGGACCCTGATGTAAACAAGTCCTTGCGCTTTTTCTGGTTTTATCCTCGTAGCAGTTTTTGTATTGACCTGTACCTTCGTTTGAACTGTACCCATTCTACAAACTGTGAATACAATTTTCAATCAATCAATCAATTAGACACGGACACATGCAGATTGACTGATAATCATTTTCACTGTAAAACTGTGATATAATTGGCATGTTGATCACAAGCATTAAACATCTCCTCCCCTATGATGACAAAATATTGTCTGCTGCATCATTGAAGTCAATGCCTAGTTGAGAAGCCACAACAATGTGAAGCCCTGGCCTAAGTTGTGACACAAACTTGCTGTTGAACACGTCTACAAGTGTGTGTGCATGTGTGTAGTGTACAGTATGAATATGAACCCATATAAACCAAGATGTTTGAAAAGATTGTCAATCAAGATTTACACTCTTGGATCTGCCTTGATGCTGCAATCCTGGGTATGTCTGTCAGTGTTCCTGAACATCACTCTGCCTGCAGTGTATATTGTCCCCTTGCCCTCTGGCCATGTTACATGGTTACACACACACTACAGTCTTTCTCTATAGAGCGTCGCAGTCCCGCCCCCTTTCATGACGACGCCAGGCCCAGGAAATGATTCCCAATGCATTTTTCCCAGACATTTCAAAAAGTATTTATTTAAAGACGGTTACGCCACGGACAAAGCCAACTCGAGTCGTGACAAATCATGACAACAAAAAACGTGTTGTAACCTGCCGTTTTTTTCTTCTTTCTAATTATTTGTTCGGCCCAAAACGTTTTGTTTGTTGTCATGATTTGTCATGACAAGAGTTGGCTTTGTTCGAGGCTTAAAAGGTCTTTAAATAAATACTTTTTGAAATGTCTATGAGGAAAATAAACGGAGAATCATTTCCTGGGCCCTGGTAGGGGGCGGGACTGCGACGCTCTATAGTCATCACTGTAATTTTCCACTGGGGGTGCTCTTAAATTCCCTCCTGCACTTTAAAAGGTTATAAATCACTGTTTATAGGTGGTTTGACTACCCCAGCTGGTCTGTGTATGAACTCTCTCAACTCCTGTATCATAGATAGGAAACGTGGTGCCTTGTAACTGACACACTAGAGGTCAAACTGTTATTTATTTTTCTGAAAATACAAGAGTCATCCAGTTTAACATCTTCTCCGATTATACCATTCAGTGCATGGGTTTAAGTCAAATCGAGCACATGAATATATATATATATATATATATGGCTCTGGGGAAGAAGCTGTTATTAAGTTTGTTTGTCTGTTATTTGTAGGACCTGAAGCATCTGTTAAACTGCCCTCTGAGTTTAACAGATGCTTCAGGTCAAACAGATGATGTTGACTGTACTATGGAGTCCTCCAAAACAATAAGCAGCCAATGGTCTTCTAAGTTTGATTGATTGAAAATTGTAATGTATTAACAGTTTGCAGAATGGGTACAGTTCAAGGAAAGTACAGGTCAATACAAAATCTGCTAAGAGGATAAAACCAGAAAAGGCTTGTTTACATAAGGGTCCTCCATTTTCAATTAATCACAAGGGTGGTATTGATTACCCTCTGAATGGCTCTTCTGCCCATTGCGAAGAAACGCATTACATTCACCCATTCACACACACATTCATACACCGATTGCAGCGGAAGCCATGCAAGGTACCAACCAGCACATCGGGAGCAATTTGGGGTTCAGTGTCTTGCCCAAGGACACTTCGACATGTAGACAGGAGGAGCCAGGATTCGAACCGCCGACCCATGGATCATTGGACGACCTGCTCTACCTCTTGAGCCACAGTCGCCCCACAGTATGCCACACTCTCGATAGAGCAGTGGTAGAAGAACTGTTTTATGACTGCAGGATGTTTTACCTGAAGATCCTCTGGAAGCAGAGATGTCTGTGCCTTCTTGACTACTGCTGTGGTGTTGGTAATTTACACCAAATACAGTCAATACTCAATACAGTATACAACTAGCAATTTCCAATGTGGTTGAGGATTGAGATTTTCTCCTGAGATGGATGGATGGGGTTAGTATGGATGGGTTATCAGACTGACCTAAGTAACAACCAGTGGTGGTCGTGGTGTTGAAAACCATTATTAATGTATAAATAGCCTCACAAAACCATATTTTGTGTATTTTTCACCTAGTAGCACATTTGAGACTTTTAATTTTGGGAGAACTGCCCTTAATCTGAATGGATAAAATCACCACCTACTATGGGCTGCGGTGAATTTATTGCACAGAGCAGGTAGCCTAAAACTATGCTTGTGTCAGAATCTGGTGGAATGTAAACACAAACGGCTGTGAACTAAAAGGCACAGTACTCCAAATCAGAAAAACAATACTGTATGATGTTGGTATGAGTGCACCAGTTGTTGTTGTTGTTGTGTGCGTTTATGCATAACCCCCTCCCTTGCACTTACCAGAACCTGACCCAGCTGAATGAAATGAGCATTATCAATGAGCATAAGGACATGTGGTCAGAGAGACCACATATGGGGACCACGGCCTATTTTCTATCCTTCTGTGTTCCAAGAGACAGGATTACAGAGATTAGTACTCTTTGACTGGTCCTTCTATGACCAGTGAGCCTTTAACTGTGCAGTACACTCACACACTATTTGTACACACACTCTTTGCACACTATAGACACATAATGAAAAAGAAAAATGTGAAATAAAATAGTGGTCTGCCTGACAAAGACAAAAAATACATGCATGACAAATGATGACATCATTGACATGTGCATACAAGCCCACTGCTAAACAGACCATACATGTGAATAGTCCATATCCAGTCAGTTTTCAGATGGCCCACATGAAGGGATGCAGCGGTGAGTGACAGGGCTTAATCAGATGTTGTTTTTCCTGCCATGATAATCAGTGTCAAGAAGGGGAGGGAGGGGGTGAAGGGAAGTGGGGATTATAGTCTCTACTCTGGTTGTGTCTACTCTACGCACGTACGCACGCACGCACGCACACACACACACACGCACGCACGCACGCACGCACGCACGCACGCACGCACGCACGCACGCACGCACGCACACCTTTTGCTTTAAGTAGCATGTGACATGACAAACTAGGGTTTTCATGATTCTGAATCCATTCCAAGCATTAGTTTTGCACAAAATACACACCTTGGGCTAAAAACAACCCAAAATGTGCTGACCTCATCACATTTGTGCTGACCTCATCACATTTGTCATGATTGCAATGGTCGTTTTTAGCCCAAGGAGTGTTTTTTGTGCAAAACTAATGATTGGAATGGATTCAGAATCATGAAAACCCCCTAGTTTGACATGTCACATGCTACTTAAAGCAAAAGGAAAGTTTGACATTTTGCCTGCCATAGGATGTTAATGGTAGGGTCACAAAAAACCCCTATAAAAATAATTGCCCAATAGTGACAGCCGGTCAGCAAGTGGATTCATGTATGTATGTAGATAGACAATATTTTAGGCCAATAAAAAAGACTATACCAAATGTCCCACTTCAAACAAAAGAAGCTGCCGGACTATATCAATCAGTGGCACGGATCAGTGGAGACACTATTCATAATAATACTTTATTAGTAAAAAATGTAAAACATCACATGGTGCAGTCATATACTAAGGCTAAAAGGATAACACAAAATAGTCCTGGGGACCATTGTGGTCCTTTCCTATGTATTAAATTCATCAACATATCATAATGATGATGACAGTGCCCTAGTCTCAGACACAGTGGAGAAGGTAAGAGAACTACTACTGGCAGTAGAAATGGAGTGCGGGAGATCAACCTTAAGCTCAATGTCAAGAAAATAAAAGTAATGGCATTCAACTGAGGTCAGAACCATTGCCACTGCCAGAGGGACAGTGCTTGAGGTAGTCAAAGACTTCAAGTATCTTGGTGCCTGGACTGCCTCGGCCGGTCAAGGGCCAAGGCACTTGACTGGAATTCCGGGGAGATGACCTCAAGAGGCAACATTGGAGTTAGTATTGCTGTACAGAGCCTAGACATGGATCGTCACATAGTACAGTAGGAAAGGGCCCTAGATGCTATGAATGGTACTAGTCTAGATCTCACATGGGTGGAGTGGACCCCATCAGAAACGTGGACCCGTGGCCCAGACAAGGTCAGAGAGAAGGATGAGGTTGTTGTGTCAGGTATGTGGAACTGGAAGCAAGGAGGTAGCAAGCAAAGTGACAGCCAACCCAAAAGACACATCTAGGAGGGGAAAGAGGCGCACCACCTACGTAGACACACTGGCGTGACAGCAGAGCTAACAACACTGCAGAGCTCAAGTACCTGATACTAGACAGGAGGGAGTGGAGGGCAGCGATCCAGGAGTCCTCAATTGTTGTTGGCTAGTCAGCGTTCTCGCATCGCATCATAGTTTTCAGGAAAGCGAGGATAGAGATAGAAAGAACAAGGAAACAGGTCAGATATTCCTGATATGAGTAGAGTAAGATACATACAGTACATACATACAAACATACTAGCTTCATACATACATACATATTACATAGCATAAATGGAATGAGGCAGTTCAAATAGCAGCAGCTATAGTAGACTACACAAGGTGCAGCCGTGCAGCAATAGAATAGTCGCAAAAGACATTTGTACATACTGTGTACAATCTCACGTGCAGGCGAGACATCATTTAGAAACGTATATCAGGCATGCAATGCAAATATAGGTGGCAGTTTGAGTACAGTAGCAGCAGATTGTCAATAGAAGTATTCCTGTGTGGCGGGCGGCCTGTGTTTTGTCAGGGTGGCCTGGGGAGTGGAGACAGGTGGAGATCAGCTTTTCTTTTTGAATTCTTTGGTCACTATCAAATCAATGTAAATGTGCTACTGCTACTTTTTTTTTTTACTGTGTTACCTTAATCCCTCTGTCTTGATGTCATGATGCAGTAAAGTAAAGTAAAATCTGCAAAGAAAACATGCATGCATGAAACAGAAGCTGCTGAAGCCATGAACTAATGTTAACTTCTAAAAGTTCACACCATGTTTTCCCCATCACATAAATCATGTGCTGTCAAAGCTGTTTTGTCATTCAGCACATGTTTCTCAGTGTGGGCATATACATGCTGAGAGGTTTGAAATCAACTGCATGTTGCCATATTTGCTGTTGCGTGATGATCACTCCACCCGCTTTCATTTATCGACCTCATTGTTTAACTTGTACAGTATCGCCTCTCTCTCTCTAACTTGTAATGTACAGTATATCATCTCTCTCTCTTTCTCTGAGGAAATCATTAATTTGGAATGGTAAGTCAGGCTGTTTAATAAAACCATACCATCACACTCACTGAGAGAGTAGACCTCGTTGAGTTGGAAACAGCTGAGTTCAGCTATGCTCTCTCACTCGCTATTTTGTGCTGCTTTTTTGTTTCTCCCACCACCACCACTCCACTGTTTCCCCCCTACCCCTTTGTTTGCTCTCTCCACTCTCCAGAGCCTTCGAAGAGTTACCACCCAACAACACTTCCCTGCTGCTCCTGATTGGTGGAACGGGGATGATTAGAGGCGGGCCCAGTGTCAGGCTGGTGGGAGCTTTACCATTGGTTAGGCAGTTCAGAGGCAGAGCTGTCAGACGGTTGTTTGCCTTCAACGGAGAGACTGCAGCAGCAGCAGCAGCAGCCTAGAATTTAAACCCCAACGGACATACGCGGAGATTTTCGTTCCTTTCTTTTTGTAACTCTCCTCTATTCCTTCTCTTTATCTCTCTCGTTTTTATTTTGTCTTTCGGTCGGGCAGAAATCCTCCCTGCACCAACAAACATCAGATCCACGACGTTAAAGAACACGCCGTACAGGGAAGGAAGGTCGATCAACATTTAACGGACGACATCCTGCGAGATTGTGAGTCACACAAGGACTCGTCTCCTCGGCCTCTATCTGCAATTCTGCGTGCGTGAGCGAGTGCGTGCGCGACTACGGCCCTCCCCACTGCGGTGTGTGAGTTTGTGCGTGCGCAAGGAGGCTAATGCTCGCGGCAGCGCGGTCAGAGCCAGAGGAGGATGAGTCCGGCCGTGGAGGCACAGGCCCAGGAGGCCATGGAGGCAGAGCAGCAGAAACAACAGAAGCAGATGCAGCAGCAGCGCTACGTGGAGAAGGGCGTGATGCTTGAGCCGTTCGTCCACCAGGTGGGCGGTCACTCCTGCGTGCTGCGCTTCGGGGAGCAGACCATCTGCAAGCCCCTCATCCCCCGCGAGCACCAGTTCTACAAGAGCCTGCCCGCACCCATGAGGAAGTTCACCCCTCAATACAGAGGTAAGTACATGCAGGAAGGCAAGACAGCCTCCGTGATGATGCATTCATTGATGAGGGCTATGAGGCTATATTGTTTCTCCATCCAATCCAATGCTCTGTCTAGATTAAGAACCGAGGTACACCATGTTAAAGGTTAAACCTTAAAAGGCACTGAGTTTGCTGCAGGGGTAATTCTTCTGTTCAGGTGTCTTCATGTACAGTAATGGCCACAGGAGGGCAGCAAGTGATATAGCACTACTAGGTTGTCGCCTTTGGCCGTTGGTGAACCACATCAGCCTGCCCTGCGGCTGAGACGTCAGGTAAGCAGACAGGGAGGCAGGAGGGTGCTAGTGTTTCCCTGTCCCGTGCATAGATCACAACCCAGCGTTCCACCAGCACGGTGAAAATGAGATGAGGCGAAAATCCTATCCATTCCTGACCTGACCTGCTCGGATCCGATGGCCAGAGGAAAGAGATCCGTAGATGAAAGAGGCTGTGAGGTCGCAAGAAAAGGACTGGCTAGCCTTCAAATACCTCTGGGTGTGCCTGGATGTGCATCAACCCCCCCACCCAATACACACACACACACACACACACACACACACACACACTATTATTGTTTTTGTTTTGAAGGTACCAAGATTTTTTTTAATGCTGATATGTCATGACATGTCAGAGCAGTCAAAGACATAACCAACACCCTTGTTCATGGACTTATCATAAACACTTGTGGTGGAAAACTGTTTCACCTGAAACATCCTCACGTACACTATGCAGTTCAGTATGTTTTTCATTGTTCCTCAACATGACTTAAATCCTCCATGCAGTGAGTGACATTCAGTACAGGTGATACGTGCAGATGCAGAGGGATAATACTGTCCTGACCTAAAGACCCTGTGTACACAGCATATCACTGCCAATTAGCCTATGTTCTTCAATTAGCCTATGTCCGCAAGCCTGCCACCACCACCGTTTATCCCCTTAAGTGTTATCTAAGAGGTATTATTTTCACTTTTGTCCCCAGTGGAAAAGGGAAAGGTGAATACGGTCATTAGGAGTGTTTGCCAAGAATGTTCTTTTACAATGCTTCCAAAATCGTTCAGAAATGCTTGCATGATCGCAAGATGTGGTTTTATTTTGTTCTCTCTCTCTCTCTGCCAAGAACTGTTTACACAATTGCGTATGATCTGCCTTTTATTTTCTCAATCCTACTTCTCTGCACTTTGTCTTTAAATGTTCTGTATCCATTCATTACTGATACAAAGTGAGGTTAAGACTGGGTATCCACAGCTTGCTTTATAGAGTGCTTCTGCAATGGAATGCAATATATTATAATTTGTTAATTGATGTACTTTAATGTCTGCAGCCAAAGCGAATATGGTGGGTATCTTTATCGGATCTGTCCAATCCGATTGTATTTTAAGTGCTGCTTGTTGTTGGGCTGTGTGATTCTATATACCTCATCATGCTCTATGTGATCAACTGGCAATTGGATTTAATAAATAACATTGGGGAATTATTTTGTAACCTTGACTTGAGTCATTTGTGTCGTGTACGTTATTTTTCTGCTTGCTTCTGAAGATACTTTAATGTGTGGGTGGGTGGAGGGGGTTCTCACATAAAGAGAGAAGTGACTATACACACATCCTCTCTTTCAGAGGTCAGTATCTCTGTGCTAGTGTTTTCCAGGTCTTGTTGGTTTTCTGTCAGGTGTCTTAACAGACGTGGCTTCCTGCAGGCACAAGCTGTTCTGTAAGTAACTGTGCTGCAGAGCAAAAATAAAAAGGGGGTAAGAGACACTTTGATCTTAAGGCTTTTATTGTCCTCTGATGATGGGAATGGTGAGAGCAGATCTGGACATCCTTTGAATGTGTCTTCTCTCCGTCTCTCTCTCTCTCTCTCTCAGGCGTGGTGTCGGTGAGCTTCGAAGAGGACGAGGAGGGGACCCTGTGCCTCATCGCATACCCCCTACGCAGTGACCTGGCCGGTGACCTGGAGAACAATGACCTCTGGGATGACTGCGAGCCCAAGAGCAAAATAATGAAGCGCGGCAAAAAGATGGCTTCCCCCATGCTCATGGATGATAACTACAGTAAAGACGTCCGAAGCCGCCACTCCCGCAAAGACAAGGACAAGAGGTGAGAACGTTGCGAGCATAAATGTGCCATCTTACGGACATGGTGGTAGTAGTGGGAGATCCATTTACAGACACTGGGTCAGGGACAGCCAAGCTTTCAGGGATTACTGTCTTAATTATTACATGATTTCCTGATTGCAATTCTTTTGAATAATCGTTTCCATTCATCTGTATTAAATGAATCTGTCGAAAAATAGCGGAAATAGCAGATATACAGGCTCACAACTCGTTGCGAGATTGTAGATCTGCTATAAAGTTTAAGTATCAAAATATTAAATGCACGATGACCTGTTTTGGCCATAGTACAACATAAGTTATTTGTCATATATGCACTTGTTGTACCCATCTGTCTGTGTTCCTTTTGTTTCCGTTTGTTCTACATCTCTACCTGTCAGCCTGTCTCCCTTTCATGCCTATATATGGATGTTGTGATGTCATCAGTGATTCAGTATATACAGTACCCAAATATTGGAATGCCCATATATGAGCATATTGGTTGGATTGGCAGTTCTGGACAACTGTATATCCGAACTATTCGATGGCAGGCAGGCACTGCACTCCCTTGAGTCCTTGCCGTTGTGCGTGCAAGTTTGAAGTCGGTCGGTCCCATATATGCACATGACCATACCATGTTAGGGTAGGAGGTGTTGGTATATTGACAGACTAGGGCTAGGCAATGTGAGTCACATTCATTCTCAAAATGATGTTGGAAAACAGACACATGTTGCTTGTTGCATTAAATGGTCTGGGATACTAAACGTAATGGCAGAAGTCATTGACAGGAACATAAGACATTAACAGAATGTTGACACTAACATACAATGGCCCGGTTTCCCAAAGGACCACCATGGTGTTAGAGGTATGGTGTTGCACATGCTCAGTTGCCCTCTAGGCCGCACATGAAGCCTGTGAACATTCCGTGCATAGATGTGCCACGCAATGGTAGGCCTGAGGCCTGGTATGGTAGGCCTCAGGTCTACCATTCTGAAACTTAATTTAATAATATTTGGACAGCTGACAGTAGGCTCTCTTCACTCTTAAAAAAATGTAATTCAATTTAATTTCTTTGATGCTGAAGTAGGCCTTAATTTCAAAGTTTTTATATTTAAATGAGATGAAGAAAGTCACCACTCGCACCACACATTTCTCTGCGAATGGTTTTAATACTGCCACCTGTCGACAGGTGTGTGTGTGTAGGCTAAAGAGGCTTTAGGGAAACAGGTTTGTGTATTCATGCAGGAGGCCTTATGTGTGCAATGAGGACAGGTATGGCTGTGCTCTAGTCTAGGTTATGTATTTCTATGTTGTTGTGTTTGACAGTGTTTCCCAAAAAAGGACATAGTGTTTGATTGGCTGCCATGCAGCCAATTAGGCCGCACACAGGCTTCATGTGTGGCCTAGAGGGCAACTGAGCATGTGCAACACCATGGTGTAAGAGGTGTCCTTTGGGAAACCGGGCCAATGACATCCTGCCATGACAGTGATGCCAAGGTTAGGTCTGCATTGTTATTTAATCCACGCATGTGCATGGACAGTGCACACCCATACACACATGGCTTTGAAATTCTCTGCTCAAATGATGTACTCAATCTAATCAATGTCAACCAAACACACAGTAATATTGGTGTCTAACTAGTGGCTCTGTTTTTTCCTTTTTCTTTATATAAATAAGTGATTTAATACAATCTAGTTCCAGTATAGATATGCCAAAAAACTGATCACAGATGGCCATACAATTGTGCTATATGTGGTCTGTCATACTGACAAGTTTCTCTCTGTGATTCCCACCAGTCACAAGCTCCAGAAGGACATGGACATGGAGTGGTTGCAACAGGCGGATTTGCTGTGTTACACGCTGGAGCAGAGCCACAGCAACGCTGTGCCACAGCTCAATCACAACCCCTGGAGCCTCAAGTGTCACCAGCGGCAACTGCAGAGGATGAAGGACAACGCCAAGCATCGCAACCAGTACAGTATCCTTTCACTGACTAGAGAACTGACCACAGCCGTAGCTAACTGTGAGCTGAGAGGTGTTATTCAAACAGCACCTGGGTATCCATTTCTTTGCCTTGTAGAGTCTGATTTCTAAAGCACTCATAGTGGTGTTGTATTATGAAGATTATAGAAATGTATTTCATTTCCATTGTGTCCAAAAATGGAAGACAAAGTAATGGCTTTGTGAGGACCTCTGTGATGCATCCTCCAGCAATGTAGAAGGCTGTCAACATGGAAATAAGGCTGGGCACTTATGACACATCTGTACTTTATATCTATGGCATATTCATAGCGTAGAGAATATAGTCAATCACCAACTAATGTGAGTTTTGAGAAGAATCCCACCGTTGAACGGTGAGTCTCCATTCATTAAACCCACAAGGAATGACTTCAACGCTTCTTCCCTTCAAAACCTCCTTGACTCCGTTTCCCAGAATTCATCCTCCTAGAGAATCTCACATGGCGTCACAAAATGCCCTGCGTGTTGGACCTTAAGATGGGCACGCGGCAGCACGGAGACGATGCCTCCGAAGAGAAGAAAGCCATGCAGATCCGTAAATGTCAGCAGAGCACGTCCGCTTCCATCGGAGTCCGTCTCTGTGGCATGCAGGTAGGCTCCAAGCCAACTGTCTCCATGGAAATGTTGTGAACACCAATGTTTGTTCTGGGGCAGGTCACTACTGCCGTTTCTCCACCTCATCCACATGGTATAATACAGGACGTCATGGCACCCTTTCTTGCATTCTCCACTACTAACTGACCTGTACCTGCACCAGGCCACAATATCCTGACCTTCTGTAGCTGCCCCTCTGGCATAGATACTTTTGGTATTAACCATGCCGTTAGTATGGTTAATTATTGCATTGCATAGCTATACAATGCAATAATGTGGACCATTGATCGATGGAAAACATAATGAAAAAACAGCTCATGTCAATCCTCTCTATTTCTTCCACTTTTTGTATTTTTCACAATTACTAATACTGCCAACCAACAAGGAAGTGAAGCAGCTTCTAATTTCTCCATTGTTTGTTTTGTTAGCTGCTGTGTTGTGTGAATATTCTGTCATCTGCTTCACTCCCTACCCTCCAGACTTGATTAACAGTTATAATGTTTAATGGAGATGCAACTATGGGTCAGAAAACATGCTTGCCATGCCATACTGTGTGGCTCACTATGTGGAAAAGTGCAATACGTGGGCTAACATGCAGGGGTTCCAGCTGAAAGAAAATGGGGGGTGAAATTGAATTAAAGACACTTGTAGGAGCTTTATAACATCAAGTGTTCTCTACTGAGATGGCTGATTACAAACATTTATTTAACTTGGCTGTTCATCCCTCCCCAGGTGTATCAATCCAGCTCGGGGCAACTGATGTTCATGAACAAGTACCACGGCCGCAAGATGACCCTGGCGGCCTTCAAAGAAGCCCTGTTCCAGTTCTTCCACAACGGGCAGCGCCTGCGCCGTGAGCTCATCTCCCCGGTGCTGTGCCGGCTGCGGGATATGCAGGCTGCGCTGGAGGCCTGTGAGTCCTACCGCTTCTACTCCAGCTCACTGCTCATCATCTACGATGGTGGTGAGCCCCGACGGACACGTAGACGCCCGCGTGCGGAGGATGGCCTCTCTGAAGAGGAGGAGGAGGAGGAGGAGGAAGAGGAGGAAGAAGTAAGGCAAGAGGGGGAAGAGGAAGGAGGAGATGAGGTTGAGGATGAAAGTGCACTCGCTTTTCCACACTGCTCGTCTGCGTCCAGCGGCAGTAGTAACACGTCCTCCTCCTGCCCCTTAGTGGACGTCAGGATGATCGACTTTGCCCACACTACCTGCCGCCACTATGGGGAGGACAGTGTGGTTCACGAGGGCCAGGACAGTGGATACATCTTTGGCCTCCAGAACTTGATCACCATAATTTCCCAGATGGAGGAGGACCATAGCACAGACTAGACTTGGAACAAGACTAGCATGTGTGTGTGCACGTGTACGTACACACACACACACACGTGTGTGTGTGTGTGTGTGCGTGCGTGCGTGCACGAGCACACTGACAAACCCGCACTTGCACAGTTATATATGTGTTTTATACACTTGTTCTCTCTTCATATCCCCTGGAAGAAAACATCAGGATTTGGTTTGTGTAGGTAAGGGAGAGAAACCTTTTCTTTGAGGTCTCCTGGTGTCTGTCATCAGTGCTTCTCGTGGTATTCTTTTCTTCCATTATTTCTCTCTTAAGGGAGTGAAAGATGAGCAGCCTGTGATCGTCTTGTTTTAACTGACTGTGATTTTCACACTGTCCCTCTCCGCTGTTTGAAACATTTTAACCCTGTTCATCAACGACAACAAAACCATCAAATAAACTCTGGAGAAGTTCAAGACTGAGCATGGTTTCCCTGTGTCCTATTCCAAAGAAAGCTCTATCACACACACACACACACACACATACACACACGGCAGACTATCAGTGGAACAGGGATATTGAAGAAAACTGCAAGTTTAATTTTTTAAACATAATAGACGCTTAATTGGGAGGACAAGTTACATTCATATTGACCCTCCATCTTTCTTCTCTCTGTTCATTTTACCCTCTGTTCCTTCACATTTTAAAGAGGCTATATTCATATATTAGGTATCAGAGAAATGCTATAGAGATATTTATTTATTTGAGATGTTTCCTAAACTAAAACATTTGAATAAAGAATCTGAATGGAGAATACTACATTCCATGTTATTAATGTTACAATGCTATTAATTTTTGAAATGTATTTGACATGTTCAAATACCTCTCTTGTTGCTATCTGTCTGTGTTAGTTGTCCACATTTTGTTTGAGGATAAATAAACACATGGTTTGAGCTAAACTGCTTTTTTTTTTTCATTTACAATGATAACATTACCAGAGAGAAATAATTGTAACTGCTGTAAACGGTGACAAACCACAGGCTCATGGCTGCTGAAAAAATATATATTGTATGTAAATGCGCAGGTGTGTGTGTGAGAGAGGAGAGGGAGAGTGGTTCTCAACCTTTCAGGGCCCACAAGAGTACATGCATGCAGGTCAGATGGTTGTGCTGCGTGCATTGTCAGAGCACGTTATGGTCAATCAATGTATTGTGTTCTGGCTTGAATCAATGGTTTCTACTTTGCAGTATCACAATGAAAACTCCCTTTTTAGGGTTTTAAATACCATAATGTTTTTATGTTAATGTTCTATTATCCCATTTTGGGCGGGGACCCCTTTTGGTGTTAGCATTATGTTATGCTTCAGCTATTGAAAAATAGCAGATCTACAAGCTCATAGAGCGCCACCGAGTGGTGCGCTATGAACTTGTAGGTCTGCTATTTTTGAAAAATCGAAGAACGGCCGACATAGAAACATAGCTTTTTCAGAAAACTGTCAGGATGTAGAAGACATTTTTAGAATCTGATCTCAGGTCAAAATGGGTTATTTAGCCAATGATTTGGAAGACCACTTGCAACATGCTCAAGGCCCTGGCCCACAGGTTGAGAACCACTGGTGGAGGCAACGTTCCAGCCGGCTCGTGATGAAACATTGATTGATTTCTCTGCAGATGATAGCTTGGAAGAGGATGACAGGACTGCAGCCTAATATGGCTAGACAGCCACCACCTGCTGAGAGGAAGCCAAGCTGATGCACAGTAAAACATCCTCGATATTCATTGATGGCATGAAGAAAATGTATCTACCGGTATAAGATTTCATGTTTACTCTCAAATTAACAGAGGGTGGCTGGAGTTCATATGCTTGTCTTTGTTTTAAAAATAAAGTTACTGTTCTAGCATTTTCAAGATGTCTTGTTTATATATAATATATAGCTATACTAGGCTGATTGGAAATGATGCCCCTCGGGTTATGCACCCATTGTACCCGTCTGTCTGCGTCACTTTATGCCCATTTACAGTATGTAGATCTCTATTTCTGTAGTGTGCATCGTTTAGTTGAGTTGTACTGCTGCGTTGCAGACACCAAGACAGGGAGATTAGTCTATAAATATCCAAAGCCTTGTTTATCCCACTCCAGCTCAGACGACACAGCAGCAGGAGAGGAGGACAGACTAGTGTGTTATTGCTAGATGTGAGTTTGCACTCTGTCGTGTGCTGTGTCATCATCCCAGTCTATGGTCTCAGCCAGTCCTTCCCAGCTCCCAACCAGTCCCAGCCAGAAAGAAATCCCAGTCAGCCTGGAGCATGCACGGATGTGTCGTGCATGCACAGCGTGAGTCACCAGCGTGAGATGCATGCAGGACCGCTGGTCTGCTCAGGGAATGGCTCTTCAATAGACACACATAGTGTGTGGAGGAACCATTCTAGGGCCTAGATTAGAACATACTGCCTCAAACATTACTCGGGATGAATACTACTACAAAAGATGGAAAATGATAGTCACTAGTTATTAATTTTCTATTAACAATTGAATTACTGTACATATAAATTTTTTACTCCAACATATTTGTAAGTAAATACTTGCCCTACTTTATCATACAAGAATGTCGAATAAAAGTAGTAAAAATAGCGTTACATCTATCTGTAACGCGTTGTGAACTTGTGGATCGGCTATTTTCACTATATATATTCTTTTTTTTTATGATTATAAAAAATAACGTTTCTCACCAGACACATACGAAGATATGCCCAGTACTGTTATTTATTTGTATCTTATTATTATTTGCGAGAGTTCATTGTCAATTGCAGTCAGATATTTGATACTGTAACGGTGTAACCCACTTACTCTGTGACAATGTAGGACACGGACTGCTTGTGTGTTGTCTGACTGACCTCATCCAATGCACAGTCAGTACTAGTGTAGACAGTCACATGGTGGATCAGATCTGTGTGTGTGTGTGTGTGTGTGTGTGTGTGTGTGTGTGTGTGTGTGTGTGTGTGTGTGTGTGTGTGTGTGTGTGTGTGTGTGTGTGTTTAAAACGGACTCATAAGAGAAGCCCTCATAATCATCATCAGTCATAGAACAGAAAATGCATTTGATTTGCCTTTGCTGTGTGACTGCAGGAGGATGAAGAGAATATATAAATGAAGGGATAGAAAGAAAGAGGGGGAGGGGGAGAGAGAGACACAGACAGACAGATACAGAGAGAGAGAGAGAGAAAGGATGAGCTGCATCTGGGGTGCTGTCGGTCACCTACCAACAAGTTGATGGTAGGTGACGTGTGTGCGTGCGTGCGTGCGTGCGTGCGTGCGTGCGTGCGTGCGTGCGTGCGTGCGTGCGTGCGTGCGTGCGTGCGTGCGTGCGTGCGTTGCCCATACTATCCCCCATGGCATTGCATGTATAGGCCACTTATATAATGGTCGCTGACGTTACTATGGCAACAGCTACATAGTATCTGCGTTAGGCTGTGAATGAAGCAGTGTCCTAGATTCTGGGTTCAATGTAATTCCATCTGACAGCATCAGCATGTCCTTCAAACACTTACTTAGGAGTATTAATTCATCTATGACGGTTTGCTTTTATGGCACAAATTTGATCACCAACTAGGTTATCAGCAATGGTGCATAATACATTAACAATACTAAAGTATAGATTAAAACACATAAAAACAATATCTGCATATATGTTAAAGGACGACCATTTTCAACCCATCTTCATAATTGTGGGATCGCTAAGGCAATCACACTAATGATATTCCCACTGATAAAAGTATTCTTCTCGCTTTTTTGATCTTTAAGTCCTTACTAGTTGGTCCTCACTAATGCTCATCATAAAATGGCACCATTTTTGTCTACTCTGTCTGTGTCTCAGAGGAGAGCTGTTGACAGTTCAGAAACCTGCCTGCCAGTGACATCGATGAGGAATCCAAGCTAATAGAAACTGCAGAAAAATGTAAAAGAAAAATTAACTGCAGGCTTTCTATTCCTGGAAGGTTAGAATGCTATAATCATGGAAGTCGTTGTTCTCATGTTAATAAAAATGTACATAACATTTTTTAATCCTTTTTGAAAAGAAACATCTTGCTTAATGATGATGTAGGCGGGTTGCTGAAATGTCCACAGCCCTCCTATGAGACGCAAACAGAGTAGTAAGGGGTGAAGTGAGGGGCGCATGATGCGCATCACCTCTTTAATAAACTAGTAGCCTACTCTAAACCAACATTAACAGTCCAGAGAGTTGGCTGCCAAATGACGTCAGGTGGGGCTCTGTTTTTTACGTCATTAGTCAATAGTCCATAAGTCCATCCAGATGTTGAAGGAGATAGAGAGTTTAATGTTTGCTTTGTCACTAACTCAAACATTAAATGCCATTAACAATGAACAGAGTTTGTTTTGTCTGTCACTGAGCAAATCGGCATATGATGTTATGATATGAAGATGATAAGGGTTGGTAAAGCGCCCCTCCCTTCACACAGGTGTGATTTTTACAATGTTTCACAGGCTTTAATGCCAGCTTTGGGTGTGGCCGACTACATCTTGTGATAAAATGTTACGGTTATAGGCCCGCCCCAAATCAAACCATACTGTACCATAGCTGAAAAATCTACCATCTATAGGCTTTCCTCACCACTGACTAAATAGATAGACAGACCGACAGACCGTCAGACAGACAGACATTGATTCTGTGGGAGAAAGCTACATTATTTTCATAGGACATCCCTCAAACGTCACACACAAATATGAGAAAACCACTGCACAACTTATGCTTTGTCCTCTGTGTGGGTTAATAATACCAGTCCAAATATTAGTCTCTCTGTAAGTTCATGTTGGCCGCAGTGTATTGCAAGTGTATTGCAACAACCTCTTGTCAATACTTATTGTCTCCTCTCCACCAGGCCGAAGGCATGGGGAGAGAGTATGTTTTGCACTCCGTCCGTGTGTCCGTCCTTCCGTCCTTCCGTCCGTCTGTTATCAGCTAATCTCCGGCACTGTTAACCCGGTCGATGCCAAACTTTGCACGCACACTCCCTGGATGCCAACGATGAACCTCTGCCCCACATTTTCCAGAACGGCCTGTTATAGCGCCACCATGAGGCAGCTTTTCACATTTTTACCTACAACTGCACCGATCTGCGTGAAACGTTGCATGCACACTCCCTAGAGGCCAAGGACAAACCTTTGACCTGCATTTTCCGCATCTGCGTTTTATAGCGCCACCAGGAGGCCGACTTTTGTAAAACACATTTTTTTATATTACTCCTCCAGATTCTGTCCAAAAATCTCACAAATCGTTACACAGTATCTCTATGGTCATGTGCTCAAGTCGGATCTGTCCGATATTTCATATTCCATCCTAATTGGCTATAATTGGCTTTCACAGTTTGCAAGATTGCCCCGTTTTGAACAAAAGCCTCAAATCATGAACGCAGCATGCAATTTACGTGAAATCTTTCACACATTTTCTTACTAAGCTGAGGAATATATCCCACCCTTTTCACATTGGCCTGTTATAGCGCCACCAACAGGTTGATTTTTGCAAAACACATTTTTGGAACAAAATGCCTCAAATCATCCAATTGCCATCAAAGGCGGATGAAGAAATGGCAATCGGTACACATGATCTCTGTAGTCATGTGATCAAGACGAGTCTGTTGGATTTCTCTGATTGTACACTGATAGGCCTTCCAAAGTTTTCAGGAGTGGCCCGTTTTGTACAAAATGCTGCACATGTCCTGCTCATCCAGAATTCTATCCTCAGAGATGCTATGAGTGATCTGGCTCTGCATTTCCTCAACAAAATGAAGACATTTTTTGCAATAACAAATAAAATAAAAACATCCTCCTAAACATTTTGCCAAACATCACACACACTCCTATCCTCCTTTTGGAGACCTGTGCCGGGAGGGCACTTTTTCTAGTTTGTTATTATGTTTCAGTGAAATGATAGGGACCTAAGAATCTACAGAACTGATGCTTCATTCCTCTTACATAAATGCTCTCAGATGGAGGGAATCATTCTTTCCCTCTTGCACTCAAAGGCACATATTCTCTCATTCTCTTCCTCTCTTTGTCTATCTCTCTCTCACACACAAGCACACTCGTAGACACGCACATGTGTGCGTACACACACACACACACACACAAACACACACACACGCACGCACGCACACACGCACGCACGCACGCACACACACACACACACACACACACACACACACACACACACACACACACACACACACACACACACACACACTGCTGTGTCCTTGCACTGCTATCAGAGAATTCCTCTATTGTCTCTCACAGATTGAACAAACATGCTGAGGACTCAGACTGTGAAAACAGTGAGGGATTGTTGAAACAAACCAGTGCTGTGTCAAGGTAGTCAGATGCATGCTGTTCTCCCTGTCTGCCCTTTAACGTAGAAGAGAACATTGTGTGAAAGTGCATGCGGAAATTTGGCTATGTGTGACGTTTCTTAATTTACAAGCAAACAAAAACGGTTGTCATAGAACACCTTTTATTGAAATAGCTAGCCCTAAATGCTTCTTGATTGAACATGAGGAGTGGTGTGGTACACCACAATGATTTGGGAAAGTTTTATTTATGTTATAAATATATAGCAGCATAAATGAGAAACGGTGGCTGGGACTGTTTTGACAGGTGTTAATGTTTACCCAGCATCATTACTTCAGAACACGATGCGCAGCAGTTACATAATTGGACTGATGGTGTGACAGAAGAGCTGAGAAAGAGGGGTGGGGGGGGGGGGGGGGGGGAGAGTAATAAGAAATATGGAAAGGAGAAATAGGTCTCCTTGAAGATTTCAACACTCGTGTTTTTTCAGTAAAGACATTCATTAAAAACGTGTGTGTGTGTGTGTGTGTGTGTGTGTGTGTGTGTGTGTGTGTGTGTGTGTGTGTGTGTGTGTGTGTGTGTGTGTGTGTGTGTGTGTGTGTGTGTTTGTAATTCCTGTCATATCACTTTGCATAAACCTTCACTGATCTGAATCCTATCATTGCATTGTGAAAGAATGGGCGCTTCCCAATGTGTTCTGTTTATTGAGAGCTTGTTATTTTTTCCCTTTTTTTCTTTTGTACTTTTTTGTTTTTTGTTTGGTTTTTACAGAAGCATTCATATCAGGAATCAGAGTAATGACAATACTAAAAGCTTCCTCCAGTAAACCCACAGATACAAAGTTCAGTTGAATTGAATTATCACCCCAAAGAAAAACAACACAAAAGACAAAGACGTACAATACAAGTTCAATAAAAATTGAGAATAAAAAATACAACAATAACAAAATACAACAAAGCATCAGTCAAACAGTACATCCATGACACATCCATAATCCTAACAACAACACCGTCTAGAGTCTAGTCTTACTGAAACGGACCTGATCGAGTTGCAATGCTTTTTTTCATCTACATAAATCTCTTCACTAAAAATTGCCGATTACAGGCTCACAACTCATCGCAAAACACCTTGTAGATCTGCTATTTTTGGATTACATTTCCCCCAGTATAGGGATGCTGGGGTTCAAATGGTTATGTTGACATAATGCTGTAATTTATGAGGATTTGAACTACAAATGCATACAGTATTAAGATATCTAACAAATAACAATACAGTACAAATAAAAAAGGAAGGGAAATACCAACCATGATATAATTAGAATGTTGCATAACAGTGCCAGTGTTGTTGGTGGTTGTGCTGCTCTTTTGAAAACATTTAGCCTAGATACTGAATTTTAAGTGGCAATAATGAACTAACACACATGCTAACCTTACTCACTTATTAAACCCCATAGGGTTGCCTGGAGTCCCTCAGGGCTCTATACTAGTGAATTTTCAGTTTTATGTTATTGTGGGGAAGACTTTCACAGAAAATTGCCGATTGATAAGCTCACAATGTGCCGCATTGCAATGCGTTGTGAGCTTATCGATCTGCTATTTTCTGCAAAAGCCTTCCCCATAATAATGATGGGATTTATTTTTTCATTTTCATTTCAACCTTTATTTAGTTCTCGGAGAACACACTGAGGGCTGAGACCCTCTTTTTCAGTGGTGCCGAGATCAACACATCAACAATGTACAATGGGGGGGACAAAGAAAACAAAACATAGATGAATAAAGTAAATTACTGGTAATAATAAAGGAACATTACATAGTGATCAACTCAATTAAAACAGGTACAGTTGATATTTACCAATGTTGATATATCAAGTTGAAAGCGATATAGA
>NC_136790.1:30033350-30070850 GCF_951216825.1 Electrona antarctica | reverse complement strand
AAAATTTTCCATAGGACTGAAATCAGGTGAAAGTGTGCAACTGTCTATCAACATCGTGATATTGGTAGGATACACATGTGTATCAGTATGATGGTAGCCTGCCAAATGTATAGATTTAAAAGCTATGGAGCCTGGACCAAGAATTGAACCTTGTGGCACAGAAACCTTTAACTTCATCAGTTTCTGAATTATTGTTTAACATCACTCAATCTTTATTATGAGCATATCAAAAACAAATTCAACAGTGACACCTAGTGGACAAACTTCTCTACAACACGGACATGGGAGATGAGGTGAGGTTTGATGTTTATTTGCAGATGATTATTGGGAGTTGAGGAGTGATGTAGACAAGCAGATAGGCACACTAGGAATGAAGAAGGAAATACAATTAAATCCTGCAAACAAGGACTAAACCTCTGAAATCTGGCAGTCTGAAGCATCTCGTTACCACTGGAGATGGAACAACCTGGAACAAGAGGAAGGCATATGCACCTGCTTTCTGTAACATTTGGTTACAAGGTTTTGTTTCTGTGTGTATGTGCTTATGTATTATATTTGTTGTACTGTGTGTCCATGTCATGTATGTAAAATGTAAATGTTCTTATTTGTATACAGGGCGCCATTGAAAAAGAGACCCTGGTCTCAATTGGATTCCCCTGAAATAAAGGTTACAAACAAACAAACAACCTTTGAATAAGGGAACAACAGGCAGGAGTTTGGGACTCCTGAATCGCTGCCCTACATCTAGTGTTGTTAGAGAGAGTTCACCATCATCACAACACAATTGAACATCAACATACCAACCTCAAACAAGAAAAGTCATCTTTACTTACTCAAGTTTTATATGTATGTTATCAGTTCTCAGACTGTTAAGAGAGAAATGGCAATACATCGGTATTCCTTGACTATGAAGAAAATGTTTTACTAAATGTTTATAGTTCACCCCCAAAATGACTATTGATTATTCACCCCATGAAGCCTTGAATTCATGGATTTTGTCACATCCCTAAGCCAATAATTTCATGACTGGCTGACTGGAAAAAAATATATATATATATATATATATATCCATGAATTCAAGGCTCCATGGGGTGAATAGAAAAAGCATACTGCAATGTTGTTCTCAAGCGTAAACCTAGAGTACCCCAACCCCATCCTGGTTAAATCAGGGGAATATTGTTGACTAGGGCTTTATTGAATGCTCTCACATTAACATTTACTAGTCGTTCAGAATCACCTCATTTCTACCAAAGGATATTAAAAGCCTGAATCAAACATTTCCACTTTCCAAATTTACATCTCGGGATTCTTGGATTTGTTCTCGCCATTCTGACTTTCTCATACCTTTATAATGAATGCAGATATTTATTCATATACAAAAGAAAAATTGCATATTGGCTATTACAAAGACTCATAAGCCCCCAAATATAAAAAAAGAAATCACACCCATGTGAAGTGAGGGGAACTATTATGCTATGATTAGGTGATGTAAAGCAAATGGTGTCAAATACAAACATTAAATTCTCTTTAGTTAATGGGATTTAATGTTTTAGGGACAAGATGACGTAAATTTTCCCTTCATTGTCAATGGCGTTTTTAAAACAAACATTTAACTAAAAACATTAAAGCTGTATATAGGAGGGGCTAGCGCACCCCTCAAAAATAAAGCTGAAATTCTGGAAATCAGAAATACAAGCTCTTATTCTTATTCAGTCAGAAATCGACACTAACATGCCAATTTCAAGTCAGTTCTGTAGTGCCATTACTATTAGCTTCCATTTCCACGTCAGTCGAAATGGAAGTCAGTGTTAATGCATTGTTTTGGGTTTAGAAGTTTGAAGAAGTTCCATTTGCTGATATTGCAATTAAGAATTTTGTTCAGAAGATAACATTCAGGTGGGTTGGTAATTTCATCCCATCATCAGAACGTACCCATTTTAAAGTTCAAATTTGGTCTGCTCCCTCCTGTGCCATGACTAATTTCACTTGTCTATCCTGTACGAGTTCACTGAAAATGAAGGGTGGGGGGTACCTTACTGAACACGCTATAGCAAATGATTACGAACAAAACAAACTGTCCATCGTTACTTCTCTGTACTTGTTCCGTTTCATTCAGCAGTGCTGATATGACAACCGATTATCCCTCTGGACATCAAATGGGTTATTTGCATGTTTAATAATGCCTACACACAAGCACAAAGAGACAAGATGGAGTTGGAAAAGTGTGACTTTTATTTTCTGTTTATTCAATGTCTATGACCTTGGTCTCTCCTTCTTGCCCTTGTAAAGAGCGAGCAGTGACACATTGGCCACTTTGACCACCTTGAAGCGGACACCGGGGATGTCGCCCACAGCATGGCCCTTACGACCAAACCCTGCCACCAGGACCTCGTCGTTCTCCTGCACACATTAAGGAGAAAGGAGGGATTAAAGAAAGATTCAATGTTCTCAGCAGGTATTTACCTGTCACCCAAGAGTTGACTAGATTAACCAACACCACATGTAAAACTGACCAATATTTGTCCGATTCTTTTTCTTAGCCTCATGCACATAACCCATGATTATAACAGCCAACAGCTGGTCCAGCCAAACAATCCAATTGGTCCTTGACACTTCTTTTTAATAAATAAATGATTAATGGTAGATGGATAAGTAAGAGAACTAATGGGGAAAATTGCCAATTGGTCAAAAACGTGAATACCAAGTTGCACTTCTGAAAAGTTTCATTTTCTCCATTACTATTTGCAACTTAAGTATATCAATGCTACGGTGTTAAAAGGGAACATTGTCTACCTCTGAGCATACAAAACTGCAAAACACATTGATTTTCATGTCCTCACAATAGAACGATAGGGCTCTTGTGAGAAGTTAACCTTTAATGCTTTAGTTCTTATGTAGCAATTTTTTATGATTTCACAGATAAATACTGTATTACTCATGTCACAGAAATACAACTATTTTTAGGCTGTTGTGTTGTTGAGTGTGTCCTATGTAGAGGCTGCTGAAGTTTTACCTCAATGAAGTTCAGACAGCCGTCATTGGGCACAAAAGCTGTGATCTTCTTGCCGTTCTTGATGAGCTGAACTCTCACACACTTCCTGATGGCAGAGTTAGGCTGCTTAGCCTCAACACCCCTACAGACAGAACAGCAACAATTGAATCATTAAAAATCTGTTCAGAGGGACATAGAAGCCAGATGTACAACATTTGCATTCATGTGTTGATATTTTTGCCTGCAATGATAAACACTCATTCTGCAACCATTATGGTCTGTGGTCATTGTCCACTCAGATAAACTGGGCCATAATGACCATTGAAGTGTATTAACCTTTTCAGCTTACATTTATGACAGTGATATACAGAGTGACAATCGTATAAATGAACAGCTAGGTTTCGTGTGAACCCAAGATGCAAGTAAGTTATTTGCCACACCCTTTCAGATGCCCCAATTCATTGGTGACCAGAAAGAAAAAAAAATTGTAGTCTGAAATAGGACCCACCTATGTAGAAAAAGACAACAGATTTTTTCCTCACAATGCTGAACTGCTGTGTTTCTGGTTGTACTCACACTTTCTCCAGGACGATGCCCTTGGCGTGGGAGGCTCCTCCGAAAGGGTTGGCCTTGAGGGCAGTGCCCAGATGGGCCTTCTTGTACTGCTTGTCATGCCACTTCTGCTCGCGGCGATGGTTACGCAGCTTCCTGGCAGTACGTAAACCACGACACTTTCCTGGAGAAATAGACCATAATTAGCATTCATGTCAGTAACTAATAACATGCCCCTCAACAATTGGTAGAATACATTTAGATTGTGGCTTCTCCAGTTCTGTTTTTTTTGTGGACCAGCAACGAGAAGTCTCGTGATGTAGGGCAGTCTGTGATCCATAAGGAAAATAGTGGACATCTCATAGCGCAGCACCGAGAGCTTGTAGATCTGCTATTTTTGAAAAATCATGAAAATATGGCGCAAATCTTTGAATATATATTCTTTCACAATGAACGTTTAACTCTAATCTTTGCTTCTGGGGGGTGCTTGGAAGAACACTTTCAGATGGGGGTCCACAGCCAAATAGATAATTACGGGTCCTTGACATGGAAAGGTTGAGAACCACTGACATAATAGAAACATAGGTTTTTAGAATCGGCCTCAGGTCTAAATGGGTTAAAACTTTAAAATACATATGCCACCAAGGCATTGTTTGTAGAAAGCCATTTTTATTAAAAGTAATTCATAAAATGGGTCTTACGTTTACTTTTTGCTCCACAATAAAATGAATGACTTATTCTGTCAGCAATTCAACTTCTAACCATAACACCATGTTAATGACAACCTCAGCAGTTTCCAGGTTAACGTCAGCCACTACACTTACACGTAGTGTAAAGTTACATTCCAGAAATCTGGTAATAGCGTCAAGTCAGTGTGTACAGTGGTACCAAAAAATAAATCCCTTTTACGTTTCAATATTTGATTATTGGAGTACGCAAGGGGATGAATTGAACATGGTGGACACTCTTGTAAACAAGTGTAATGCTTAATTGAGTCGTCCACTCACAGTTAAGTCTTTGTATTGAGTTTGTGCTTGAAATGTACTGTAATTCTGCAAACTGTTAATAAATATTTCAATCAATCAATCAATCAAAGTCAGTGCAGCTGGGCTGCAGCGCTAAACAAGCTAGCCCGTTGCCTTAAATCTTAACTGACAACACTGTAGCCAACCAAAAAACAAAAACAAAGGTGCTTGTCGTCACCAACTGTCGCACTGTTGTCTTTATTACACCACAAATGTCTGAGCACACCGTGAAATACAACGGAAAAGAAGGATTGAACGCCATGCTAGGCTAATTATGCTATCACGGTGCGTCTCTTATGGCCGCTCCACGTTGCTGAGACCGCTGCCTTCACAATCTACTCATATTTCATGTTAAATGTGATTTTGTCCACCCTTCAGACGAACATAACGTTGTATAAAACACCCAAACATCCCGTCGATGCGAAATAGCACCTACATTGGACAATTTAGCAGCATTATGTACAGAATAAGTTTCCTACCCATGTTTGCTGATTTCGAGCCTGGGATGGAAAGGAAGGACCCAGCATGCACCGCGGCAATGTAAAGTCTGAGGACCTGAAAAGGAGTGTCTGTAGAACTGCCTGTTTTATTTTTGAGGGGCATATTTTATGGCTCTGATATACCTTATATATACCTTAGCTATACATCTTTTCGTCACAACACGTGTCACATTTGCCATTGACAATGGAAGGAGAATTTACGTCATATGTGTCTGAACAAATCGGCTTTATGTGGCAACACAAACATTAAATGCCATTGACAATGAAAGGATAATTTACGTCATATGTGGACGAGCAAATCGACTTTTCTCAACACAATTAGGCCTATATATAAATTATATTAACATTAAATACATTGAATATTTTCTTTTAACATTGTATCATGGTTAAAAGATAATAACATAAGTTGACAAATTAATTCATGAGGAAGTATATTCATTTATTGGATGATGTACAATGATAAGAGCGCCCCTCACTTCACACGGGTGTTATTTTTTATAAAACAGGTTAGGTATGTGTGTTATGTTACCTTATTGTTTTTAGGGTTAGCTTATGTAGAAGGGTTAGTTTGTAGCTTATGTAGAATGTAGATTTTGCATCAAACAAACTTAAAGCAAAGTTTAAACACAAATATTATGCAAGCTTCACTCATCTGGTTTGAATAGGTGCACTTGTAAAGTGAGAGATTTAAACTTGTGATTAAATTTAATATCCAGAAATGTGATCAGTTGTGATCTTATATACCAGTGTATAACTCTATGGTTGTGATGAATAGAATACATTTCCTAGATTTGTAGGAGTTTTAATATTTGTGATGTGGACTGGTGTTAATTATTTGGCTGTGTTGGTCACACCACCAATTTATGGAAATACCATGTTTTCTTTGAAGGGATAATTTGAATTTTGGTCATAATTTCATAAAGCTGTATGAATATGAAATACTGCAATGTTACTCCAACTAGCCACGAGATGGCGCTCTTAGCGTATCAAAGGCTACGTTGGGTAATTATTTGCCTTGCTTGGTTCTGATATAGTCAGATATAGTACTCTCCAGTAAATCGAAATGGTTAACTTTACCGTGGTTTCAAATAGCCTTTAAAACAAGGCGAAATAACTCTTGCTGAGTTCATGTTATTAATAAGAATGTTTTGTATGAGAAAGAGCCCACATAAAGGTGAAATAATAACCATATGCTGCCATGCAACAACACACCGGAAGAAGAAACACAGGAAGACAAAACTCTATGGACAAAACACACATGGATGAAGTTGTGAACTTGTGACAGCATTGTAGCAGTGGATGGAAACCATTTTAACGTTTAACATAATCTGGTAGTTTATATAAATGACGAATAACAGTTATAACACACCCACTACCCCAGGGGGCGGCTAAACATTGTCTACCGGTGGTGTTTGTAGATCAAATGGCTAGTAACCACAGATGATTCTTGAATGATGATCCTAATCCTAACATAAAGCTTTCACCTAGAGCACAGCGACATCCAGCACTGAGATCAGGGTAATGTAGAAACCTCATATATGGATATACACGCCTGGCATCTTCATTGTGACGCGCATCCAGTTGACGTTGACTGACATCTTCATCAATCATGACAAGCATCCAATGGAACCCTGTAAAGAAGAATCTGAAGAGATTTAATTGGTAGCTACTAGCTAGCAAGCATTACTTACTGTACTCCTCGCGAGAGACTCTATCTCCGTCTGTACGATACACAATATTTGGCCTTTACAGCCCAGATATTCTCAGCGGTATTTGGCCTTACAACCCAGATATCTGTCAGAGATTTCGGCATCCCGGTTAAGTTCTCACCGGACACCACTGGCGGCAGGTCCTAACCCAGACAACCAGCTCTAGTTTGAATAGTATTTTATATACATGTTTCGTGATTCTGTTGTGTATTTATTTCTCTTTCATCTAGTTGAGCTGTGTATTTAAGCAGTGCAATAGCCCATCTCAATTCCCAGTCGACTTATGTTAAATTACTTCTTCACATCTTCGAGAAGACTGTTATTACGCCTGGCCCTGGTGTCAGTCCCACCGAGAACTCATTCCAATCTGATCCCACTCTGTCGTCGCCTCCATAATAAGATGGAGCAAGCTGTGGTCAGATGTGTCCCCGGGGAGTCTAAACTCACAATCTCATTCACCCTGGATGGCATCAATAAACAAATGCTGAGAGACACAACAGAGGAACTGGGTAAACTCCTGGCGAGAATAGGCCACAATACGACCAAAGGCCAGGGAAAGGCAAAAAAATCTAAGAAAAGCAAAGAACATCAGCAGCCCACGGAAGAAGCCAGACCTTCGGCTGTCGGACTGTTTTATAACGGTGAGTTGGTGCCAGAGGGTACATTGAATTCCGAAGCGTGGCAGGACGGGGCGGTGCTACAGGTCGGAGAGGTCAAATATGCTGTACAGAGAAACCCGCCAGCCTTCACCACGGCAGAGCTCCCGGCCTCTCTGCTGGCTGGGTTCCCCGTCTGTCCGAAACTGGAGGTGGAGTTCGGCCACCTGGAGCAATGTGAGTTTGGCTGGTACAAGGAGACCCGCCCCGACGTCAGGTGAGACGGGAGATACTGTAGAAGTGTTGTTTTACATAGGAAATAATATTGTGGCAGCTGCACATGTGACACAATCACTGAATCACATATTGAGGTCCAAACATCTTCACACATACTTTTATAAAGGCAGGGCCTATATTAGCACAATATGGTTCAGACACAGAGCCTCTGCCTGATGACCAAAAGCCAGCTAATATTTCCCCGGGGGAATTCCCCTTTAGGCTAGATGTTTGCGTGCTTGTCACGCGGCACACACAAACTGTTACTAGTACACAGGCAAACTTTTGGGGGTCAACAGAAAACACTGATTTAAACACTTCCCACATACAACAATCTTGTATCCTCCCTGTTGCTGTGATCCTAAGCAACCTCCTTGTCTCCTTCTTGTTGTTATACTGACTCCTTTTCTGATCCTAGTGCTGACACAGCAGGAGACAGTGGCGACACCTGGAGAGAGGTGGGACTTGAGCGTGTGTACGTCCCCTCCAACCTGGACATTGGCTTGAGGCTGAGGCTCTGCTGCACCCCTAAAGATGGTGACCGACGAGGGCCAGACAAGGAGCTGGTCTCCGTGGCGACCGTGGAGGCTGGTCCAGGTGCTTGCACGTTCGACAACCGTCACATGTACACTCTCAAAGGGCCGGAGGAGCCCGTGCTGAGGGTGGTGTCATACAACATCCTGGCGGACATCTATGCCCAGACAGAGCTGTCTAAGACGGTGTTGTATCCCTACTGTGCTCCGTACGCCCTGGAGGCCGACTACAGACAGAACCTCATCAAGAAAGAACTGGTAGGATACAACGCTGATGTCATCTGTCTCCAGGAAGTAGACAAAGGTAGGCTGGAATCTGGACGCGCCACCTGTTGTTTATACTACTGCGTATTATACTTTTCTATGCTAAAGGGTATTGGTTATATTGTGACATTGTATATCATGAGTCACAGTCACACATAGCCCCTTTCGGGACCCTCGGACATCATCGGCGGTTAATGCCATTTCGTACACGTTGCGGCGGTCTCCTATAGCTGTGTTATGCATCTTTGAAACATCTCACCAACACTCAAGCGGTGCTGCCGCTCTCCGTGAACAGAGAGTATGTATCTTATCTGCATCCTATGGAGGGTGGAATAAGCTGTCCGGGACCCTAGGGTAGCGACGTCCAAAATTCAGAAAAGCTAACCGAGGTTGCCGAAAGGGGCTAAGTCACACAATGGTTGGATCGGTCAGTAGGGGTGTTCAGTGATTTATTGAATATTATGGTGTACTGTTCAGTGATATATTGCATGTGTTAATCAGGGGTGTTCAGTGACAGTCTGTGTCCAGCTCTTGATGCGTTTGGTTTGGACGGGGTTTTCAAGATCAAAGCAAAACAACATGAAGGCCTGTCCACATTCTACCGCAGGTTAGAAGAACACTCTCATTCATTAGTCTTTACTCCCCAATCAGCACACATTCTCTCTACTCTACAGTGTATATATATATATGAGTCTTCTCAGTTCTGCTCCGCTACTATCTTTCTATGTTTAGGTCAAAGCTGAGGTTGTTGAGTCGCCATGACATTATACTGAGTGAATCGCTGACATCTGATCCTCTGTACTCTGACATGTTAGAGAAGATATCTACCAACCCTGTCCTCAAAGACAAGATCTTACATAGATCCACTGCTCTGCAGGTACTCTGTCTGTCTGTCTGTCTGTCTGTCTGTCTGTCACACGTGTGTGTGTGTGGCCTAACCGCACCAATGCAACTAGTTGCAACACCTTGCAACAAAACAATTTAAAGGTCAACCACTTGAGGGGCCACCTGGAGCACATGTGTGGATAGGAGTGGGCTTTAGTGTCTTGCTCTACAATACGTTTTGCTTTGCTGTATCAAGTGAACTACACAAGAGTAACCAACATAATGTTTTCTCCTGTCCAGGTGAGTGTATTTGAGGTCCTGAAGGAACCTTCTAGAAAGATTTGTGTGGCCAACACTCATCTATACTGGCACCCTAAAGGTAACCCCCCCCCCCCCCCCCCTCTCACCATGTTTTCTTATGCCTTAGCCCCACCCATCTTCGGGTGAAGAGAGAGGAATCGATCGGGTTCCGGGAAAGCATGTGTCGTTTTACATACGTTTTTTAAAAAAAATCTCAAAAATAGAAGAATATGTCAGTGGTTCTTTTTCATGTCAGGGACCCCATAAACTATATGTAATTGGCCGTCGACGCCCATCTGAAAATATGTAGTTCCAGTGACCCCCCCAGAAGCAAAGATTTTAGTTAAAAACGTTCGCTGTGAAGTGTGAAAGAATATATACGGTATTCAAAGATTTGCGCCACATCTTCACGTAGCACGGCACTCGGTGCCACGCTATGAGCTTGTAGATCTGCAATTTTTCAATGGCTAAAGTATAACATAATGCTTAAAACACAAAGGGTTTGCGTCCTGAATGGGTTAAGTAAGATAATATCTGCCCTGTTCTTTCTTTCTCTTGCACTCTAGGAGGGAATGTTCGGTTGGTCCAGATTAGTGTTGCTCTGAAACACTTAAATCATGTGATCAGTGAGGTTGCACCTGGTGCTGCACTAATCTTCTCCGGAGATTTCAACTCCACCCCTAACTCAGGTAACCCCACCCCTAGCTCAAGTGGCCCTGCCTGTCTGTCTGTCTGTCTGTCTGTCCTTTATTTCATCCATCCATGTTTTATCTGTCTGTCCCCATCCAGGCCTGTTCAGTCTGTTGACCCAGGGTGTGATAGCAGACAGTCACGCAGACTGGAGCTCTGGAGGTCCAGAGGAGGCCTGTCCCCAGACAGTGTCCTCTCCGTTCCGTCCTCTCCTCAGTGTGTGTGGAGAACCAGCCTACACCAACTACGTTGGAGGATTCCACGGATGCCTTGACTATATCTTCACTGAGCCGGACAACATGGAGGTACAGTATGACATTATCAATGACCTTGTTATATAGAGTAAATGAATATACAGTATGCTGATGGTTGGTTTGTTTTGTGTGCAGGTGGACCAGGTGATCCCTCTGCCCAGTCATGAGGAGGTAACAACCTACCAAGCCCTACCCAGTGTGTCCCACCCCTCAGACCACATCGCACTGGTCTGTGACCTACGCTGGAGAACCTAAACCCTTCTTCCACTCAAGATGACATGCATACTTTGACTGACTCGACTGGATTCATTTTTATGCACATCACGCCAAGTCATTCTCTGCCATTGCTAGCTTAGTGTGTACTGTAAGATGGATAGAAGTGAGCGCCAATCAATATGTAGTCTGACCACAGTTAATGTGAACGATACATCAAATCAGTGTGACTGTTTTTATTATTAAATTATTATTTTACATTTCTTCATCAATACATCTGACAAAATTAGTTGTTTGTCTTCAATAAAACTTCTTTAAAGCTGTACAACATTTTCTTATTTTGTCCCATCTGTATGATAGTACACTGGTACAGTATAGCTCAGGGGTGGGCAACTTTGATGATGGACAGGGCCACTATATTTCCACACTCACTCCCTAGGGCCATATATTACTGTCGTAGCAAAAATAGACGATCTACAAGCTCAAAACGCGTCGCGCTGCGACACGTTTTGAGCTTGTAGATCGGCTATTTTTGCTATATTCGAAATAAAATCTTACGTTTTTGCTATTTTTGAATTGGAAACCTGAAAATGAACATTTTTATGTAATTTCAAATGCCTTTAATTATACTTGTGTTGAGCATTGAGCTACTAATTTAGACTGACGTAATTAAAGCGGGTCATGTTTGCATGTCGTGGAGTTGTAACAGCTGAAACCAATATTATATCAGTATTCTGATATTAACCTGAGGGCCACATTAAGTGAAGGTGGGGGCCGCATGTGGCCCCCGGGCCACCAGTTTCCCACCCCTGGTATAGCTTATACAACTGGGTGGTTGTATTTGGTCTCCCTGCTCTTCTGTTGAGACCTTTAGATCCTGTGTCTGGTTTGACACAATGTATCCACTTAGAAAGCAGGCAGGCTCTATTGGTTCAGTTCAAAACCAGAGTAGAACAGGAAAGTTACATAGTGTAGCTTTAACTTTCTCCACACAGTACGAACAAGCCAGAGAGACTCAATAGTGACATAGTTACATCATGAGAGAATAGATTATGATTAAACAGAAGAAAGAAATGCTAATTTATGTAGTTAAAATTTAAAAACAACATGCCACCATGTAGTTGGTTGTCAGGGGTGATGACAAGTATACTATTTAGAGGGTGTTTCTTTGATCTTTTTTAATGCAAATTTGACACCAGGTGGCTAAGCTACAGGAGTCAGGACAATAAAATAATAGGCCATCAAAAAAAATCTAAAAATAAATGCAAACAGGCTCAATTCAAATTGTTTGCAGGGTATTAAATTAATCACATTTAGGCTTATATGATATGTTGCATGCTTTTATAGCTTTCTCATTTAAACTGGCAAAACCTTAATTATTTTCGTTGCAGACTACTAAATCTAACCAAATGAATAGCAATACAACCAATAATAGGCCTACTCATAATAATGAATACCCTGCCTGCGGTCTAATTGAAGACTAATTCACGTCGGCGAGCCGCGGCGTGTAAAGACCTTGAACTTGAATTCATTGATCCTCCCTTCTTCTATGGCCGCTCCACGTCACTTTCACTAACGTTGGATTTGTGTATGCTGCCAGCCATGTCGAGCCAGGTTACCAGGTAGCCTATAGGTGCACGGTTGTGGTTTTTTGGGACTCGGGAGTAGCGAGTAGCGTAGCCTACTGTGACTGTCTGTGGTAGCCTCGGAAACCCAGACGTTTTTATTTCCAGGGAGAAAGGTGACTGGTGACGAGAGTCCAGGGACAGTTTCCCGATTGGATTTCCTGTCGCTGGAATGAAATAAAAGAAGTTATAAATAACACTTTTAAAAGTATTTAAACATGGCCTATTGTTAAATCAAGCTAGCGCATATGGCGTCAAATCAACAGCAGTCCTGAGCTAGCCGGAATACATTCTAAAAGAGGATGAACAAAATTGACACAGAGAACAGATATGCCTTTGCTCTTTAGTCCATGGCCAAGAACACTTAGAACGCTTAGAACAGTGTGTTTATTTTCACTTCCTTATATACACTGATCACATGATCACGTGACCGGTCAGGTGATCAGGTCACGTGCTCTCAATTAAAGGTATAGATATAAATATACATACAGTGATATATATACAGGCAATTAATGATAAAGGTATAGATATAAATATACATACAGTGATATATATATACAGGCAATTAATGATCATACATTCCAACATATCGTCAAAAACGCGCCTCCCTCTGTGCCACCATGAATGATTCCCTCTTTGAGGGAGGGGCTGTGCTGCCTGCTCACCTCTGCCAGCATAGACAAAACCATGTTGGTGTTCTAGGTGTTTAGGTTCCTGATTCCTCTGACTCACAAGTGACTGCGTCTGTGTTGTCTCCGTGTATACAGGTGACACAACATAAAGTGACATGGAGGGAGGGGAGGTGCAATGGTCTGCACTCTGTTGTCAGCTATATAAACAGGACAGGAGAGAAAAGTGTGTGATAGATCAAAGTGTTGAATGCTGCTGTTCCAACAATTATCAGAGACAAGTTACTTACAGGTTCAGCATATTGATTGATCTTTAGGCTAGTTGATTATTGTTTAGCGAGCAGAGCATCCAGTGAAGATAATGGGAGCCATCTTCTCACACATCTTCTCTCGTTGGGTGGGAAAGAAGATGATGAGGATTCTGATGGGTGAGTTTACCATACCTTTCCATACACTGCCATTTGTTGATTCTGTGCAAAACCAGCAGGCTGAAATGTCAATAAAAACAATCACTGCATATATGTCATAGGCCTATATATAGCCATGCAGAGCACACATTTCCCTCTCTTCTTTGTATGTATACCATAATAACCATAGAGTGATAATAACAAACAATGAAATAACATCATTCACCTCATCATCACCACCACCACCACCACCACCACTACTACTAGGCTACTACTAATAATAAACACTACTTTGACATACTTGCTACTCTGGTTGCTTTGTAGCACATATGTTTGTTTTCACTTTTTTTTTCTTTCACTTTTGCACTCTACTTTAGTACTCTGGTTAAAAGCACTTGCGTGTCACTTACCAACACACATTTTATTTTCAGTTATTTTCAATGAGCAACTGCAACAACAGCCTACATTCAAGTTACACTGTATAGGCTACTACTAATAATAATAAATGCTGTTTATGTTTTTTAGTGGGTTTGGACGCAGCAGGAAAGACGACCATCCTGTACAAACTCAAACTGGGAGAGGTGGTCACCACCATCCCAACTATTGGTACGCACTATACAACATTCATATCTATCTATCTATCTATCTATCTATCTATCTATCTATCTATCTATCTATGGTATCTATCGAATTGTGTGCATGTGCGTGCGTGCGTGCGTGCGAGGGTGGAAGCACGGAAGAACGCCAATGTGGTTTTTATGAAATATTAACAACCGCACCCATTGTAACTACCATCGTTAATGTAGTAGGTGCATATTTGAGATGCATTTGCAATTGCTGTGGATTATGTTAATTGGCAGCCATGGCGGAGACATTGTTACTTACCGTATACCCATAGAGTACTGAGTGACATGCCTATTGTACCTTGAAAGCACATGCCATGATTTTGTAATTGTAACTCCAATGCACCTATAATTATTTGTGTCCTTGTATGCATCTCCTTTGTGTGAACATAAATAAATGGTTAAAATATGTGTGTGTGTGTGTGTGTGTGTGTGTGTGTGTGTGTGTGTGTGTGTGTGTGTGTGTGTGTGTGTGTGTGTGTGTGTGTGTGCGTGCGTGCGTGCGTGCGTGCGTGCGTGCGTGCGTGCGTGCTCTATCAATAAATTATTTTGGGAGCATTAACACGATGTGCGGACCTTCTCTTTCTTTACACATATATTATTATGAACATTATACCTATTTACAGATTGAGGAGGCAGAGTTAAGGGGAATACCATTGCTGGTTTTGGCTAACAAACAGGATTTGCCCAGAGCCATGCCTGTCAGTGACATCACAGAGGCTCTGAACCTATCCGGACTCTCCAACCCGGTGAGTGACTGTGTGTGTGCGTGCATGTCAGAGAGAGAAAGAGATAGAGAAGCAGTATCTTCAACATAAAATACACATGATGTATAAACTCACAATGCTTTGTCTTGTTTTCATACTTTCATACTCTGTCTGTCTGTCTGTCTGTCTGTCTGTCTGTCTGTCTGTCTGTCTGTCTGTCTGTCTGTCTGTCTGTCTGTCTGTCTGCCTGCCTGCCTGTCTGTCTGTCTGGACCAACCACTGGATGGTCACAGTGGCATATACAGGCGTCCTGTGCTGTAAGTTCGGCAGGTTTGATCGAGGGGATGGACTGGCTCTCCAATCAAGTTTTACAGCATCAGTGACATGCTGCTGATATGTCTCACATGGCACATCAACATCAACTACTCAAATCCTCATTTAATGAACCCCCATTCTACAAGCTTACGTTTTCCTGCTAATGAGTACAGAACATCTGATAAAATAAAATGTGAGTCATACATTTTATTGGGGGTCCATCGTTATGTGTTTTGTCACACAGACCAGAACTCCTGTTTGTGAACATAAAGTTCAGAATTCACAATGGTCTATCGGTCCACAACTATTGAGTTATTATTTGATTTAGATCAGTGGTTACCAACTATTTCTGGATCACAACCCACTTGAAAATCATGAAGGCATTTTTTGCAGCCCACCCATGACTATGTGGTCAGATGGGTGGGCCGCATGCATTGTTAGAGCATGTTTATTTAAAATTTCTTTAGATTGTGTTCCCGCTTGGATCTAACGTACGCATACTTTCCGTTCCTATTTATGTTTTTTATTTATGTTATTTTGTAATTTTAAATAAAGTTATATTATTATAAAACTCTTAGTGTTTTGCCAATTATTTGGGGACCCGCTTGCATTATCCTCATGGCCCACTGGGGAATCGCTGATTTAGATAATACTTTTGGAAAGAACACTATATAGAAGACCACAAACATTATGAAATCTGTATTATCAGTCAAACAACCAGCATGATCAGGGGGAGGGGTGGAGTGTTAACAGGAAGTGATACCACTGCTGTGAACAGAAACGAAACCTACTGTATAGTTTCCCACCGTCAGTGCCTGTGATATCTAGACAGATAAACAAGTGCAGCTTGTTTTGAAAGACGACAGACAAGGAGCAGCCTGCACACAGACGGACAGAGAAGTAGGCAGATAAAAACATAATATAGATAAAGATAAGCGTTTCCTGAAGAGCTCTGCTGGACAGCACTAATGACCATGGGGCCGAACAGACCAGCTGTCCTCTACATTCTTAATATGATACTGATGGTGGAGTCTATGACTACATCTGGTAGGTATAGACAGCTCTGCACACGCACACGCGCGCGCGCACACACACACACACACACACACACACACACACACACAACTATATTCAATCCTTTTCTTCAATCTATTCTGTCCAGTCTATCCAGGTAGTGGTACAGACTTGCGAGGCCGGATGTTTACTCTGTCACGGGAAGGAGGAGGAGTCTCCCTCTACCCTCCCTCATTCAATCCATCATCCCCCTCTCCCTCATGGACTCCTACAACCACAGCCACACCCCTAACCTCAGCACCCCTAACCTCAACACTCCCAGCCACAACACTCCCACCCTCAACACCCCTAACCTCAACACTCCCACCCTCAACACCCCCACCCTCAACACCCCTAACCTCAGCACCCCTAACCTCAACACTCCCACCCTCAACACCCCTAACCTCAGCACCCCTAACCTCAACACTCCCACCCTCAACACCCCCACCCTCAACACCCCTAACCTCAACACTCCCACCCTCAACACCTCCACCCTCAACACCCCTAACCTCAGCACCCCTAACCTCAACACTCCCACCCTCAACACCCCTAACCTCAGCACCCCTAACCTCAACACTCCCAGCCACAACACTCCCACCCTCAACACCCCTAACCTCAACACTCCCACCCTCAACACCCCCACCCTCAACACCCCTAACCTCAGCACCCCTAACCTCAACACTCCCACCTTCAACACCCCCACCCTCAACACCCCTAACCTCAGCACCCCTAACCTCAACACTCCCACCCTCAACACCCCCACCCTCAACACCCCTAACCTCAACACTCCCACCCTCAACACCTCCACCCTCAACACCCCTAACCTCAGCACCCCTAACCTCAACACTCCCACCCTCAACACCCCCACCCTCAACACCCCTAACCTCAGCACCCCTAACCTCAACACTCCCAGCCACAACACTCCCAGCCACAACACTCCCACCCTCAACACCCCTAACCTCAACACTCCCACCCTCAACACCCCCAACCACAGCGTATCCTAGAGGAGGTGAGTTTAGTCAGATGTGTTCTGTTCTTGTGAATTAGAACAGCCTGTTTAATTTCCTGCTATTTCAGCTTCAGTGATTTAGCGGAAGCTCTTACTGATCTGGTGATCTAAAAGTAATCTAATGGACCAGTAGATCACACTAACTAATGTAATCTAATGGACCAGTAGATCACACTAATGTAATCTAATGGACCAATAGATCACACCACAGAGCCTAGTATTGGAGAGTTGGTGCACGTGGTCCATGTAGATTGAAATAGTGACAAATGCTCATAGACTCCAGTGCATTCTGTAAACTTCCCTTGTCAGGGCTTTGTCACTATTCACCAATAGAAGGTGCTGTAGAAAACTGTCCCGATGAAGTGAACGGGAGTGATGCAACTCTCCTTATATGGCTCTGGATCACACCAACGTAATCTAATGATGCATGCATATGTGTTTGTACTGGTACTGTACACATGGATGTGACTGTAGGGATTATTTCTGACAGGTGCCAGGAACCAGTGGTGACTCCAAGTCACTCTGCTAGTTGTTCATATAATGCCACATTAAACACATAGAATACAATTGAATATATTTAGGCTGCATTGTAGAACACTACATTCATCACTCTGGAAGAATATTAATGTTAACTAAACTGGACTAAGCTAGAGCTCCTACTGACTCTGTGATTCTTGTGATGTGTGTAGGTGTGTCTGTGTGCGTGCGTTACATGGTTGAAGATGGGTATCGGGATACCATCTTCACCCTCAGTCCTGAAAGCGACTCTCGTATGGTCCTGTCAACCTATACTGATGGGACCCACATGCTGACTCTCGGGACATCTTATCCTCAAGTTGTACTGAGCTTCAATGCTAATAGGCAGCTCTGGCCATACATCAGTGATGGCATCTGGACCAGCGTGTGTGTCGCTGTGGATAGCAGAAAAGGCGTGGCCCAGGTGTTTAGAGGAGGGGCTATGAGCATCAGGAAGAGACTGCCAACGCAGGTGAGGAGAGAATTACTCTTATACAACATTCAAACAAGCCTTTCTCTCTCCTCTGACAGCCAGGTGGATGAGTGGTATCACTCACTATCACATGTACAGAGTTTGAATATTGTGTGTGTGTGTGTGTGTGTGTGTGTGTGTGTGTGTGTGTGTGTGTGTGTGTGCGTGGCGTGCGTGTGCGTGTGCGTGTGCGTGTGCGTGGCGTGCGTGCGTGCGTGCGTGCGTGCGTGCGTGCGTGCGTGCGTGCGTGCGTGTGTTTAGTATGAGTGGACAGGTGCTCCTGTAATTGATCTCAATAACATTGAAGGTCAGCTGACTGATGTCCAGGTGTGGAGTTCCTTTCTGACCACCGCTGATGTCTACTCATACATGACCTATGCTTCTAGAGGGTATGTGTGTGTGTGTGTGTGTGTGTGTGTGTGTGTGTGTGTGTGTGTGTGTGTGTGTGTGTGTGTGTGTGGTTGTGCATTCAGTACATACAACACCTCAAAGCTCTAGTCAAATGCCTCATTGTGTGTGTGTGTGTGTGTGTGTGTGTGTGTGTGTGTGTGTGTGTGTGTGTGTGTGTGTGTGTGTGTGTGTGTGTGTGTGCATCCAGGCCGTACCGTGGTTCTGTCCTCACCTGGTTCGACATCAGCTACTCTCTCAGAGGGAACGCACTATTGGAGGAGGCTTTATATGCCATGGAGGGATCAGTCAGCCAGAGGGCAGTCCAACCAATCAGAGGACAGGCCAGAGAGTCTGCACGACTGATTGAGAAGAGAAGGAAAAGGCTTTTCAGAAAGCGAGGACGAAAAGACAGGAAGAGAGAATGGGACGTTAGTAGAATGAGGGATGAGGGGTATCTGATAAGGTCCTCTCTTGTCTTTGTTCAATGAAATGTTACTATAGAGTATAGACTAGAGGGTATGCGGCTGTGCACGTGACATCATCATCGTACCCGGAAGTAATGCGGAACGCCTACGGAGTGGCAAAAAACTACTTTCTGGCCTTGACAGCCCATACATCCAAACAAGTTCCATCTGATTGCATTAAACGACGTTAAGCTCACTTTGACACTAGTTCACTTTATGCATGTGCATACCCTCTATTTCAAATCAAATAGATTAGAAATAGAATATAAAATTCATTCATTTCTTGATATGTTACGTCTGTAAACTGTCTGTTACTGTAAATTAACAGAATTATCACACTGCTCTGATGTCTACAATAAAACACAAGAGTATTCTGTTTTAAAGTCAGATACCGTATCTTAAATTGAATTAAAATGAACAAATTCAACAAGCTGATTGAATGAGAAGCAAGGAGAAAAATACCCGTAAGCATAATTCACCTGTAACATTGTTATTGTTACAGTCCTCAATGGGTGATGACACGCACGCACGCACGCACACACGCACTCACTCACACACGCACGCACGCACGGGTGGAGCGTCAACATTGGCATTGGCAAAAAAAGGAAAATAGCCTACTTTATTTTTAATATATTTTATTTTGCTGGTTAAAGTTACAGGAGTTTTTTTACTCTATGGTGTGTGATATGAAATGTAAGCTTACCATAATCACAGTAAACATTATCATGTCATATTCAAGGGCTTTTTTTTAAACTAACTCCAGTCACTTTCAGTTCAGCACAGCTGAGGTGTCACTGTCCGAGGCTACTGTCCAGCGGACCCTCGATCAAGTAAAGTAAATCAAGTAAAGGCAATTAGGCTATGTTGTGTTTCTGCAGATTCTGAGCAGTAATAAACAATCATTGGTATTGGTATCGGTATCGGCCAAGAATTTCCATATCTGTGGATCCCTACAATACAGCCGTGCCAATAAAAATAAGTATAAATGTCTATATCACCAGTAAATAAATGTATGACTAAATATAGACTACAGAATATATGAATGGCTATACATTATACATGTACATACAGACTATCAACAGTGAATATGAAAATATATACCGGTATATGTACAGTGTCAACCAGCTTTCAACAGTGAGTATCTGCTTTTGGGAATCGAAAGGTTCCTGGTTCGATCCCCGGCACTCCTTGCGTTAGTGTTGTAGTGCCCTTGAGCAAGACACTTAACTCCTAATTGCTAACAGTGAGCAAGTTAGTGCCTTGCTCCTCATATTGTGTGAATGTGTGTAATGCACACTATAGTGTTTAGTAGGCCTATCCACATTCATACCATCTGGATCTGAATGTCATCTCTCTTCACACATCCTATCTCCCCAAATAATCTAACTTAAAATGTGTGTTTTAATAGTATTTTATGGTTAGTTGGTGGTGTTTTTTTGTTTTTCATGTTCTACTTTAGTTAGAGGGACAAGCGAAGACTGTTCAAACAGAACTCTGTTTCACAGAGTGAAGTTTTAGTCATCACTACAACTTACAACTCACTACAACGATTTAGTGTGTGTGTTGGATATAACACAAGTTTTATTAAACCACAAGGTGTACATTTTATTGGGGGTCCATCGTTATGTGTTTTTTTTTTTTTTATGATTTGTACTTTATTCAATTTCTTTTGTATATGAAACTGACAGACATAGACAAAACACAACAAAATAAATGCATAACAAAACAAACACATAACAAAACAAAACAAAACAAAACAAAACAATATAACAGAGATGCACAGAAATATCCCGCAGTCCACCCCAGCCCCAATTCCAGACATATTCCTTTGTATTTTTCTAAAGTTGCAGCCCGTTCAGAGCTCACTCAGAGCCAGAAACGAATCAGAGTCCTGATACGTGCATATGGTAAAAGCCCCATTTTAAGTCATAGTCGTCCATCCTATTGAGCAGCCTGTATGACAGTCGCTCGTAAGCGGCCAATAGTCCCATCGATGCATCCCAGAGGGATGGAGCAGGTGCAGATGGAGCCTTCCAGTCCTTGACCAACAGCCTCCTACCTGACATAATGGCCGTTTGTATCCATTCAGCTAAAGGAGGAGCAACATGCCTCAATGTGGCAGGATCCCCCAAAATGAACAGACTGGGTGAAAAAGGAATGTGTATGCCCGTTATTCTCTCCAGTCTTTCATGTATAGCAGTCCAATATTCCTGAATTTTGGGACAGCCCCAAAGCATGTGTAAAAGTGTACCGTCTCTATCCTGACACCTCCAGCATTCAGGACCATCAGTCAAGCCGACCCTAAACAATCTTGATGGTGTCCAATATATTCTATTTATAATTTTGAATTGAATCAACCTTGTACGTAGTTCTCTTGACATTTTCCTTCCATTCCTAAGAATTCTAACCCAATCACCATCTGATATTGTAAGTCCTAAATCCCTTTCCCATGGCAACTTGGATGTGAATTTACACTGGTCAGAGGCATCCAGGAACATGGCATAGTATGTAGAAGCCTCATGACCCAGTCCAAATATTTTAAAAATATTTTCCACTGTGTCAATTTTAGGGGGGGGTGATGTGAGAGAACCAAAGGTTTTTACCAATAGGTGACTCAGTTGTAAGTACTGCCAGAAGTGATTGTGTGGTAGGCCAAATTCTGTTCTTAATTCTTCAAATGATTTCAAATTGTTTTCTTGGTATAGATCTCCCAAAATCTTTACACCCCGTTGATACCATGGGTCCCAGAGGAAGGGCTTTTTACCTATACAAAGTTTGGGATTTTGCCAGATGCCAGCTGACCAATGGAGAAGGGGATTGAAC
The DNA here is from genome assembly GCF_951216825.1 of Electrona antarctica. Taxonomy (NCBI): domain Eukaryota; kingdom Metazoa; phylum Chordata; class Actinopteri; order Myctophiformes; family Myctophidae; genus Electrona; species Electrona antarctica. Next base: position 30,049,088 of record NC_136790.1, on the reverse strand, counting down.
TTAAACATACAAGCTATTTTCCTCCAAACCCAGTGAATGTGAGACATAATCGGGTGTGATTTGCTAATTGAGTCCAGTTTAGTTGTGAGACATTCAATAGGCGCCAGAGGAGCACAAAGTGCGCTCTCAAGACTAAACCACGGCGGGGCCCTTTCCGGTGGAAGGGTCCATCGTACCATATGCCTCATGGTGAACGCATAGTGGTAGAGCAAGAGATTGGGTATACCCAGACCCCCTTTATCCACTGGCCTCTGCAGTTTTTTTAAGCTCATTCTTGGACGTTTGTTGTTCCATAAGAACTTATTACAAATTTGGTCACATCGTTATGTGTTTTGTCACACAGACCAGAACTCCTGTTTGTGAACATAAAGTTCAGAATTCACAATGGTCTATCGGTCCACAACTATTGGGTTATTATTTGATTTAGATCAGTGGTTACCAACTATTTCTGGATCACAACCCACTTGAAAATCATGAAAGCATTTTTTGCAGCGCACCCATGACTATGTGGTCAGATGGGTGGGCCGCATGCATTGTCAGAGCATGTTTATTTAAAATTTCTTTAGATTGTGTTCCGTCTTGGATCTAACGTTGCATACTTTCCGTTCCTATTTATGTTTTTTATTTATGTTATTTTGTAATTTTAGGGTTTTAAATAAAGTTATATTATTATAAAACTCTTAGTGTTTTGCCAATTATTTGGGGACCCACTTGCATTATCCTCATGGCCCACTGGGGAATTGCTGATTTAGATAATACTTTTGGAAAGAACACTATATAGAAGACCACAAACATTATGAAATCTGTATTATCAGTCAAACAACCAGCATGATCAGGGGGGAGGGGTGGAGTGTTAACAGGAAGTGATACCACTGCTGTGAACAGAAACGAAACCTACTGTATAGTTTCCCACCGTCAGTGCCTGTGATATCTAGACAGATAAACAAGTGCAGCTTGTTTTGAAAGACGACAGACAAGGAGCAGCCTGCACACAGACGGACAGAGAAGTAGGCAGATAAAAACATAATATAGATAGATAAAGATAGCGTTTCCTGAAGAGCTCTGCTGGACAGCACTAATGACCATGGGGCCGAACAGACCAGCTGTCCTCTACATTCTTAATATGATACTGATGGTGGAGTCTATGACTACATCTGGTAGGTATAGACAGCTCTGCACGCACACGCGCACACACACACACACACACACACACACACACACACACACACACACACACACACACACACACACACACACACACACACACACCCCCACACACCCCCACACACACACACACACACACACACACACACACACACACACACACACACACACACACACACACACACACACACACACATTCGGTACACGACACAACTATATTCAATCCTTTTCTTCAATCTATTCTGTCCAGTCTATCCAGGTAGTGGTACAGACTTGCGAGGCCGGATGTTTACTCTGTCACGGGAAGGAGGAGGAGTCTCCCTCTACCCTCCCTCATTCAATCCATCATCCCCCTCTCCCTCATGGACTCCTTATACCACCTCCTACTGGCCATGGAAGACAACCACAGCAGCAACACTCCCACCCTCAACACCCATAACCTCAACACTCCCACCCTCAACATCCCTAACCTCAGCACCCCTAACCTCAACACTCCCACCCTCAACACTCCCACCCTCAACACTCCCACCCTCAACACCCCTAACCTCAGCACCCCTAACCTCAACACTCCCAGCCACAACACTCCCACCCTCAACACCCCTAACATCAACACCCCCAACCACAGCGTCTCCTAGAGGAGGTGAGTTTGGTCAGATGTGTTCTGTTCTTGTGAATTAGAACAGCCTGTTCAATTTCCTGCTATTTCAGCTTCAGTGATTTAGCGGAAGCTCTTACTGATCTGGTGATCTAAAAGTAATCTAATGGACCAGTAGATCACACTAACTAATGTAAACTAATGGACCAGTAGATCACACTAACTAATGTAAACTAATGGACCAGTAGATCACACTAATGTAATCTAATGGACCAATAGATCACACCACAGAGCCTAGTATTGGAGAGTTGCGTCAATGAGGGGTCAGAAGCAGCGCCGGTCACGTGGTCCATGTAGATTGAAATAGTGACACACGCTCATAGACTCCAGTGCATTCTGTAAACTTCCCTTTTCAGGGCTTTGTCACTATTCAGCAATAGAAGGTGCTGTAGAAAACCGATGAAGTGAACGGGAGTGATGCAACTCTCCTTATATGGCTCTGGATCACACCAATGTAATCTAATGATGCATGCATATGTGTTTGTACTGGTACTGTATACCCATGGATGTGACTGTAGGGATTCTTTCTGACAGGTGCCAGGAACCAGTGGTGACTCCAAGTCACTCTGCTAGTTGTTCATATAATGCCACATTAAACACATAGAATACAATTGAATATATTTAGGCTGCATTGTAGAACACTACATTCATCACTCTGGAAGAATATTAATGTTAACTAAACTGGACTAAGCTAGAGCTCCTACTGACTCTGTGATTCTTGTGATGTGTGTAGGTGTGTCTGTGTGCGTGCGTTACATGGTTGAATGGTGGAATCGGGATACCATCTTCACCCTCAGTCCTGAAAGCAACTCTCGTATGGTCCTGTCAACCTATTCTGATGGGACCACCCACGTCCACGTGCTGACTCTCTCTTATTCTCAAGTTGAACTGACCTTCAATGCTAATAGGCAGCTCTGGCCATACATCAGTGATGGCATCTGGACCAGCGTGTGTGTCGCTGTGGATAGCAGAAAGGGCGTGGCTCAGGTGTTTAGAGGAGGGGCTATGAGCATCAGGAAGAGACTGCCAACATGGGTGAGGAGAGAATTACTCTTATACAACATTCAAACAAGCATTTCTCTCTCCTCTGACAGCCAGGTGGATGAGTGGTATCACTCACTATCACATGTACAGAGTTTGAATATTGTGTTTGTGTGTGTGTGTGTGTGTGTGTGTGTGTGTGTGTGTGTGTGTGTGTGTGTGTGTGTGTGTGTGTGTGCGTGCGTGCGTGCGTGCGTGCGTGCGTGCGTGTTTAGTATGAGTGGACAGGTGCTCCTGTAATTGATCTCAGTAACATTGAAGGTCAGCTGACTGATGTCCAGGTGTGGAGTTCCTTTCTGACCACCGATGATGTCTACTCATACATGACCTATGCTTCTAGAGGGTATGTGTGTGTGTGTGTGTGTGTGTGTGTGTGGTTGTGCATTCAGTACATACAACACCTCAAAGCTCTAGTCAAATGCCTCTGTGTGTGTGTGTGTGTGTGTGTGTGTGTGTGTGTGTGTGTGTGTGTGTGTGTGTGTGTGTGTGTGTGTGTGTGTGTGTGTGTGTGTGTGTGTGTGTGTGTGTGTGTGTGTGTGTGTGTGTGTGTGTGTGTGTGCATCCAGGCCGTACCGTGGTTCTGTCCTCACCTGGTTCGACATCAGCTACTCTCTCAGAGGGAACGCACTATTGGACGAGGATTTATATGCCATGGAGGGATCAATCAGCCAGAGGGCAGTCCAACCAATCAGAGGACAGGCCAGAGAGTCTGCACGACTGATTGAGAAGAGAAGGAAAAGGCTTTTCAGAAAGCGAGGACGAAAAGACAGGAAGAGAGAATGGGACGTTAGTCACGTTAGTAGAATGAGGGATGAGGGGTATCTGATAAGGTCCTCTCTTGTCTTTGTTCAATGAAATGTTACTATAGAGTATAGACTAGAGGGTATGCGGCTGTGCGCGTGACATCATCATCGTACCCGGAAGAAATGCGGAACGCCTACGGAGTGGCAAAAAACTACTCTCTGGCCTTGACAGCCCATACATCCAAACAAGTTCCATCTGATTACATTAAACGACGTTAAGCTCACTTTGACACTCGATTTGCCACTCACTTTATGCATGTGCATACCCTCTATTTCAAATCAAATAGATTAGATTACAATATAAAATTCATTCATTTCTTGATATGTTCTGTTGATGAGTCTGTAAACTGTCTGTCTGTTACTGTAAATTAACACTGCTCTGATGTCTACAATAAAACACATGAGTATTCTGTTTTAAAGTCAGATATCTTAAATTTAATTAAAATGAACAAATTCAACGAGCTGATTGAATGAGAAGCAAGGAGAAAAATACCGGTAAGCATAATTCACCTGTGACATTGTTATTGTTACAGTCCTCAATGAGTGATGACACACACTCACACACGCACTCACTCACACACACACGCACGGGTGGAGCGTCAACATTGGCATTGGCAAAAAAAGGAAAATAGCCTACTTTATTTTTAATATATTTCATTTTGCTGGTTAAAGTTACAGGAGTTTTCTTTACTCTATGGTGTGTGATATGAAATGTAAGCTTACCATAATCACAGTAAACATTATCATGTCATATTCAAGGGCTTTTGTTTTTAACTAACTCCAGTCACTTTCAGTTCAGCACAGCTGAGGTGTCACTGTCCGAGGCTACTGTCCAGCTGACCCTCGATCAAGTAAAGTAAATCAAGTAAAGGCAATTAGGCTATGTTGTGTTTCTGCAGATTCTGAGCAGTAATAAACAAACATTGGTATTGGTATCGGTATCGGCCAATAATTTCCATATCTGTGGATCCCAATACAGCCGGGCCAATAAAAATAAGTATAAATGTCTATATCACCAGTAAATAAATGTATGACTAAATATACAGAATATATGAATGGCTATACATTATACATGTACATACAGACTATCAACAGTGAATATGAAAATATATACCGGTATGTACAGTGTCAACCAGCTTTCAACAGTGAGTATCTGCTTTTGGGAATCGAAAGGTTCCTTGTTTCGATCCCCGGCACTCCTTGCGTTAGTGTTGTAGTGCCCTTGAGCAAGACACTTAACTCCTAATTGCTAACAGTGAGCAAGTTAGTGCCTTGCTCCTCATATTGTGTGAATGTGTGTAATGCACACTATAGTGTTTAGTAGGCCTATCCACATTCATACCATCTGGATCTGAATGTCATCTCTCTTCACACATCCTATCTCCCCAAATAATCTAACTTAATGTGTGTTTTAATAGTATTTTATGGTTAGTTGGTGGTGTTTTTTTGTTTTTCATGGCTGCATTGAATGGTGTTGATAATGGCTGATGACCGCTGGTCCACCTAATTTTGGGAATGTCACTTTAAAAACATTGTTTTATTATTATTTTTTGCAATTTGAACATTTTTAAATAGATTTTGAATAGTGGTTAAGTGTGGTTTTGCTTAGAATAAATAGCTGCATATCCTTGGTCATCCATGTCACACATTTGGCTTTAGTGTGTGTGTTGGATATAACACAAGTTTTATTAAACCACAAGGTGTGAGGTAGACTATGACCCCTGTAGAGAAACCCAAGCGTGATAAAATGCAATAAAACTGTCTTTGCGCTACAAAGGACAAGGTCCATACAATAATCAACGCAACAGGCGTTGTCCTTTTAGTAGACAGTACCATGTGATGTTTGTCTAAATCCGCCCCATACCTGACTCATGTGAGACAGACAGGAAACAAAGAGGTTAATCTTTTCTATACCACACACACTGACACAAAGCAAGAGAGTCACCTTCAGACCAAACACAAAACTTTCACCAAGGAAGGACAAACTGTCTTTACAGCTACAGGAGGAATCTTCTGCTGTTGACTCTGTCAGCCGAATGTGACATCTACAAGAACCAGGATTCAAACTGAGCATCACTCAAAATGGCTTCCCTGTTCTCGTTTTCAGAAGAGGAGTTTTCCTGTCCTGTGTGTTGTGATGTCTTCAAACAGCCTGTTGTCCTTACATGCAGCCACAGCTTCTGCAACGCCTGTCTGCAGGAATGGTGGAAAGAGAAGAAAATAAAGGAATGTCCTGTTTGTAGGAAAATATCATCAATGGAACCTTCCATAAACCTGGCTCTGAAGAACCTGTGTGAGACCTTCTTACAGGAGATAAGCCAGAGAGCTTTAGAAAGTGAGAGAGCTCCAAAAGGATCTGAGGATATTTGTGATCTGCACGCTGAGAAGCTCAAACTGTTCTGTGTGGAAGACCAACAGCCAATCTGTGTTGTGTGTCGAGTTTCTAAAAATCACACCAACCACAGATTCAGACCCATCAATGAAGCTGCGCTGGACCACAAGGAGGACGTTCAGAAATCACTGAAGCTCTTAATGGAGAAACTGGTGGTCTTCAATACAGTTAAAACAAACTGCGAACAAACAGGAGAACACATTAAGGTCCAGGCACAGCACACAGAGCAACAGATAAATACGCTGTTTAAGAAGATTCGTCACTTTCTTCAAGAGGAAGAGGAGACCAGGGTCAATGCACTGAGGAAGGAAGAGAAGCAGAAAAGTCAGATGATAAAGGATAAAATTGATCAACTGAACAAAGATATAGGAACCCTTTCACATACAATCAAAGCCTTAGATGAGGAGCTGAGAGCTGAACACATCTCATTCCTTTACAACTACAAGGCCACAGTGAAAAGAGTCCAACTCACTCCACAGGACTCAACGCTGGTCTCAGGAGCACTGATAGACGTGGCCAAACACCTGGGCAATCTGACCTTCGGCATCTGGGAAAGAATGAAAGATATGGTCTCCTACACTCCTGTGATTCTAGACCCCAACACCACCCATCCAGTATACATCCTGTCTGATGATCTGACCACTTTAAAACGTGGAGAGTCGAGACAGCAGCTTCCTGACAATCCAGAGAGATTTGACCACTACGGAAATGTCTTGGGTTCTGAGGGCTTTAACTCAGGGACTCACAGGTGGGACGTTGAGGTTGGAAACAACACAGAGTGGGAACTGGGGGTGTTAGCAGAGTCGTACCTGAGGAAGGGAGATGGAGGCGGTCCATACTGGAGAATAGAGTTCTATGAAGGCGTATACTCGGCAGAATCTTTACTCGGACCAACCACCGATCTCTCAATGAAGCATATCCCCCGGAGGATCAGAGTCCAGCTGGACTGGAGCAGAGGACAGCTGTCATTCTGTGATTCTGATACTGACACACACATACACACCTTCACACATACTTTCACTGACAAACTGTTTCCGTACATTTACACCACTGATAATTCCCCACTGAAGATATTACCAGGGAAGGTCTCTGTAATGATGAATGATGAAGATGATTGAATGGTTGAAAAGATTGATCGATTACTGCATGTATTCTGTAGATTCCAGGACAAGCTTCCAACACGCCTCCTCAGGAGACTTTGCTCAGATCTGAATCAATTTGATTTGGCATTAGGAACCCATTGTGACCACATGCCCTATACTTTATGTAATTTGGCAGAATTGGGTTTATTTGGGATAACCAGTGTCATATCTAATGTTTGTGTATACCCTATTAAGAACATGCCACTGCCCACCCCATATATTTAGTTATATTCTATGTTCTGTGCTCAATATGAAACTACGGTGTCAAATTAATGACATAATGAGAGGTAAACTGTGATCCCTGCTGGAAAACCAAGTGCTCTACAAAGGAGAAAGTCCGTACAAGAATCCATGCATGGATGTTGTCATCTTAGTGGATTGTTTGTCCTGTTTGTCTTCATTAATCCTGGAATCGCTATCTTGGGAAAGATTTTCAAAAACCTTTTCAAAACCTTTTTTAACCAGCCTAGACAAATATGCTTCATTGTCATTCAATCACCTCTCCAAATCAGATTGTAGTATAGCAGTAGTAACAATAGTAGCTGTAATAATATAGGTATAAATTATTGCAACCATAGGTCACAGATTACTATGAAATTACTGCAAAACCTGTCACGCCTCGTGACACGCTCCATGATGAGTCACTGTTGACTCTGTATGGTTTAAAGAAAGAATAGAAGTAAAATCAAGACATCATTTCCACATACGTATCTTGTCTTTAATTCGACACCCATTGACATAGTAAAATAATTATATTACATCATTATATCTGGGCCACAATTTCATTTCACAATATTATGTACAAAATCATTATTAGTATTAGTAGAGTGGAATATGAGAATAGTCCTCCATATAAAATTCAAACCCGTTACAATAAGGAGGATTTTTACAAATATAAAACTTAAGATGGTTGCTCAACAACCAGAAAATGTAACAGGTTTTACAACTGGTAGAATTTACCCCAAAATGTTTTCAAATGAATTATGAGACAGATCAGAACAATCTCAAATGTGATGGTTTCAACCATAAAATGATCAGAAAATGTTGTCTCTGAAGTAAATTAAACAAATGGTGAAAACAGCAGAAACCTTTGCTATAAACGTTTCATTTAATTTATATGTAATTGCCACTTGTACTTTTTTGTATTTTAACTATTAACTTATTGCTCTCAGTACTTAGTAATATAAGAGTCCAAAACTAGTTTGGGAGTTTTGCCGAGTGGCTCTTTAAAAGTTCAATATTATTTTTGTCATTTGACATTAAACTGCTGTGCTTTCTTATCTCAAGGCAAGTGTCATCACACAAAGGCGCACAAGGGTATGGTCATTGTTAAAGGTTCCATGAGGTTTTCCAGGTGACACATACCGCCCTTTAAGCTTGTGGTCCTCAATCCATATATTGACAAACATGCTTGCTCCACAGTCTATGCATGAAGAGGGAAAAGTCATTGCAGTCTTTGGTTGAGTTGCGATTTTGTTGTAGTGTTCTCTGTAATGCTTCATTTATACTCCATGTCGCTCAGCATAAATAGTACATCTACAATTTTCGGTATGTGACACCGCCGGACAACATATAAATCAGGCTTAAGGCACCGCCATCTTATGAAGCCAGCCCATCATCATATAATAATGCATTGCTTTCTGTGGAGGATCAACCAACACTGTGCTACCTGCGGCAGTGGTCACCAAATGTGTGACATGGATGACCAAGGATATGCAGCTATTTATTCTAAGCAAAACCACACTTATCCACTATTCAAAATCTATTTAAAAATGTTCAAATTGCAAAAAATAATAATAAAACAATGTTTTTAAAGTGACATTCCCAAAATTAGGTGGACCAGCGGTCATCAGCCATTATCAACACCATTCAATGCAGCCAGTGTATGGACATTTCCGCATTTCCTAGTGGCGTACTCGTGGTAGGCAGTATGTGGAAATGTCCATACTGGCTGAATTGAATGGTCTTGATAAGAACATACTGGTGATTATAGGTTGATAACATTCAAAGCGGGTGGGTGGACAGGGTTAAAGTGGTGGTTTACAGTTTGATTCTGAACATCTAACTAGCTGTAAATTAGTCTACCTTGAAGGCATGTTGCCAAAACAATAAAACACATTTTTTCTAAGCAATGAAAGAAAGGTGTAACCTTCCTTCATTTGATTTAATCTATGGATTGCGTTAGCATCTTTTTAATGGGAGGGCACTGCTCATTTGAATCAAATTCTGTATAATCAAGCAGTCACCCCCCCCCCCCCCCCCCTCCCATTCTGTTCTATTTTACTCTAAGAATTCTGTTCGTAAAACCAGTGTCATGATAATATGCCTTACATTATGGGAACTTATTTTACCAGTCCATATCGGAAAAGCCAAATAAAAAATAAAATACAATGCTGACAATACCAATAACTCCGGATAGGCCAGTGTTTATATATTGCAGTAAATAAATGATCAACTAAATGATCAAGATTTAGATTTTGAAGGATGTTTTCAGTGGTCAAATACATTCATCACTTTAGGATGGATGAAAACACAACAGTGGAAGTCTAGATTAGCTATCAATATTGTTAATAAAAGATTCTATATAAGAATCCTAACATTTTGTATGTTAGCTCATTATTTTCTTTCTTAATAGTACCAGTGATCTTGTGTAAGTGGAGTTAGAGATAGAGAACAGTAGACAGCATATCATTTGGTTAAATTTGTACACTCTCCGAGTTACAAAAGGATAAATGAACACAGGAGTTTACTGTGCACTGTGTACAGTGGTGACCATGTTACCACGGTAGAGGTCCCTCATCATTCATTGATCCTACATTAGTACAGTATATCGCCACTGCAGTCAATTCATAGTTTGAATACTACTCAGAGTAGATCAGCAGTCAGTCTTGGGACAATAAAATAAGACAAGTTATTGGAAATCACAAGTAAACTGAACATTTCAAGACATTATTTCCAACATTTTCCGTATCCGTTCCGTTATTGCCAGTTGAGATGGGATACAGTAAGATCACCTGACCTACATGCCAGGATCTGTTTGGCTCCTGAGAACAGCTGCAGGATATCAGCCAATAGAATAGCTACAAACTTCTCACAGAGTAAAATACGTGAACGTTAAATTGAAAAGGTGATATTGCCAGGTTACTAGGTAGAGCTGGTGATTAATGGTGTTTGAGTTCAATAAGTCCAATAAGAAATACTATTAAGCACCTCTTGGTCATGGCATTCAACAAAAGGTTTGAGTTGCATGTGTGAGTTAGCTGAAATAATGTTTCCGGTGGTTGTCGGCGTAGTTGTGCGTGCGCAGGTGTGGTGAAGTGCACTTCTTATTAAAGAAAAACAAACTTAATAATTTAAACCAGGTCCACTTATTTTAGTTGAGCTGGACTGGAGCTGCCCTCTTCTTGTCAATTTCAAAGTAAAAAAATAAAAATAAATAATTGAAAAAAAGAAGTGTCAGCGCCAAGGGGTCTACTTGGGTGGCTAACAACTAAAATGTGGAACTAAAATGTCATAGTCCATGGCGACACATGGACCTCTGCTGGTCTAGGGTAAGATACCAGTCTTCCCTCCCGTTTATCTCCTACACCTCTCTCTCTCACACACCTTTATTACTGTATCTCACTTACTGTTTCCCTCTCAGTTCTCATACAGTCTGTCTCAGTAAAGACAAAATACAAAAGGTGATTAAACAGTCCATTTTCCTTTGAAACCTTTTGGACCTTGATTAAAATGCCATGGTATCTGTGTCAACATATGTCACCTGATTATTATTGACAAAGACAGATGTCCCACTGTCAGTAGCCCTGGTGTAAAGTTATTAATGTTAAGCTGACGATAGGCTCCATCCACATGACAACCACCAACAGTGCATTCTGCGCGAGTCTACATCACACTGGAGAAGAGAGCCTGACCGTGACGCTGGGTTATCCTGGGATCCAGTTTGGAGACGCATCACCAAACGTGGAGCCAAATTGAGTCGCCAAAGAACAAGGCCCGTTGAGATACATTTCATCTCATAATGTGTGGACACACAGTAAATTCAGACCCATGAACCATCAAAGGAATGCTGGTCTACAAGGGGTCTGGGGTTCAGGGGTCAGGGTGTGGGCGGTTTGTGCAGAATGCCCTGCAGGTCCTCAGGTAAAGCCTGGATGACAGCCTCGATGTGAGCCTGCAGCTTTGCTAGTGTCCCTGGTTGCACCGGGAGCTGTTCCCTCTCTGCCTGGCTCTGGAGACACAATACAGTAACACTCATATTAACATACTATATTGTCTTTCTCCATTTGATTCCATTGGGTTCCCGATCAGTTTATACTGTCGATTATATTGTGTCTGTTGTGTCTCCATTGGGTTTCTGACAGTGTTTTACTGGTGTTTCTGTTGCGTATAATGCAGACACACATACTGACCAGTTTGTCTTTGAGTTTCAGCACCAGGTCCACAGTCTCTACTTCTGTATGTATCTGTACCCTCTGCTGTAAGTCCTGCACACACACACACACACACACACACACACACACACACACACACACACACACACACACACACACACACACACACACACACACACACACACACACACACACACACACACACACACACACACACACACACACACACACACACACACACACACACACACACACACACACACACACACACACACACACTATTCAAACTCTGTACATGAATCCGGCTGTCTTCTTAAGATTAGGGTTTACTGAAGTGCACACAGATCTTGTCTGTATGTGTCGCACTTGAGGAAATAAAATAATCTCCGTCTGGTGGACCTTTTTATTTTCTAGACAAAATGTGTCTTTTATATTAAGGGTGGGGTTCTGAGAGGTTTCCCACTGCTGAGAACAGGATTGCAGCATCATAAAACTGTCTTCCTTTCAGTGAGTAGAGAAATGATATTCTTAATTTTTACTACAGTTTTAGACTTCACACTTACCGTAACAGTATATGGGAAATACATAGTTCCTGGTTAGAGCATTAGAAAGAACTTGCCGATGCTCTGGACCAGAGCCATCTTCTTCTCATCCCTCTCTTCCCCTCCATTCCTCCTGCAACCCTCTCACTTCTCCATCTTCCTCTATCCCTCCCTCACCAGCCATCTTCTCCCACTCACTCTTCCTCCCTCCCTCTTCCTCTCCATCAGATTCCCCCTTTACTCCCCTTTTCTCATTTCTCCTTCACCCCTCTCTCTTCCCATCATCTATGTCACTTGTCTTGTCTCTTCCTCATCTGTCCATCTTCCACTCATCCCTTCCCCATCGTCTCATTCATCTCTCCTCACCTCTTCACAGAGGGCCTCCAGATGTAAAGCCTCTAATTTTTGAGTCATTTCTCTCCGTCTGTTTCTGAACCAGCCATCAAAGTTAGGAGACTTCAGGAACTGCCTGCACACGCACACAGGTACACGCACACACACACAAAACATAAGATCACAATACTTTTGTTCTTCAAAAATAGCACTGTTTATCTTTTTACTTTGTATGATGTGCACAAACATATGTAGTGTGTGTGTGTACCTGTACAGTCCTATCCAGTCTCCCTTCAGTCTAGATGTGAGTTGCGGTCCAGCTTTCTCCAGAGACTTTATGAAGTCTTCCTGTCTGAAGGCTCTGATTTGAGGAGGACTCTTCCATGGACAGATACTCTTCTGGAGGGGCATCAGACTGGCTACATAGCGCTCCTAAACACACACACAGACAGACATCTGACAATTTCAAAGGGCCTACCATTGGTAACTTCAGTGGGAAGTCAGTGGAAAATCCAAGCCTTGCCATGAAGAAAGGGGGGCATTATCAGGCACAACAATTGGGAGAATCTTACAGGGAAGGATCAAGAAAGTGTTAAGAGGTTGGCTACATTTACAAACAGCCTGAAATTAATTTAACCCATCCTACCCCGCTACAAAGTTACAGGCTAGTGGGCTACCATTCATTTACAACCGTAACCAGTGACATAAAGATACCAAGTAATGCCCGACATTTGTAGCTGGTATAAAATCTAGAATCCAAGTTGAGCTGGCTTCAACTAAGCTACAAAACGACCATAGCAGCAACTTTGCGGCTATGGTCAGAACAAGCAGAGAGCGACAAGAACAATAAGTAATGATAGACATCTTTGCTTATAGTATCATCCTGGTTAACATAGCAAACTAACACTGCATGGTAAGGTAGATATATCTATGTAGTGCTTATTTGTTACAAACGTGGTAGCCCCAATTGAAACCTGAAATGTCATGCGCAATTATTAATTTAAAAAAGTCTTTATGGTCCCAAAGGTTTGACTCGTACAACTCTGGGCCATTCAGTCCAACCACTCTCTGTAGCTCATTTGGCTGAGGTTGAACGGTCAGTGTTTTGTTCTACCACCACAAGATGGCATCATGGCACAATGATGTCGTCTAATCTTAGCCGGCGTCAGGATGTTAAATGTTTTATGGTGAGAACCGTGAGATATTTGCAAAGTAAATTTACATATGCCTGGAATTTGTTATCTGCATTTCCCACTCCAACCCATTAGGAGTATTGGGAGATGGAGAACGTCCTGTAACCTACTTGTTTGAGAAAGGTATTTTTAATAGTCAATATTTTATTATGAACAATTGAACTTTTTCTTTATTGTATACAAAAGGAATGTAATTTTTTTTAATTCTTTTTGAATGATTGCAATCAGTGCTTCTTGACAGAACCCTAAAATGTTATCCTAAAATAATCCCATTCGATCGTTATTGATGAATGAATCTGTTCGAAATCAACATTTTGGACACAAAAGCTCACGAAAATAAAAAGTTGGTAAATTTGTGTGAAAGGGGTATCTTTTTTTCTTCTGTATCGTTCACCAATGCCGAGTAGTATAGTATTATTTATTTATAGCATGGTATTTACCCAATACCAGCTTCAGCAACAGTACACCCAGAATCTGAAGCCAGTTTATTGGTCAAGTCTGGGGAAGTGGGGTTAAAATGTTACCAGTGGGATGATGAAGCTTTGAGTCAGTTCCAGGAAGTAACGTCTGAGAATTGCATTCTGGGCTGCTGAGGGCCTCTTCTGCTGCATACCCTGAGAAAGAAAAAAATCAATACTTTATAAATACAGTAAAAACTATTACAATGATCAAATACAACCTCAACAGAGGTGATACAAAAGCATTTACCAGGTACTACTTTTGCCCAATGAAAAAAAAGAATAATAATAATAAGGGTGAGAAAAGTTGGGTTAAGCCGGTACCTAGTCCTAAATCCATCCAGTTATAGCATGGCTAACAATAGAAGGTATAGTTAAATTGTACCTTCTGAAGCTGTTTGATAATGTCCTCATCTTTGTTCAGGAAGGGCTTGTACGCAGTGTACACACCTAGAGTAACACGCACACAGAAAACTGTGGGGTCAGTATTTGGTACTGGCCAAAGACATATATTATTAGAGCAACCAGGAAGGAAAGAGAGACAGATAGAAAACCATCAGAGTGATACCTGGTTTAGAGTCGAGAGTCTTCAAGTTTTTAAGTTTCTTGACTTTCATCTGCTTGGTTATCTCTCCTGACAGACAGGTAGATGCAGATAGACAGGGAGACAGACCGATAGAAGACAGAACATAGATTTAACTCCAACTAGTAACGAATTACAACTTCTACAATATTACAAATATTACTATTGTATTACTACTATTATTATTACTACTGCTATTACTACTATACATAATACAACTACTGTACTATTACTGATAATAACTAAGATTTCTACCCATTTGTGCCATGTCTCCATTGCGCATGATGTGTGGCCAATGCTGGAGGGTTTTAGCAAAGAACGGATTGGTCACTCCTAGAATAACAGATGGACTGACAGACAGAAAGAGAGAGCAAAGGAGAAAAGGAGAGAATGAGAGAGGGAGAGAATGAGGGAGCAAGAGAGGAAATGAATAAATATACACGTACATTTATTGTTCAAAAACATAATTTCTAATAGAATTTATAATATAATTAAGTAAGGCGTGTATGTGGGTTACTTACGGTGCCTGCGTTCTGGTTGTATATTCTTTAAACTCACTATCATGGATGGTGAAGTACGGTCTGAAATCACTGCAGTACCTCAGAGGAGAGATGCAGCTGCGCGCGCACGCACGCACACGCACACACACACACACACACACACACACACACACACACAGTATTGCTTTTCATTATTGTCTTGGTGGATAGAATTACAGTCACATCTGAAGCTAGGCTATATGTCTCTGGTCCAACCTGGACTATCTCCATCTTTGTCCCAACACAATTCCCTGGAATTGTGTTGCTTGTTCACAATTTATTTTATCTGATGAAGGTTTGTCCCTTTCCTCAAGTTGCTCTGAGTGAGCACATCATCTCTTTTTTCTTATGTCTCTGGTGCAACCTGGATTAACTGTGTCTGGTTCTGACCACACCCCCTCCTGCTCACCTGACCAATGCCAGCACAGTATCTGAGGACTCTGCAGGTGATGGTGCCATGACGACAAGTGCCTCCCCTAGCAACACGAGCTCCCACAAC
>NC_136790.1:29850850-30030850 GCF_951216825.1 Electrona antarctica | reverse complement strand
ACACAATCGATTCATTGATCTTTATCTTAAATAAGGCTTGGGTAGGACTCCGGCTCATTTACGTTCTCTATTCACTGTGTACATATACCAAGCATGTTGTGTTCACTGGTAATACAAAATTATTTGGGTGAATTGCTAGCTTGTCAGAAATCATTCATTTCTCACAACCCATACAGCAACCACTTGTAATGTAACTCTGATGTTACAGAGTTACTGTGTCACTGTGTCTTCACCTGTCCCAGTTAGTAATGCAACTCTCATCAATCACTATGTATTCACCTGTCCCAGTTACCAATAAATATAATATATAGTATACTGTACGCACATATGCGTGCATTTACATTACACAGTTGACCATGCAGCACATCAGGGAGAAGTTGCAGCGTAAAAACTCCTGAAAGTGAGCCAGTGAGTGTTCTTTCAGCACATGGAGTGCCGGAATGGCCATACATAAAGGGAAAACGTTTTGGAGTGCTCAAAATAGTAAAACAGTCTTGGAGTCTTTGACCATGCAGGTTTCTAGTCTGTATATGCCCAAGTGGCCACTTGGCAAACAGAAGGTTCCCCGTTCAATCCCAGGCCCATCCTGAGTTAGTGCCGAAGTGTCCTTGAGCAAGACACTTCACCCTTTTTGCAAAAACATATATGTTAATGACGTTTAGAAGATTTAGAACACTTTCCTGGGGGTCTTTATGTGTGTAATATGTGGTTTTAGATATTTTAGATTTTAGCAGTGAGCCCAGTGTCTCTGATGTCATGGATACTGGGCTTACTTCCTTCCTGGAATACAATTCCCATAATGCTTTGGTGCACTGCTCCTCCTTGTGGATAGGGGGAGGGCTGTCTTACTAGGACAACATGTAGTCCAGGAAGTAAGTGAGCCCAGTGTCCATGACATCAGAGACACTGGGCTCACTGCTAAAATCTAAAACCACACATAAAGGCCCCCAGGAAAGTGTTCTAAATCTTCTAAACGTCATTAACATATTTTTTTTGCAAAAAGGGTGAAGTTTCCCCTTCTCCCAATGTGCAGGTTGGTTGCCTTGAATGATGCTACTGTCGGAGTAGTGCCTGAAAGTACCCAAGCTTTTCTTGGCATAGAGGCCAGAGGGGTGGATCAAACTAGCACTGGAAACGGACGCCGGCTCCATATTGGTTCACCAACCTATGTGCCCGCCTCCCCTGGGTGTGTGAATGGGTGACGGTAACATTGTGTGCATTGTGTGTTGTGTGCGTCCGTGTGCTGACCTTCAGACAGACGGGTGCGTCTCTATCGGTTGTTTCTAGGAAGCAGCCCAGAGACGACTTCCTGTTGGAACCCTGGCGGAAACGGAAGCAGAACTGTGTGTCTCCCAGGCAACCTGGAACACACCATCACCACGGAAACATGGATAGGATACATAAAAACAGTGAACAACAAACAGAGTAATGTGAGTTTATTTACCACATGAACACTTACGTAATACTAACAACTGTGTGTGTGTGTGTGTGTGTGTGTGTGTGTGTGTGTAAGTAAACAAGGTCAAGAGGGCTGGATCAAGGGTTCCCTTCAACATAATGCTATGTCCAAACAGGAAGAGGAAGCTAAGGAAACAGCGGCTGAGTCATCACTCATCAATCAGCCCTCACCTCAATGTGACCTGGACATTTCCACAACACACACTCACACAAATGCTCTGTCTCTCATATACACACACACACACAGTGATGTAAATAGCTTTTCACTGTAATGAGTCCCGGGATGCAGGGATGGTCTTTTAGATGAGTCCCAGGGACATTTTATGAGTCCCACTTCAACGACGTTAGGAGTCATATTTTGCCATTTTTACAAATTGCAGCATTTAACTCCCATTTCATATGGTTATAATCTGGTTATATTCATGTAGAAAACAGAAGAAGAAATTATTATTATAACTACAGCTAGCAAAATAAACTAGAATAAACACACACACACACACACACACACACACACACACACACACACACACACACACACACACACACACACACACACACACACACACACACACACACACACACACACACACACACACACACACACACACACACACACACACACACACACACACACACACACACACACACACACACACACACACACACACCCCCCCCCCCCCCCCCCTCTGTTGTGGTGAAAGTGATACAGTAGCAGTATGCGTCTGTGAGCATATTTATGAGAGGTTGTATGCTATCTAGCTGTACTCATGAGTGTGTTTTCATTTGCATGTTCAACTACATGAAGGAGTGTAACTTGAAGAAGCTGTAGCTTGCATGGACTCTCACCGGATGGCTCTGTGATCTCACGAGACCAGCTGTTGTGCAAGTACAGGCAGTGGCACACATGGTCTCAGGACAACTCACAAGGGAGATTTTATTTGTTAAAATCTTAATTTTTACAGTTGAATATTCTTTTCTTTTTAATATTCAAATATGGAATATTCATTTACAGCCCTAGTAAGGCATCCAGACCAGAGCATCATGAGAAGAGGTACTCACAATGCAGATTTAATTAGTTACTTTGAACCTTAATTTTTACTTAGCATTCAAATACTGTAGCTTATGTTGACATTTTTGTCAGGTGAAACCTGACCTACAACAGCTCATGAAATGTAGAAGTCACGACCTAGTCGACTCCAGGGTTGCCAAGTCCGCTTATTTCCAGCAAAACTTGGATTGTTTTTTTCCCCACAGTTGCTTCATTGATTGGAGGTTGGTTAGCTCATTTATGTCATGACAGTTGCCAACACTGGCAACAACCCATAACATCCCATCGAGAGTCACAAACTCAACATCTGCACGGCATGAACAGTCACAACATAATACTAGCCATGTGGAAATTGACGCCAGCAACCAGCCATGTGGAAAATAAACCACACACATCAATGTGAACGGCATGAAGAGTCACATTGATGCCAGCGACAGCAAGCAACATATGGAAAATAAACGGAGCACAACGAAGACAGCGCATCTTTCAGCTGACAAATATCACTATGTGATAATGTCTTGTTTATATTCATTGACAGCTCGTGTGTGTGTGTGTGTGTGTAAGTGAGTGAGTGTGTGTGTTTATCTTTTCATGATAAACATTTTAAAACAAAGTGAAAACATCTACAACCTAGTTACACTGTCAACATACACACCACCTAACATTTTAACCAAATCAAGTGTGGTAGTCTGGGATCAGATCCCAATAATCAGCATTGCACATTATGCTAATCAATATCGTGATGTCTCTCCTCTCAGCTTTCCTAATATCCGTCTCTCCTACACTGGCTCCCCCTCAACTATCTCCTGACCTACACTGTCTCCCTTTCAGCTTAAGTTTCCTACAGTGTCTTTCCTGTGATGTCAGCATTCGTACTGTCAGAGTCTCCTACACTGTATGCCTCTCAGTGTTACTACTGCATCGCCCACCCAACAGTATGGGACATTTTTACATTCAAGTTTTTTAACCTGGGAATTTCCCAGAGTATATTTTGTCAGTGTTCCTTGTATTATTATTATTTTTTTTACCTTGCTCGTCTGGTTACATTTGGTAATATGACTTATGGCTGAAAAAAGTTTGAGTTACACTTTTTGTTCACAGAACACACCTGACAAAAGACCATTGATATTAAATATTGATGATGATAGTTAAATAGAATTGTTTAAAAGCGATGCATATGTGACTTTGTTATAGTCCGAAGGTACATTATGTAAGGAGATGTAGTTGGTTGGGTGTTTTAATATTTTCTAATATGGCCCCCTTTGAAAAAAGTTTGGACACCCCTGGCCTACATGGTCTCCCTCTCAGCATTGCGTCTGTCTCCATCTTCTACTACACTATCGCCCTATCAACTTTCCTATAGTTTCTCTCCTGACTCTCCTAAAGAGCTACCACCATCACGACTACTACAGAGGACTCTCCTAAAGGGCTACCACCATCACGGCTACTACAGATGACTCTCCTAAAGGGCTACCACCATCACGACTACTACAGATGACTCTCCTAAAGGGCTACCACCATCACGACTACTACAGATGACTCTCCTAAAGGGCTACCACCATCACGACTACTACAGATGACTCTCCTAAAGAGCTACCACCATCATGACTACTACAGATGACTCTCCTAAAGGGCTACCACCATCACGACTACTACAGATGACTCTCCTAAAGGGCTACCACCATCACGACTACTACAGAGGACTCTCCTAAAAGGGCTACCACCATCACGGCTACTACAGATGACTCTCCTAAAGGGCTACCACCATCACGACTACTACAGATGACTCTCCTAAAGGGCTACCACCATCACGACTACTACAGATGACTCTCCTAAAGGGCTACCCCCATCACGACTACTACAGATGACTCTCCTAAAGGGCTACCACCATCACGGCTACTACAGATGACTCTCCTAAAGGGCTACCACCATCACGACTACTACAGATGACTCTCCTAAAGGGCTACCCCCATCACGACTACTACAGATGACTCTCCTAAAGGGCTACCACCATCACGACTACTACAGAGGACTCTCCTAAAGGGCTACCACCATCACGACTACTACAGATGACTCTCCTAAAGGGCTACCCCCATCACGACTACTACAGATGACTCTCTTAAAGGGCTACCCCCATCACGACTACTACAGATGACTCTCCTAAAGGGCTACCACCATCACAACTACTACAGATGACTCTCCTAAAGGGCTACCCCCATCACGACTACTACAGATGACTCTCCTAAAGGGCTACCCCCATCACGGCTACTACAGATGACTCTCCTAAAGGGCTACCACCATCACAACTACTACAGATGACTCTCTTAAAGGGCTACCCCCATCACGACTACTACAGATGACTCTCCTAAAGGGCTACCACCATCACGACCACTACAGAGGACTCTCCTAAAGGGCTACCACCATCACGACTACTACAGATGACTCTCCTAAAGGGCTACCCCCATCACGACTACTACAGATGACTCTCCTAAAGGGCTACCACCATCATGACTACTACAGATGACTCTCCTAAAGGGCTACCCCCATCACGACTACTACAGATGACTCTCCTAAAGGGCTACCACCATCACGACTACTACAGATGACTCTCCTAAAGGGCTACCCCCATCACGACTACTACAGATGACTCTCCTAAAGGGCTACCACCATCACGACTACTACAGATGACTCTCCTAAAGGGCTACCACCATCACAACTACTACAGATGACTCTCTTAAAGGGCTACCCCCATCACGACTACTACAGATGACTCTCCTAAAGGGCTACCACCATCACGACCACTACAGAGGACTCTCCTAAAGGGCTACCACCATCACGACTACTACAGATGACTCTCCTAAAGGGCTACCCCCATCACGACTACTACAGATGACTCTCCTAAAGGGCTACCACCATCACGACTACTACAGATGACTCTCCTAAAGGGCTACCCCCATCACGACTACTACAGATGACTCTCCTAAAGGGCTACCACCATCACGACTACTACAGATGACTCTCCTAAAGGGCTACCCCCATCACGACTACTACAGATGACTCTCCTAAAGGGCTACCACCATCACGACTACTACA
Source organism: Electrona antarctica (assembly GCF_951216825.1). Taxonomy (NCBI): domain Eukaryota; kingdom Metazoa; phylum Chordata; class Actinopteri; order Myctophiformes; family Myctophidae; genus Electrona; species Electrona antarctica. The sequence continues at coordinate 30,025,251 of NC_136790.1, read as the reverse complement.
GATGACTCTCCTAAAGGGCTACCACCATCACCATCACGACTACTACAGATTACTAGTAGTACAGACTGGCAGTCCAATGAAGTCGGGAGATCAGTAGGTTGGAAGGTGTGAAAAAAAGTTGCTGAATGCACATGAGAGCCGACACCAACAGACGGCTACTATGGTGGTAAAAATAGCCTATGGCTTGATGTATTTTTCAACAACAAGCCCGCTGCTATCCGACCGCGGTCGAAAGCAAGCCTGGTCGTCTATCGACACTTCCCTACAACTTGTGACTTTTGTAAAGCAATATTGAAGAAATAAAAGAGCTTCAATGGTGTAGTAGTAACACATATAGAAGTGAAGGTTAAATAAGACACTCACCTGAATTAGAGTCAGGAAAGGACAGATAGCAGATACTCGTTTTCTGGAAAGAAAGTAACAAGTTGTTACAATATTCTTAACAAACACATCTGGATACAATGCAACATAACCTAGCTGTCTGAGCACTATTATCCAAATTGTATTACAGCGTCATAACTCAGTGCAGGACTTTGGTTCAAAACCAGTTTTAAGTGCTTTTTTAGTGCTTTATAAATAAAGTGGATTGGATATATTATTTTGTAGCATTGAATGCATAGTCGCAAACATGCATTGCACACAGATAAGCCACCAAAGTAGCATTGTTCCAGTATGACTTCCAGTCGGTCAACTCACCTCTTTCTCTGACAGTTTCGAATGATGTGGATAGATAACCTATAAAACACAACAGTAGACTATGTTTATCACTGGAACTCTGCAAGCCTACAAGATAACTACAGCTGAGCTAGTTTCTGGAATGACAGATCGATAGGGAACTTGGACTTGAAATGACCCCAGACCATCCAAAACACAAGACAAAGAAAAGTGTAATGACACCCATACAACTCCTGGTCGACTATTGGTGAGACACATCAGTTTAGAATTCCCTCGGTTTTGCTTCGACCTGTATGACATTGCGATAACTAATCATCTTGATTAAACGTGAACAAAAACACATATTTTCAATGATAACTATTTTAGCCTATTCACTTAGTGAATGTAGCAGACAGTGGTGGTCACAGCCACAGGTTTGTACTTTGTAGCAAGCAGCAGCTGTGGATGAAAAACATACACCAGCACAGAAGCAGCAGCTGTGAGTAGAAAAACTGTTCTACTCCAATATCTCTAAACTAGTCTACGACTACTAGACTAGATATTCAGTATTGTAACATTGGTAATACTATTTCTCCCTCTCCCAAATGTAAGTTCACACTGGCTTTATGTGTTTATGTGCAGTCCCACAATATGTAAGCAGTCATTTAAAAGCGCTGCATCAGAGTTTATGTGGTTGGAACAGTTACCTCCACAGCCTGGCCCAGCTCCAGGTCGAAGCCGACCACACAGATACAGTGTACCCATGCAGAGAAGCGGTCCCAGGGCAAGAAGACGGGCTCCTCGGGCTCGTCGTCTCCTCCTCCGGGCCCGCCCGGTAACGTTATCTCCTCGGCCGGGGAGATGCTGCTGCTCCCCGCGTCGTCCTGCTCGTCTGTTAGGTCCTCTGGCTCCTCTACTTGTTCAACAAGTTCCTCTGGGCCCTGCAGAGCCATGGCGACCCCACTAAAACAGCCTTTGACTAGAACTTTCAGCTGTCCTGTCCGAATGCGCGGCGTTGTATTGGTAGTTCGACGCCAGTGTTTTGAACAATGTAGGTAGATTATGTGGAGTCGCTGTTTGGGGTTAGCAGGTTTAGGTTAGCTGCGCTAGCACAGCAGCCAGCGAGAACGTCCTTACGCAGTGATGGTACGAGGCGTGATGATGGCGTAATGACGTAGTGCGTGTGTGTGTGTGCGTGTGCGTGTGTGTGCGTGTGCGTGTGCGTGTGTGTGTGCGCGTGTGTCTGTGTGTGTGTGTGTGTGTGTGTGTGTGTGTGTGTGTGTGTGTGTGTTGAAAAGTATGGAATTTCCACCATTAGTTTGAATGAAAATGTGGCAATATATTTGAATTGCATATAGATAGCATCACAATTCACAAATAACATTGGGACAAAAGCTTGAGTGAAGTTAAGCAGTGGATCAGAAAGTTAAGCAGTAGTTATCAGAAAACTAAGTGTTTAAACAAGGCTACATAGCAGTAAGATGCCTGAGAGTGAGAAGGGCGGGCGAGGTCGCGTGCACGTATCCGCCTGGGTGACAGCAGACTGCTGGGCGAGCGCTGGCGCTTTGGAATGGGGGGTCAGATCAACATATCCGCCTGGGTGACAGCAGACTGCTGGGCGAGCGCTGGCGCTTTGGCATGGGGGGTCAGATAAACATGGAATGAATTCTTTACTGGCCATAAATGGAGCGTGTCTTGAGTGTACAGGGTCAGATCAACATATGGAATGTCAGAACAGGTCAGCTCCATATGGAGATCTAAGAGATGGAGGCGTGATGTCACGAGGCATGACCATATATGGAGGTGTGATGTCATGAGGCATGATGTCACAAGGCGTGACCACATATGGAGGTGTAACGTGACACACGGAAATGCAGGTTTTCATAGTAAATGCGACCTATGGTCGCAATTAATGGGCAAAGCGTAAATTAAGGCTTATAAGAACTCTATGTTAATTAATTATTAATTAATTAATGACAATCATTAATTGAGGCCTAAGTAATGATTAACTAATGATGGAAACCATGACCACCTGGGGGTCCCCCTAAGACCAGTGAGCCTCGTGCCACACTGCCACACTGGCTCACTGTGGGTCCCGTGAGCCATGCAGTCCAACTTGGGAGACCCCCATCAGCCTAACACAGAGCAATGCACTATATACCACGTGGACAGAGACCGACTTTCCTTGCTACCCCTACTCACCTCACCTGGGCATAGGGTTGGCTGGGCCACCATAAAAAGTAGATTGTAGCCTACAACAAGCTCACCATGCGTGGCTCTTAACTAATTATATATTAACTTGTATTAAGTCTTAGTGACTGCATCATTAATTAACAGCAAGCAAGTAATGGTTAATTAATGTATGAGTTAATCATTAAGCCGTAACGTGTATTCATTTGCCCTGTGTTACCCTACCAGTCTCATTAGGCATTGATTTATTTGTACAAGGCAAACTTTATACAATAAAAAAGGCCAGTGCATGTGTTGACAACACCTGAAAAAAGATCTTTGTGTGTAGGCAATTAACTGAATAGAGATCATATTCTGGATTATACTATTATTTATTATTAATAATAATTATCGTTGGTTGCTATTATTATGGCATGTGGTGTGGGTGAAGAGGCAGCTGAACGCAGAGGCAGTGCTCCAGTCCAGTGTTATGCCGAAATTGGAAACCTATTGAATTCTGTGACTTCACGAGGTCACTGTTTTAATGTTGCACTATATGTGAGATAATGGCAGCTTATCTGAGAGATAAGAACACTTGCCTGCTATTTGAGGTTACAGGCAGGTCACTGTGACGGAGTGACTTGTGGCAAAATGAACAGTTTCCTAGTTAGGTCAGGTTTTTGAGGGCATATATTCAGCTATAGTCTAGATTTTCATCTTACACAAACCCATTGATTCCCATTGACAATACATGGAGCATTTATGTCATATGTAGACGAGCAAATTGGCTATTTCTGTCCTACTCAAAGATTAAATTCCCATTGACAATGAATGGAGGATGTACGTTGATAACAGCCTATTAGCATTCATAACAGCATTCATCTACAGCAGGGGTCTTCAATGTTTTTCAGGCCAAGGATCCCTTCATTGGGTGAAGCAGGGACCCCAACTAAATATTTTGTATGTCCATATGATATGAATAGGATTTGAATAAAATGTGATATAACTATACATTTCTAGTGTCCCTTCTTGACCTGGTATATGATGGTGTATGGTGTATATGGTATGGGTTGTCATATATCCTGACAAGACGGTAAGACCATATTCCATTTACTGTAGAATAGATGGTCACTTTATTAAAAATAGTTTGTTTTAATGTTTATGAAGTTGTAGTGACATATAATGCCATATCAACTTTGTTTATGGTTATGTCTGAGTCATAGTGGTGTGGCATGGTCCTGCCTACATAATATAGGGGTTGTTTATGTTTAACGTTTTAAATTAATTTAATTTAATAAAATTGTATTAACCAAACACACACCAATTAACCAATGCAGATATAAAACCAAACACACATTATACTGTACTAAAAAATAGCACCTGTACAACATACAAACATTGTAGACTAGAGGGACGTTGGCAATGAATTTCCTCTTTCGCAGCCTGGTCTGGGAAGTGCTTCAACCAATATTCAATTGAAGTACGTGTACGTGCACAAACCAGTTGTGAGCTAATAGCCTAACCAAATGCACAATAGGGACCCCAGTTTCAATGGGTTCTCTGATGTCACGTTTGGTGAATGGACGTAGTATGGATGTAGTTTAGTTTCTATGCCCACTTCTACATCAAAGCCATAAGAACTAGAACTCCTAGCAACCCACCTTATAAACGTAACTTAGCATGCAGCCCCACTGCGCTGATTTTCACAAAACGGCCATGTTGACAATACAGTATGCAGGGCCATGACTTTACCCTTACCCACCCATTTCCAAATAGGCTAGACTACTATGCTGTTGGGGTTGTGTGCCCCAAGTGCACAGCAGTCGGGAAGATAGTGGCTCTGAGGAGGATACTGGAAGGCGTCAGGGAGTGGAACCAACAGTGAACACTTTCATCGTGAATCGGGCCCAATAACACAATAAGACACCTTGTTTACAACAATGTGTAAAGCCTGTATCTGTAGAGTCGACTATACAGTGAGGGTCAGAAGACAAGAACACAATGACTATTAAGAGAGGGAGATTGGCTGCCCTTTGCCCCCCCCCCCCCTTGAGGCCCTGGTTAGAAGCAGGGCTTTCAGGAGGGCCAGGAAGATCATGGCTGACCCTGCACATCCAGGCCACAATCCTTTTGCCCCACTCCCCTCAGGCAGGCGGTTACGCTCTTTAAAGACTGTGAAGGCCCGACACTCTAACAGCTTTTTCCCAATGGCTATCCGGCTCCTCAATGCTGCTGGTGCCCCCCCCTGACCCCTTATATCCTCCCTCCACCCCCACTTAGAGTAGAGGGTCTGACCTGTGCTGTTGTTTTTGCACTGTCTTGTCCTGTTTCGCACCTGTCCTAATGTTGTAACTGTACTCTGCTGTGCCGCTGTCCCACCAAACCAACATGTTTACATGTCATGGCAATAAAGGCTTCTGATTCTGATTCTGATTCTCATTCTGATTCTGATTCTAAAAGCATCAAGACAAAACATCACAAAAACTCCCAGTTTGTATATATTCTACATTCCGCACAAAACAACGCCACCTTCGACTGCAAGGTTTTGTCACGTAACCATGCCCTCGTCTGGTTTGACCACAAGACTGGCAAGGTGAGGAATGTAGAATATATACAAACTGGGAGTTTTTGTGATGTTTTGTCCTGCACAGCAGGACAAAGACCATCCTAGATGGTGTAAGAATGGTATGAATGGTAGGCTACTTGATGTCACATGGGCGGACCACATCAGAAACGTGGACCTCGATGGGGGGCATTGGGGGGCTCCCGTGGGTCAGAGCCATAGAGTACATGCAGACAGAGTTACGACATTGAGGGGGCAGAAAACAGCCCGGTCACGTGGTTCATGTACTCGCACGAGCCCATAGACTCCAATGCATTCCATCAACTTCCGGTTGTCCCTATTTGAAGGACAAACCAATAGAAGTCTATGTAGAAGAGCCTGGCCCCATGAGGTGAACGGAGTTGTCGTAACTCTGTCTTAAGGCTCATTCATAGTCTGGATTTTCGGTGGTGAGGTGACCACCGAACTACAACATGACGTCACGAGCCGTGGTGAAGAGCAAACCACCACCACCGCCCCAGCCCTTCACTCTGTTTTTAAGGCCTATTCATAGTCTGGATTTTCGGTGGTGAGGTGACCACCGCTCCGGTGGTGAGCTGACCACCGGAGCTGAAATAACGTTGAGTGGTGGTGAGTAAAAACAGAGTGAAGGGCTGGAGCGGTGGCGGTGGTTTGCTCTTCACCGCGGCTCGTGACGTCATGTTGTAGTTCGGTGGTCACCCCACCACCGAAAATCCAGACTATGTATGAGCCTTAAAGGCCTATTCATAGTCTGGATTTTCGGTGGTGAGGTGACCACCGCTCTGGTGGTGAGCTGACTACCGGAGCTGAAATAACGTTGAGCGGTGGTGAGTAAAAACAGAGAGAAGGGCTGGAGCGGTGGCGGTGGTTTGCTCTTCACCGCGGCTCGTGACGTCATGTTGTAGTTCGGTGGTCACCTAACCACCGAAAATCCAGACTATGTATGAGCCTTTACTCACCACCGCTCAACGTTATTTCAGCTCCGGTGGTACACCTCACCACCGGAGCGGTGGTCACCTCACCACCGAAAATCCAGACTATGAATGAGCCTTTACTCTATGGCTCTGCCACGGGTCACAGTCAGCTACAGCCGGACAGTGCATAGCAGCATGGGCACTTTGTCAGGCACCAAGCAAGCTCACTGACACTGTGGGGAGCCAACCCAAGGCAAAGCTAGGAGGAGAGGAAGGGGCACAGAGGGCAGCGACCCAGGAGTCCGGAATTGATGTTGGCTGCCGCCTGCCACTACTTCCACAATCTCTGCAATCCTACATTTTTCCTTGCCAGCTGACAACTGCTAATTGATTGATTTTTTTTGTATAGGACTGTCACTTATCCTAACTAAGCCTTTATTCATTTCAATTTCCATGTCTTATTTGAGTTATTTCACAACTTATTTAGTTCACAATGCTGCTTTTTGTTTCTTTATTCTCTTCTCTGTATGCTCAAATCCCTGTTAAGTGTTAACACGTTCCCTTCATTATGCTATTGCACATTCATTGTTTTATTTGTATTGTGCTTAAGTTTACTTTGACATTTTTAACTTTATTTGTAAATGGAATTCGAATGTAGTCGCGAGTCGCGGAATTCGATAGGTCAACAGTGTGCGTGTAACAGCTGTCTGTCTGTGTGTGTTCCAGTATGGCGGACCAGACTTGCGGAGGAGGATAACTTCTTCCAAATTCCTTCCAGCAACAGCACCACCACACAGTGGAAAGGCGACAACTTGAGTATAACTCCAAAACTAACCCGGGTAAAACGCGTATTTTTTACAACCAAGACTTAAAGATCACCACCAACAACACGACGTCAATATGAGGCTTTTAATCGTGACATAATTTGTACCAGGCAGGCGGCTGCGTGTTGAAGCCGCAAGCCGAGAAACTCTACTGATTTTCCGCGACTGTTTCTGTCAGTTAGCCGGGTCCTTTTAGCTCACACAGCTACACACACACTAACTACTGTTCTCTCCCTTTCTCACTTTCCGCGTAGGGTTTCAGGAGAGATGGATCACATTCAACCTGCATTGTTTTTGCGCCAACTGGACGAGAATGGCCAATAAGTAATCTGTGAGGGTCTGCAGGTTGACAAGTTTTGTCAGCACTCATTAGCCTAGCATTAGCCTAGCCAACGTCACAGTAGCCAGTTAGCTTGGCAGAAGAGGGTCCGTTAATCCCCACATATTCAGCCAGGCCAAGTCTTGTTTAATGGCAAGCCACCTGGTAGTTATTTAACCGTGAATAGCTGACACCCAAAGTCCTCAATGGCTCAGGCAGCGGCTTCGTGGTTGATTTAGTGGTTTAACGACCCTAGCTTGCTAGCTAACGTTATCCAGGTTGTTAGGTTGTAGGTGTGTTTTGTAAAGGGAGTGGTGGTTAGCAGGCTGAGGTTTGCCTTTTATCAAAGCCAACAAGGTCATTGACAATGTATTATGTTGTGAGATGGCAAGTAGATTAACAGGGGACAGATTAGCCATCGGCTAGTGGGTTATAAATATTGAGGGTGTGTGGCTACTATTAGCTCACTGAAAGCCAATACAAACCAGTTATAGTTTGGCAGACTGCTCCTGCTGCCTTCTTTGGTGACCTGGGTTGATGATCACAAAACATATTATTCTACATAATCTTATCAATGTGATTGAGGCAGATCAATTCGTCCTAGTTGCTATCCTCATGGGCTAAAAGGGCTGTATTGCACTGACTGAACCGAATGACTTGAGTTGACTGGAGTTCCCAACATTGGACTGGTTTTGATGGACGTGGGAGGCTGTCAGCGCCCTTCTCCTCAGTCATGGCTGTCTTGACACATGGCATCTTGATCTGTACATAGCCGGCTGTCATATAACATGTCGTTATGTAGCTCAGATAGACAGCCAGTCAGCAGAATGTCTTTATGTGTTCGTTATACATGTTAGATTGTGTTTAGAAGTATTGTTGAGTCCAAGTTGACAAGCACTGCAAATGCAGGCTCTGCACAGTTGGAAAATTAAGATGTACAGTAGTTAGTGCCTAAATAAATTCCTGGGAATAAAATATTCCAGATCTAGCCGACACATACAGGTCGGTTACTGTGGAGTTTTGTAGATTTTTGGTTGGACTATTGGAAACCGAAGCCCGCCAATCTGGATCCGGAAAGCCTGCCCTTCGTCTCTGGTTGGAGTAGCGCGACTCTGAAGCCATCATCCATGCCTTCTGCCCTGGCCGTGTTCGCGTGTCGGCCTAACTCCCACCCATTCCAGGAAAGACATGTCTACCTGGATGAACCGGTCAAGATCGGCCGCTCTGTGGCCCGGTGCCGCCCGGCACAAAACAACGCCACCTTCGACTGCAAGGTTTTGTCACGTAACCATGCCCTCGTCTGGTTTGACCACAAGACTGGCAAGGTGAGGAATGTAGAATATATACAAACTGGGAGTTTTTGTGATGTTTTGTTTTTGTCAGTGTTGCAGGGGTTGGATGTGATGCAGTGTGACTGATCTGAAAGTGAGACTCAAACTTATTTAACAAGTTTCACTATGTAGGAAAGTGTCAGGATGCACAGACAGGACACGAACGAACAGGCGAAGTTGGGCATAAACAGAAGGGTCGACAAATAGACACACTGGCACTCACTGGCAGACGTGTGTGTGTGTGTTGGGGGGGGGTGGGTACATCCTCCCTTTAACCCCTCCGCTCTAACATCTGAAGCAGCTCCTACAGACATTAATTTATATCATCATCATACCCCTGTCCATTCCCAAAGACACATGTACAAAGACTATTACTTAAAAAAAAAAAGTATCTTTGTGTCAGTCATCAGATTTACAGCAGCAATCAATCTCAGTGACCTGTTGCCAGTGAATGCATCTTGGTGTGTTTTGAGTGTGTGTGGAACAGGTCAAACAGGAGGGACCAGAGGGATTGCCTTCTTCTCACGCATGCACACGTGATACACACTCACTCTCTTTCTCTCTGAAATACCTTCTGTATGTGTGTTATGCAAGTACAGTATTTTTTGGCTTAATGTGATTGTTTTTGTATCTGCATTGGGTAATTGGTGTGTGCTTGCTTGGTTCTGTGTGTGGGTGTGGGTGTGGGGGGGGTCTGGTTGGATTTGTGTGTGTGTGAAGTTTCTTGGTCATGTATTGAAGTATCATCATTTCCTGTCTAGTACAGGTGAACGAACACACCCACCCACTCACTCTCACTCAAAACACATACTTTCCTGGCTTCTACTGGCGGAAGACTATATGGTTGTACTGGACAGCTCTCAGTAAGCAACAACAATAGGAGACTGTGGTGGTACTGGCTGTATAGCAGCCTTCCAGAAACCACCAGTAGAAGACTGTTTTGTACTCGTTTGGACAGTTCCCATTGACCAACAGTAGAAGACTGTTTATACTTGATCACGCTCATCATGAACCAACAATAGAAGACTGTGTTTGTACTGGAGTGCTCCCATTGAGCTACAGTAGAAGACTGGTTGTACTGGACAGCACCTTGTGACCAACACTAGAAGATACCGTAGAATCATTTAAGTGGCTGAATCACAGGTGGTGGTTAATCTTGTGTGTGTGTGTGTGTGTGTGTGTGTGTGTGTGTGTGTGTTACAGTAGCAAGGCAACCTGTCTGCCATTCAGTTAATCAGTCAACCAGTTAGCATTTTGCAGGTTTAAACATTGTGAAGGAAGTAGTTGTAACGGAATGTCTCAAAAGTTCAAAACCAATGTTAGGCAAGACACAGTATGTGCATATGTGTGTGTTACAGTGTTATCACTGAGGTACATGCTACAGTAGCTGCAAGTCTAAGCCTGTATGCTTTCCTGTGCATGCATGTGTGTGTACTATGCATGGTGACTGCAGTCTGACTCTGATCTATGTCTCTGTTCTTGTCTGTGTGTATGTGACTTTTGTGAATGTGTCTACATAGTACACAGTGTGGTTGTTAATGAATGTCTTCACTGTCCTGTAGGGGTACAGGCTTTAGTTTCGACATACTATTGGTCCGACAACGACAACCTACCTCAAAACCTAACCATAACCGCAAGCACGGAGTAGCGCATGTTCGCCAACCTTAACGCAGGTTCGCCAACCTTAATCCGGTCACCAACCTTAATGCATGTTTGCAGGGGCGGTGGTGGCTCAGGGGTAGAGCTGGATGTTCGAACCCGGGCTCCCTTGAGTTAGTGTTGAAGTATCCGTGAGCAAGACACTGCACCCCTAATTGCTCCTGATATGATGGTTGGTGCCTTGCATGGTTTCCACCGCCATCGGTGTATGAATGTGTGTGTGTGTGTTTGTGTCTGTGAATGTAATGCACAATCTATGTAAAGCGCCCTGGATAAAGGCACTATATAAATGCACCATTTACCATTTTTGCCAACCTTAATCTGATCGTTTTCCGCATGTCGGTCCTATGGTTTGTCGGATAAGCGTGCGCACACCGTCCTGTAGCCCAAATCATTACATAAACCTTATCTGGTTGTTGGAGATATAATCACAATCAGATATATTTATTTGACTGATTGACACACCTGAATGTTTTTTCAATTGCATTAATTTGTGAACAAAGTAACTACAGTAACATGTCTGTTAATATTTGTATGGGTGTGTGTGTGTGTGACTGTGTATATGTATGTGTGTATACTATTGTATGTATATATTACTCTTATTTACCTAGAAACACACAGTGAAGATGCACAATTAATTGAAAATTGTGTGCGCATACACACACGTGCTCTACCTATAGTGAGTCAGGCTGCAGGTGGAGGCAGAACACTAGTGTTGAGCATAATGTGTTCTAGTTATGTCTAGGGACTGTGTTGATTGATAATTCTACAGTGCAGCCTATGTGATTTGAGTTGTGTGATTCAAAGTGCAAGCGATTTAGGCTGTGTATGGGATTTAGTTTGCTTTTGATGGGGGTATAATTTAGTGTGTGTGCTGTGGTACGTGGAATGTGTTGGTGACGCAGTGTTTGATTAAGGTGTGTCTTAGTTCAAGGGTCCATATTTATCAAGCATCAGAATCACTCCTAGGAATGGGCTAGATGACGACGTCTTGTTGGCTTGGCCATCTGGAAGTTACCTCTGCCGACTGCCTATGGGTTACCACTGCACTGCACTTTTCTGATAGATTTTTTTGCATTGCATTGGTTTTTGGCTATATTGGGCTTAATATATCCAAAACCGAATGCAAAAATGTAATCAGATTAAGCAAATAAGCTCTGTAGCAAACAAAGGTTTATGATAACACCTTTTGCTCAGTTTAAAAACAAGTGGGTTGCCCACATCCAGTCCCTCGCTGGTGCTGGACAAACGGTTGAATACAGTGTTGAAAGAGAAGTCCGCACACAGCTTCAGCTCCAGTGTTTTATAGTTTTAATTAAAACACTGACAAACAATGACAACACCCACACAACATAAAATAAGAACACCTTTTGCTCAACAAGATGTTCTTATTTTCAGCATAAATTGAATACCCTATGGTTAAAAACAAAACTGAAAGAAAAGGCTTTAACCGGTTTGATTTTATGTGGACTGATTGAACCAGTAAATGTCATTATGAGACATGCTGGCGAGTTATAAATGGCCTACAAAAACAACCCTTGCTAACGACATCATATTTACTTAGATGATGATGAATCCAACTTCTTTTGCATTAGTAATAACTTCTAAGCAATATGACGAATGTGATTAACATTGTTGCCCCAGGCTTTGTTGGGAATCAACATAATGTAGGACTGCGCCGTCGATCATGGTTCTGTAGGTGACTTGAGGTTGTGTGTGTGTAGTTGGTAGTACAACGCTGTACTGTTGTACCGCAGGATGTGGAATCGGATGCTATAGTTTTACACATCAAACAAAATCACAAAAAAAATGTTAAAACAACTATCAGAGAAGGGAATTACTCTGAGCTGACCCAACAGAAAAGTGGTCAAAATCTGTTAATGGTTCGGTCCGGTTTGAACCTGAAAATCATCAGCATTATCCTAATTGGAACCCTTTGCAAATTCACGTGTGTCGCTTTTCTTTTCATTCTTCTCCAAATTAAGTCATTTTGCCACACAAACAAATAGATATTCCTTATTTCCACAATTGACGAATAATTCTCACAAAAAGTATATTTGATAAAATTGCATAGAAAGCTGCAAGTCAATATGTCACTATGAACTATTATGTCTGTTAACTATTAACTACTATTATGACTGTTAAAAACAAAATAACTGAAGGCTATTGGAGAACCTGATTTGGATAGGGACACATGATCTGATGCAGGACAATGTCACTATGACAGAAAGAGACAAGATGGGTCTGTTCCAAACCAAATAGTCTGTTGCCACACTCATGACATATTAAACCTTCAAATAGTAATAAACAAAAGCTTCCTAATCAGTTTTTGTCACATCAGTTGTTCAGGACAGGTGTAAAGCAGGGTGATTTTTCTTTTTTCGTGCTCCATCCTTTTGTAGTATTCTGTGAGAAGAGAGACGGGTAGAGTGGGAGAAAAAAGGTTCAATGGAACAAATAATACTTAATTGTAGACAAATGCAGCTACTTGAGTGATGGGGACATGAATGACCAATTTTTCTTTTATTAAAATGTCTCTCCAAAATGGTATTTAATATTTAAGCTCATTGTTTCAGCTGCTTTTATGAGTGATGGGGACATGAATGAACACATTTTTTTTTTAATTAAAATGTCTCTCCAAAATGGTATTTAATATTTAAGCTCATTGTTTCCATGCTCATTTTTTTTCCTCTATCATCCACAGCTAAGCCTTTTTCATTTGTTGCTGGAGGCACCTGTTGAGGAAATGTTCATTGACAATAATGTTTTGGAAGCTTTGCCCTCACTGCGGTAATAGCTTTACCCAAACCCAGTGAAGCTTTTGCCACAATGTGCCTGAGGAGTAAAGCTTCACTGTACCTTCATTGAAAATGTTGTGTGAGGGTGATTCTCGATACTACCGGTTTGCCGTGACCTCTGTTTCATCACTAAACATAAACAAATAATGTCTTGACACTTAACCTATTTTAGATCTATCTAAATTCTATTCTATATGTTTTCATCGTATGTTTTTTTTTTAATGATCACATTTGTTTTTCGACGATTTTTCATTACAAATGTCGCCTTTGTCTCACCTACTGTATAAAGTATGCTGAATTGAATTGGGGGGGGGAGAGAGAGTGAGGGGAAGAGTAAGAAAGACACTGTTGCAAGGTGATTAGACAGTTTGTAAGGTTTATACTGGCTGAGGAAATGAAGAAAGAATGTCTGTCATTTACACACGCGCATGCGCACACCCATGCACGTGCAGCATCGTGCAGCACACACCAAAAATGGAGACAGATTTTCCTGTACACATGCAGAGCCTCAGTGTCTGTGCTTGTATTAATGATGTAACAATATTGTTAAATATCAAGATACCCAATGAATGTTGTGGCCTGCGATGGTACTATCTACGGTACATATTTCTTAATCTTGATGGTTTTTTTACCAGCAGCGGAGGTAACTGAGCATTCACGGCGATCATGTGTCTAGGTTGTTTGTGTAGATTTAAAAAAAATGTAAGTTGTTTTTGAGCTTTTTCTTTAATGCTTTTATTTATAGCACAGTATACTGACAAGAAATGGAGAGATGGATGGGGTTTTCAAAGGTTAGGTAGGGATTCGAACCTGTGACACGCTGTCAGGTTGGATTAGCAGCCTAGTTTCCCGGACGTCTACGCCAGCCGTCCAGGCCGATTCACTGATCTTTAGAATAGAATATTGTAAGAATTAAGAAAGCTTAGCAGATGTTGTGGTGATCGGCAAGACTGCGCATAATATCTGCACGGATGATCGCTGTACAGCTGTTGGTCACCCCTAGGGACGTCTCCAGGCAGCGGATGTTCTCTGACTGTATTACATTGCTGTGACTTAAACACACACTATCATTCCGGCTTTGAATACTATAAAATTCCATCAGCCATGCTATGGGTATGACACATACAGTAGTACATACTATTAAGCCTGATTTGTCCATGGTACAATTCAGACGGTGACATATTATATCCATTTACTGACTGTTCCAATTCATTTTCCCATAGCTTCGTTTTGAATGGCTTATTAGCAAATTAGAACTGGAAAGATGTGGGGAAATAACTGGAACAGGAAACCGGTTTGCGGTAGGCCACTATAGTTGGCCCGGAGCCTAAATCACCTCAACAACATACTGTAGTTAGAAATGTATTGTATGTACATTTGGAAAGTCACTCACTGGGGCCAGACATCCATTAGAAAATGTTGTTCATTGTCAACCCCTAGTCTATGTTTAAGTTGATTGACTGCCACATGACTGTTACCCCAGGGCATCACAGGAGATTTGAAATGTTAATTCAGTCCCTCCCTGATCCTGAGTCTTAAATAGTGACAGTACACACGCACTTACAGACCATGGACGCATACATAATACATACATAGCTATAGTGTGTCTGAAAGCCATAGTGATTGATTTTTTGAATACTTTATTAATAGACAAAGTGTAAACGGCAACAGAGTATAGTCAAACACTTGGTCTAAAAGGATAGCACAAAAAAAGTCCTTGCGGTCTTGTTTCCATTCGGGTCCTGTGTAATCAATTCATAAAAATGACTTGGAAAAATAACACAATTCAATATCACAAAATATAAAACACTATGTACGTGTGTGGAAGAAAGATTATAGTCGTACCTGACCTGTCTAAGGTGGTGGTGATTATTTCCTCTCCTACTGAAAGGTGGATTTTCAGGCCTGTTTTTGAAATGTTTGCTGTGTTATTTATTATTATTTTGGATCGCTTGTATGCATGTTCGTATACAGTTGTGCACACATTCATGTGCGTGCGTGACCTCGCGTTGCTATGTGAAAGGCCTATAGTTAGGTCCCTGCTTCTGAGTTACCATGGGGACAGGAGGGAACTGTCAACTGTGTGTGTGTGTGTGTGTGTGTGTGTGTGTGTGTGTGTGTTTTAACTCTGTGTGGTGATCTGGGTGACTTAGTATATGCTTGCTTGTGTGTGTTTATCGCCCTATCGGATTTTCTTTGTGAGTTATCAGTTATCACTGGATTGAATCAAATCTGAATGAGAGAAAAGAGGAAAGAGACTATGATATGAAGGTGATGAGGGGAGGAGAGATGGGGAGAGATGATATGAGAAAGATCAGGGGAGATGATATGAGACATGATGGGAGAGAGATGGGGACTGGGCAGGGGTGTGATGAGGGCAGAAATGAGGTGAGGAGAGATGGGATGAATGGGAGAGATTATGAGAGAACTGAGAGGACAGATGATATGAGAGATGAGGGGAGAGATTGTGTTGTATTCATTGTTTTATTATATTGAGATGAGACTCCTTACAAAATAATCAACATGTGTTTATTGTAAACATTCTAAAACGTGCAGTGTTCAGATCTAAGATTCACAACAAGACAAAATGTAACGTGTCAAAGCAACGAGTACAATGTAGTTTCCATTCAATATGGTTTGATTCAGCATGGAGACTTAGTGACCACTTCTGCCAATTATGATTTGTGGTGATCTAGTTTACACCACCTCTGCAATTGGACTACTGAAATCGTTTCATCTTGTTGTGAGTCTTGATTTGAAATCGTCTAGGTTATATATTCTATAAAGACTGGGTTCTGCTATGTTCTGTGCTCATTCTGATGTGTTCCGTCTGTGTTGTGTGTCTGTTCTATAGTTCTACCTGCAGGACACAAAGAGCAGTAATGGAACGTTTATAAACAGCCAGCGTTTGAGTCGCGGTTCGGAGGAGAGCCCGCCGTGCGAGGTTCTCTCTGGCGACATCATCCAGTTTGGAGTTGATGTCACGGAGAACACACGCAAAGGTCAGACACATAACATATTAAAACATGCTATCTCTGACATGACTGATATACAAAACACACAAACATGTTACAAGAGGCGATAAACTGAGATACAAATAGTAATAAGAATTATAATTCACCTGTAGCTTTAGATTGCTGACGATAATAATCATAATAATGTTCTATTCCATCCAGTGACTCATGGCTGTATCGTGTCGACTATCAAACTCTTTCTACCAGATGGAATAGAGGCACGCAGACGAGCTGAGTAAGTACTGTACTCATATGGCTAGTGCTACATGTCGTGAAACTGTTGTATTGGTGGGAACTCAAAAGTAGCATTTTAAACCTGTCACTATTATTTTTTTCACTTAATTACTCATTATCTGTCAATGATATTCTGAAGTTATGTCATATACAAAATGCCTAATAAAAACAAAAAGTAGCATTTTAAGAAGGCAATTCCCTCGGGCACCATCTTGGTAAGTACGTTTGTGACTAACAAGTCAAGACTCCTGTCTTGAATGGGGAGACATCTGTATCTAATGTTCTGACATATCATTTACATTTCATATATCCCAATCAATATATCCCAAAGGACACTGTTCCATTTGTGTCACATGTTAAGCTTTCCTTGTTCTAGTAGCCATGTTGATTGATTACTTTAACATTTTGTTACAGATTTCAGGTACAGAGGTACAGTTATACAATAATGCTAAAAGGATAACAGAAAAAGGATCATTGTGGTCTTATGTTATGAGTTAGCTGTGTCTGATAAAATTAATTAATTAATTGGTCAGTTAGATATCATCTTATGCTGTCGGTACCATCATCTTTAGTGCTTCACAATGATCCATTCTGAAGAAGGTCCTTGACTGAAACGTTGCATTGCAAGATTAAATATCTTTCTTTATTGAGCAAGTGACGATGGTCTGCGTTTATTCTTTTTATTTCATTCTTTTTAATAATTGTACGATATGTACCAATGCACCTGTCACTAAGATTTCATCCAAGTGTGCAAGACAGTTTTCATTACCTAAAAGAACCCAATCTCTAATAATATCGCTGATTGGGGAGACACTGAGACAGCAAGATTTGATTCATCATTTTTTTAATGCTTTTGAGTGTAGTAGTGATATAGATTCTAATTGTTTAGTATTATTGAGAATACAACATTCTCTGTGGCTCACTCTTAACAGAGGGGGGGGGGGGGGGGGGTGTGTGTGTGTGTGTGTGCGCGTGTGCGTGCATGCGCTCTTTAGTCAGACAAGAGACACACTCACCTTTATTGATCCCGTGGGAGGAATTCAGTCACCAGACTACTACAGTATAGCTCTGCATGATTGCAAGCACCCACGCTCGTAAACCCAGGCACATACCGACATGGCATGCATTTTTGTATAGTGATGTGATTAGTGTTCGTGTACTTGATGTCGGAAATCACCCAGTCTGTAATTTGACTGGAGGACAGTGAATAGGTGAGAGTGTGTGTTTAACCCAGGACTGACAAAGGATATTACAGTTGAATATTTAACCCATTTAGGCCTAAAAATGTCTTCTAAATCATGACAGTTTTCTGAAATGCCTATGTACAGTATATCAGTGGTGCTCAATATTTCATGTCAAGGACCCCCAGAATAATCTGTATTTGGCCGCGGACCCCCATCTGAAAACATGTTGTTCCAGGGACGCCCCCAGAAGCAAAGATTTGAGTTAAAAACTTTCGCTCTGAAATAATATATATTCAAAGATTTATGCCACATTTTCGCTATTTTTCAATAGCTAAAGTGTAACATAATGCTTTAAACACCAAAAGGGGTTCCCGCCCAGAATGGGTTAAAATACATGAATGTTGAATGTGAAAATTACAATAAAACAACTGAACAGACATTTAATACAACAAAGTTTTACGGCATGCAAAATTGTATATAGTTAGGTGAATGGTTTGAGTATGTGTAAAATAAATCCAACAATCTTTGGCCAATTGTGTCTATATATTATATTGAGGTCACCCAGGCTGTTGTTTGACTGGGGGGGAAGTGCCTGTTATGTGTGTGCTTGTGTATGAGTGATAATAGGTGTGTAAGAGGGAAACACATAGGCATTGCGGTTTGTGTACAGTCATATGGTCAATATCGGACCATCAGTTGACCCAGTATGGAGTCGTTACTGTACTGGTGGTTTCCCATCTGTATGTGCTTATGGTCAGCTGCTCTAGATGGTGTGTGTGTGTGTGTGTGTGTGTGTGTGTGTGTGTGTGTGTGTGTGTGTGTGTGTGTGTGTGTGTGTGTGTGTGTGTGTGTGTGTGTGTGTGTGTGTGTGTGTGTGTGTGTGTGTGTGTGTGTGTGTGTGTGTGTGTGTGTGTGTGTGTGTGTGTGTGTGTGTGTGTGTGTGTGTGTGTGTGTGTGTGTGTGTGTGTGTGTGTGTGTGGGTGTGGACTTGTGTTTCTGCACCATATGCTGTCTTCATTCCAGGTTTTCATCCATAATTACAAATTAGGGAGGGATGTTAATTAATGGTTAGCTTTTTAACCGGTAACAATTAAGAAATTGGTAACCGGTTAAACGATTACTACGTATATATTGCTATTAGTATGCTTTAATTTTGGAAGTAGCTGCCACATATTACAAAGCTACAACCGCCTAATGATTGCTACCTATGGTGCAAAAGTAAACACAGGGAAAAATAAAGAACCATACGCACTTCAGGAAGTTACATTTCAAAACACTGTCTTTTCACAGAATAAGGCTGTGTTTCGCAATAGAATAATATTGGTAGTAATTGCCCCCTTGACATTGAAAAGTTTGGGAACCCCTGATATAGACTATCCTAAGACTGGTACCTAACTTCACAAACATTGTGATAACACAGCATAGAACTTATCTTCGTGTGTGTGTGTGTGTGTGTGTGTGTGTGTGTGTGTGTGTGTGTGTGTGTGGTCTGTGTGTGCACAGTCACACGTGGTTTCAGTTTTAACAGTGTCTGTTTACAACAGGCTGGTATTCTCCATATCTGTTATCACCTGACACACACACACACACTATTTTCACCATTGCAGAGTCACACGGTCATGCAGTTATGTGTTTTCAAACCCCGTTTGTCCCAAGTGGGCGGGGCATATTACCTTTTTGGCCTGCTAAAGGCAGTTACGATGTAAAAACAAACTCCACCCAATCGCTCCTCTCCAGGCTACTAATCCAACAAACATCTATGTCTTCCAGGCAGAGGAGGGTCAGAGAAATGAGGAAGGAGGGGCTTGTTCCTATCATTAAGTATGCCAGGAGGTAGGGAGGAGCGGTGGCGTTTTAGATAGTCTGCGGAAGTGAAGAAGAGAAAAATCAGCTGTTGTACTCTGAAAGAGAGAGAGGAGGAAAAGAAGGACCCGAATAAAAGGGTGTTTGTCCTAGGGAGTTGAGTCATGTAGAGAAGGTCTGGACTCAAACCTGTGATAGAGACACTGCAGTGGCAGCTGACAGGTAAAATATCAGTGTTGTTAATAGTGTAGCATTTGTATAGTCTGCTAAATGACCTTCTGTGTTTGGGTGTGGGTGTGTGCTCATATTACTTTAGGCATGTTTTGGCATGCAATCTTGCATGTCCATGTATATGCTTTGTGTTGTGTTTTAGATATACAAAACAATACAAATATATATTTATGTATGTATTCTCTCTGAGCAGTATGACAGTATTCATTGGTTTTTATTTCTATGCAACTTATTCTCTTCCGGGAAAGTTGCTGTGCTTCATATAGATATGAAGTATCTACCTCTTATATCCAAGTTTGTTTCATTCACTTTTTCTTTAGTCTCTTCTGCCCTGCCTCCCTACACTTCTACTCATGGTAGTTTGATTAGCTCTCTCTCTGTTTCTAGTTACAGATTAACAGAATTATCTTAATTCTAATGCCAGCAGCAAAACATTGCATTAACCCTTTATTTCCTAAAGATCATAAATATTCATGTTTTAATGACACAATTACGCAATTTAGCTCCATGTTTTTATGGGTTTATTTACTGGGATCAAACTTCAAAGGGGAGGTTTAGTTGTTGTTTAATCAGATATAAAATAACTTTATGACCAAATATTAGTTTGAGCTTTCCTCTAGCACAGTGGTTTTCAACCAGTGGTCTGGGGACCACCAGTGGTCCTTGAGGGGGTTCCAGGTGGTCCCCAGCTAAATGATGGAGAGTTGGCAACCAAATGAGCCCTTATAGACCTTTAACTCTTGAGAGTGTAAAATGGTGAATCATTTTATGCTCAAGAGTTAAATTGTTGTCAAAAAAACTGCATTACTTAATTTACAAGAAGTCTACACAATTTGAGAATGTAGAAGAATTGTTAATTGATCAATGTTTGCCTATTGTCTCTTATTGTGGACAAAACCTTATCCAACGACAACAAAATATTCTAAGTTTTGGGTCTGAGAGGCTAAATCTCATGAAATGGTGGTCCGTGGCTCAAATGCAGAATAAATAATGGGCCTTGATGTAAAAAGGGTTGAAAACCACTGCTCCAGCAGACTTTCCTCAAAGACTAAAATGTCAGCTTTGCCCACAAGGTATCTCATGATGTAATAGGCAGATTGCAGGATTGCATTAACACTACTGATCTTTTTGGTGATCCCAAGGCCATTCCACAGTAGCACCTCCCTTATGCCAGAAGCTCCACTTGTTTTCAGTAAAGACACCCTGTAGCAGTTTAATTATGGCACTCCATCTGTGTTGTGATTTTGACAGCAAATTTAGATTTATTTAGATTTTTTTTAGTCATGTAAAATGTTTTAGTCGACTAAATATCATATGATTTTAGTCAACTGAATTTATTGTGACCCCTCCCCGAAAAGGCCTATCTGTCCTGAACCCTTTAATAGCCATAATTTATACATTAGGATAATTATTATGGACAGACTATTCATTATTCATCTCACCTGTTATTGATTTAGTCGTAATGCCTGTTTTATACTTAGCTGTGTGGCTGTGCCTAAAATAGCCGATCTGTGAGCTTATTGATCAGCTAGTTTGGAGCGTGACACCCGCACACTAATCCCTCCCTAACATTTTAGTCTAGTTTGTACTTGTTGATGAAATTGTTAATATATTTAATCTTAGTTTTAGTCATCAGGGCTTAGTTTTCATTCCGTTTTTGTAAGTGAAAAGAGGTAGTCGACAAACATTTTTCGTCAGTTTTAGTTGACGGAATTTACATTTGCACCCTATTTCATGTAACTTATAGTTGACATGCCCGAGCCCAATATCAGCAGCACAAATCACTGTTAGTCAACAGTTGATGTTGTTGTGTGTTTTTGTGTGTGTGTGTGTGTGTGTGACCAGAGCTCGATCAGCCAGAGAGAGGTAGAGGGGCAGGGACAGCCGTAGGGAAGTTGTGTGTGACTTCAGTCCAGAGCTCGATCAGAGAGGGAGAGTAGTGGGAGGGGAGGGCCCAGACAGCTGTTTCACGGTCACCCATGCAATAACCTAACCAATGCTGGGTGCCGAAAACTGAACACTGATTTGATGCGTCGCTAAGAAACATGTTGTCCGTGCAATAATCCCGGTGTTGCTGGAAAAGCTGATGACTGCTTGTAGTATGCAGTGTATATACAGTACTGTATCTGACTCCACCTTTATTTGTTGTGTTGACTGTAAAAATGGTCATTGTTGCTGCTGCTGCTGTTCCCATGGTAACTGATCCTGTCCCTGTCGGTCTGTCTCTGTATGTCTCTCTCTCTCAGTGTAATCCAGGCTCCTTTACCACTACCTGTAGACAAGGTAAGACAGTACAGTGTGTGTGTGTATATATGTAATTGCTTGCTACACTCATTCACATACACCTGCGTGCACACCACTGACTGGTGATTGATTGATTGACTGACTGGGTTGCTGACTGGTTTTATCTGACTGACATCTCTGTAGTACAAAATGCCTCAAATCATGAACCCAGTGTGCAATTTACGAGCTTTATTGGCATGAGAAAACAAACGTTTACATTGCCTTTGATTGGCCTACCGAACGTCCCCTTCTGTGACGCACGCACATGGAAGCTTGGCAAGCTGCCTCCTTTGCCCCAGAGCCGAAGGAGGTGTCTACCTTTCTATGCCTTTCACATTGGCCAATTATTATAGCTCCACCAGGAGGCCACAATAACCTACCTGACCTGGTGGAGACCACACTTTTTCTAGTTGTCTGTCGGTCGGTCAGAATTGTTTAATAACTATCTCACTGTTGAGTTTGTTCTCAGATGAAATGAGAGCCAGACTCAGATCAGTCATGTGTTTTGTGTCTCGGATAGATCTACTATGAGGAATGTAGACCAGGAGAGGGAGTGTGTGGATGTGTGATTAGAGTTGAACCAGTTCTGTAATGTAGTTAACTGTTCTAAAGAGCGCACACACACACGCGCACGCACGCATGCACGAGCACACACTCTTTATTATCACTTACTATACAGTAACAAATTGTTTATGAATATGTATTTAGCGTGTGTCCTTCGTTCCTTCCTTCCTTCCAGGTTGCTGCCAATACTCCCAGTATGTATTCTCAGGAACTATTCCAGCTCTCCCAGTATCTACAGGTAACACACTGACACCTACTGGTCACTCACTGCAACTACACTATATTTACTACTGCTGTGTATCCTACAGAGACCAACACTGGCAGTGGGTGACTTTTCACACTGTCTAGTGTCTAGTAGTACACTGCATTTACACTCGGAGTACATTGTTGAGTGCCTACCTACTGTGCAGTGTAATAAAGAAATCATATCGATCTTCACAAATGAAGGCTTTATATGCCTTTTTATTGCACAACGGCTTTACTTACTTAGTCACAATACAGCAAAATATAGTAGATAATTTACAAACCGCTTTGTGACTGAGGCCCAATGTGTGTCTAAAACGTTTCTGACCTGTCCTTGGTCCACTTTTGTTGTCTCTCTCTAGGAGGCCTTACACAGAGAGCAGATGTTGGAGCAGAAGTTGGCGACGCTACAGCGCCTCTTAGCTACAACACAGGAGGCTTCAGAAAGCAGCTGGCAGGTATTACACACACTACCATACTATTACATTTGCAACCCCCTTATATGCTCTTGAGTCTTTAGTAGCTCAGCTGCAGTAGAGCTAAGAGGTAGTACCTATTATTTACTAAACCCTGCATGCAAAATGTATGTATAGCAACTAGGTAGTACATAGTATCATACAGCGAACACATAGCCTCCCCAGATTAACTCTGACCCCTCTGTCTGTGTCTGTCAGGCTCTGATTGATGAGGACCGTCTTCTGTCCAGACTGGAGGTGATGGGTAGTCAACTACAGGCCTACTCTAAGGTGACAGTCATGCTCCGTCAACTGCTTACATACATGCTTACTCCTATCTTCACTTCCCTATACAGGTTTCCTGTCTGTTTTAGGACAGATTTGACTGATTTACAAGTGCCTGTATATTTACAAGTGCCTGTATAATACATATACAGTACTGTATAACTGTTCAAATTATGCTGCCAAGTGCACTCTCCACTGTATTCTCCAATATTACATTTGTGCTCGTTAAAGATGGCCATTGTTGTGTTTGTGCGTTAAGGATGACAGAAGACGTGTGTGTTGCTAATTTTGTGTTTCTTACGATTGGTAATCATAAGAAATCATAAGATGTGTCCAGGACACAGAGACAGAGACATGTACATGCAATATATAAAGATTGTTAAAGTTTTCCTCATCTCTCAGTCCCAGACAGAGGAGGGTATTCGTAAGGAGTTGCTGGCTCTACAGGAAGACAAACACAACTATGAAACAACTGCAAAGGAGTCACTCAGAAGAGTTCTACAGGAGAAAATAGAGGTGGTCCGGAAACTCTCTGAAGTCGAGGTACTACTATAATGTTTTGTACTGCTACCATTTACATAAACTTGACTCCTATCATTCTATTTTGAGGAGGACATGAAAATGTACTATAATATCCACAGATGGGGAAGAGTTCCCACATCAAAGTTCTCCTGTCGCTCTGCATCTCTGTCTCCCTCTCTTTCTGTCTGCAGCGGTCTCTCAGTAATACAGAAGATGAATGTACTCACCTGAAAGAGATGGCGGAGCGTTCTCAGGAAGAGCTCCGAGAACTGGCCAATAAATACAATGCTGCCATCAATCAGATCAAAGAACTCACCGACAAAATCAAGGTACTGTACTGTGGAAACTTTAAACAACATTAAAACCAATATTCAAACGATACAAATTGGTTTAAAGGAAAAAAAAGACCCGTAAATTGCATTCTAGGTAATCCAAGGTGGAGGGCAGGAAAAATGTGTTTTCTTTGGGTGGGTGATATTTGTCACGTATTCCTACGGACTGGGGCGACATCTGTCAGCAGGGAGTGTTTGGCGGGAGGAGTAGGACAAAGGCTCTACGTCCTACCGGTGGGGGCTAGTAGTATTCCATAGAATAGCAGTGACCACAACAGTGACAACACACAAATGTGTGTGGGGAGCAATACATTGGCATAACAAACAAAAAAGGCAAAAGAAATTATAATTAAAAAAAGAAGGAAAAAAAAGCCTAAGGGTGGAACTAGGGGAAAGGCCATGAAATCAAATCATAAACACAATATTGACCCATTACAAGAAAAACAACTTCAATTTTAAAAAATTCCTAGAAATGTTTTTTTATGGATTTAATATTGCAGTTAATTAAAACAAATCTAAAACAATATTCTATAAGCGTTATGGGCGAACAAGTAATTTGTTTGGGCAAGAGCCATTAAAGTGCTTATATATACAGTACAACCACAGTGAAACATTTTTTGTTATTTTTTTCTGTAACCTGATACTCCATGGGGTATAGTTACAAAGCTACAAGCTAAATTGTGTGTGCACGTGTGTTATAGGTGACACAGGTCAGTATTAGGCTTTGTATTTCAGATCAACAGCAATGAAGCCCTTTGAGGATGTTGACTATAGTGTCTAGGGAACAGTATACATATTTTTTCTGACTTTGTCTCTCTGCCTTCTGTCTGTCTTCAGGTAGCAGAGGGCCAGCAGGAGGAGTTGTCTCAGAGGGGAGAGATGGAGAAGAAGGAGTTGGAACAGAGGATAGGAGAGATGGAGGACAAGGAACAAGCTCTGCAGGCGCGTATCGAAGCCCTGCAGGCTGATAACGACTTCACTAATGAGAGACTGACAGCTTTACAGGGTAACGCACACACTCTTTAACACACTCTTGACACATACACAAATGAACACTGAACACAGACGGGTGATTATGTTCGCATATTTGTGCATCCTCCTCACAAACGGCTAAAAGGTAACTCGTTTTAAATGCTGGGAGGACATTGTGTCATAAAGCAGGGTTGAATAACACTTAACTAAACCAAACACAGGTGAAGTTATACAGTAATAGAGGGAAACGTACAACCAGGTGAAATAATTGTAAATCGGTTGAATCACACTGATGCATGCGAGTGATTCCCAAGCAAGTTGAGCTCCTTTTGGTTCACATAACTTCATCCGTCCATCACAGCTTGCCGACTCGGATAGCACTGGCTGCTTGGCACGCTTCAAGGCCCCGTTGTCTGTGCACCTGCACTGCCGTGTTAAGTGATTTAAAAAAAATCACGTATTTGCACATCAGCAGGATGATGAGTGAACCAAAACAAGTGCATCCTGCATATATCTCAGCCTTTCACAGGGCATCGGCGCTCAATGCTCTCATCGTTTTGGACAGCTAACCAGATATTGTTTAGATGTCCTGCTCAGGTAGATTTGTTTCTAGTATGTTTGGTCAGTATATGAACCTCCTTACGATACTGGCGTTCTCTTATGAAACTGCTATTGTTTCCAGTTCGGTTGGAACAAATGCAAGAGAAAAGTATCAAAGAAAACAACAGTCTGGGTGAGTTGACACTGTGACCTAGTGTCATAACCGTCTATCTGGGTGACACTTCTCCTCTTAATACACTAACTTTGCACGATCACTTCCTGCATGACTACGTCGTATTGCTGGCTCTGAGGTTGTTGGACTTTTCTCCCCCCCTTTTAAACTTTGGTTAATTATATTTTCTGACCGTCCGTCCTTACAGTTCTGTGGAAAGTGTGATTGTTCTTTGTATCTCCATCGTATGTCTTTTTATTGTCTTTAAACTACAGTCCTAACATGTCCTCTGGTGTTAAGGTCAATGATAAATAATAATAATCATCTTATACCATCTTCTATAGTGATTGTTTAGAGTTGGGTCTAAAAATAATAGTTGGGTCTAACTGTAGTCAAATGGATATCTGAAGTGTTTAGTTTATCTCCTTAATGTTAATGTTAACATTAATGTTAATGTTAATGTTACTGTATTTTGCAGTGGAGGTAGTAAATATATTACTAAGTAAATATATTACTCTTAATAGCAGACAAACAGATTGATATCACTCTATGACTTGGTTTTGAAATTGAGCTTAATTGGTCCTAGGTTGTGTGGTTGCAAATCTATCTCTTGGTATTCTCCTCTGTGATTAAGATAATTGCATATAAATTGAGTATTAACAAATGTATTCAGAAGAATACAACTGGTGTGGTGACCACATGGATCTCTGTCTTGTGGGTTTGAATCACTCTCACGTCCCTCTCTGTCTCTCTAGTCTCTACACTTTTAAAATATGGGCAGAAATCAATCTTCTTAATTGCTAAATTTAACAAACAAATGGAATAAAATGTGAATAAATGTGATTTGTGTCTGTATCTGAACATAATTCTGATCCTTCTGTAAGTCTCTCTGGATGAGAGCGTCACAAGCCAGCTGTGTGTATGTATGTGTCTGTAGTTATGCCGTCTGTAGAGGACAAAGAGAACCAGATCAAACACCAGGAGGAAGAGGAGGAAGATTCAGACACAGATGAAGGGCCTGGTGATGAAGATGATGATGGTAGATAGTTTTAAGAGTGATATCATCTGGGACAATTTAAGGGTCTTTGTCTGTTGAGGTGGTGGTGGTCTGCTAATGGTGTGATGATGGTAGATTGCTCAGGAATTGGGATGAAATTTGAATCGGATGTATAGATCAGATCTATACATCTAATCAATCACATGAAAATCGTGTGGGTGTATTCCTTAATTTCTCTAAAGGGAGAATTTAATACTGATGATGATGGTTATTGGGACCTAATCTGATTCTGAATGGATGATGGTTTGATCATAATCTGGAGATATAATGGTTGTTTGGTTATTGTGTGGGATGTGGGATCACTGGGCTGCTGGTGGTCATTTCATAATGATGATAATGATAGCAGATGACAGTAATTTAACAACTGGAATGTTGGTCTACCTCTTTTTGTGTCAGACTTGTCATAATAATAGCAATAAAGCTGCTGGCAGCTTGTCTATCCAGTGTTGATGGACATATTCTAAAATTGGATTAATTTGTATGTGTTTATTATTAATAATGCCATTGAATCCGTAATTGTACTGTTGTACTGAACCTGGAGGACACAAAGAGGACTGTCAAACATTAATTGCTGCCATGACTGTTCTGTCTGTCTGTCTGCCTGCCTGACGTGCACGTGCATGCTTGTCTGCCTGACGTGCATGCTTGTCTGCCTGCCTGCCTGCCTGTCTGCATCTTATTTTAGGTTCCGATGTCCTGTCCTTGCATGTTATTTGAGGTCCTTTCATACAGTTGTAGCCTGATGTTCATGATGGCATTGATTGTTCGGTGTGAAAGCTGTGCTCTGTCTCTTGACAGATGGATCTGTCTGTAATATCTAGTTGTGTTTCTGTTAGATAACTGTCATGTAAACAGTGCTGGAGATTCTACTAGAATACAACAACTTATAGACTGTCAACGTGAGTACACACACACACAATAAGGACCTTTTATTTCTATTCATGGTGGCGGGTCATCTCTGTTCCTCCATCCTAGTCTCACATAGTCAGATGATCTGTGATCTCCACCTACCAAAATGTCTGGAGACATCTAAATTCAATATAGAGGTTGGAACCAACAGCCTGTCTGACTGGCAGCTGTTTTATATTGGGGATCCCATATCCTGGCTTTCTGCACAGTTGTAGCTTGATGTTCATGATGGTCCAATAGCCTCTCTATTGGTTCTACTGGCTTGATGCAAGACTACAACTGCAAGACTAGGTACGGACGTACGGTATCAGAATTTGTTATCAAAGCACAAGGTTTGTTACACTGAATTTAGACGTACCCAGGCGTTTTGGTATGCTGAGATCTCGTATCCTCTGTCTACGCAAGACTACCTCCATCCTGTATTCACAATTTCACATCACCAGCGTATCGTGTATTGCCTAAAAATGTCTGCATTTCCATCATTTTATTGCCAACAACTAATCGGCCATTAAGTGTCTGGACCGAATGTTTATGAAGTATCTGCCATAGTCACAGAGTTGTAGGCAGTATTACACACATGAATGCTGCGTGAAAATCGCAGTTAATCCATAGTTACTTACTGGTTGGGATATACTTAAATTACTTTTCAAGACCAATTGACAATGCTTAAACATTGGCACACGTTTTAATGTCCGCTATTAGGCAGACTGCCATGTTTTTACCCTTTTTATTATTAACTGGAAATCAAACCACAAAATGTGCCTAGAGTTTCATGCACCTTTAATGCTAAATCCATGCTGGCTTGTTGGGTGGGATAATAATAATTGATTGCATTTTTTTTTATGTGTGAGTGCTTACTCAAAGCACTTTACAATGATCCATTCATTCATACATTGGGATGTACACAACAGTAACAATTACTGCAGTAAAATCCACAGGTAGCCAGAATGGTCAACACATTAGTATCACATCCGGGAACAACTTAAGGGTATGCTTTCCTTTGGTTACACCAAAAACTGTTGATCATGAGACATACTCCTCTCAGCCGATCTTTACGCGAGAGAGCCTTTGATCTGTCTGCGCGTGATGCGGAGAAACTCTGTAGATCAATGAATCTGGGATCCCTTAGGCATCCATGTATGCATGATGTAAATTGTGCAGTTGTCCCTGATTTCCTGATGGAATTAGATATGCGACAATACTTCGCATAATTATCGCGGGACTGTACATTTGCCAGTAGAATGGCAGGCAGAATCAGCTGTCTGGCCCAATGTCTCTCAGTCGAAACACAATTATGCAGTTGTCCCTGGTTTCCTGGTGGAATTAGATATGCTTCCATACTTCGTATAATTGTACATTTGCCAGTAAAATGGCGTAGTAGTGGTAGAGTGGGTCTTCGGCTGAGTTCTGTCTCAGCCGAAAAATAACTAAACCGACCCTGCTTCCCTTTTCTTGTGTGTTTTTGTCTCCGTTATATTTGTCTATCCCATGTGTTGGTGCAGAAAAAAAAATGTTAAAAGTACAATATTAAAGGGAAAAACTGCTACGTTGGTCGAGAGTTAGCATTCCTTGTGCTGCTTTTAAAAATGTGTCAACATTTTTAAGTGTTCAGATGGCTGGATCCTGGCTCCAGTTCAATGAGGCTGTCCTGTCCTCTGTTTGTCTTTCACTTGCTTTTTGTATTTTCTCTTCTCGTACACCTAGTAACTCGACATACATTTCTCTAGTCATCTCTTTCATTGGCTTGTCTTTTATTCTTTGTTTGGATGTAATGTCAAGCTTGATAAAATAACTCCTCATCATTCATGCTCCAGCTCCACTCCTGTTCCTCTGGCTGTGTTGAATCTGCAGTCAGACAAATGTATATCCAGGATGACCTTTCTGTGCAATCTAAAGGTCAAATAGGTCATGGCTGATTCTTTTTATATACTGTATTAATGTGAAATCTTTCCTTCCAGCGGTCAAACAACTAAAAGCAGCTGTAGGATCTTCAATCCACCACCTGACCAACTTTGACGGTAAGAGCTGATCTGAGGTGAACTCAGTGTGCGTGTCTCTGTGTGGACATAAGTTTACTTATCTGAGCTCAATCTTTGTGGGCACCAACAGGAACTTTTTGTGTGTGCTACAGTAAATGCCCGCCTGTCACTTTTAAACCAACAGAAAGCTGTTGTATGAGTAATGGGACTTTGTGTTGTGCATAAGGCTGTACCCTAGCCTTGTTTTTAGGACTCGAACTTCGGCAGGAATTTGAGCGAACATCCGAACCATTCGTTTCGAATTAATTTGAAAAATAACCTTCGAGCTCCGAACCTCCGAGTGCTTTTAACCAGGCTGCAATTCATAAATAGATCCTATGGGGCCCGGGGGCGACATTGCATAGACTATCAGTGAAATAAGGGTTAAGTTCACGCGTCCCCGGGAAGGATTAATAATGGTGCTTAACACGATTTAGTGTGCTAGGTTGGGTGTGTGCTTACGGACTGAATTTTTTTATAGGAATCTGTACTGAAAAGAGATGTGACCTTTGTATATTATTATTAAATGATTGGTGTGTGTGTGCGCTGTGTGTGGTGTGTAGAAGTTATTGATGCTCACCTTCAGAACAACCAGACAGCAGAAGACAACAGCTTGGCCAGTCCTGACAGACTCAGAGGTACACTTTACCACTTTTATTCACACGCATCACAAACTGTGGATCCAGACTAGAGCTCTTCACGAGTCCCAAAGGTCAGGGGTTGTCAGTGCTGCAGGTGGTTGTCAGTCTAATAACTTGAGACCCGTTACAGACTTTATGCACAGCAAAATCCTCAGTGTGCATTTAACTCTGGGAGTGTAGACTACAAAATTAACCAGACGGAGTTCAGAGATAATAGGACTGGAACTGACCCGGGTCCGAGTAATTATGGTCAAACACGGATACATTTTCTTGGTCCCCCAATTTTCAGATCACATCCAAAATTCGATCATGCCATGCTACTATATGTAAAGGCAAGCCCTTGTAAACATAGCTTTTCAGAATATTTGATATATAGACTGTCACTCAGGAGCATGTTAATTTTCATGACGTAAGCAATGAGACGTTATGTTTAATTTATGCTTGTTACACAAGAGTGACAAGCATGTGCTGAAAATAACAGATCTACAAGCTCACAATGCGTTGCGCATGTGCCAATAGCTTGTAGATTAGCTATTAATATTAAGTATTATGCTTAAACTATATTGGCTGCGCAATCAGGCTAAAAACGTTTTGGAAGCCAGAGAAGTTGAGTCTGTTAGGAAGAACCTTTAATTTGGCTTCAGCTTTAAAAGTGACAATGCCCTCTTCAAATTACACACACACATGCATGCACACACAGTCCACATGCTTCCATACACACCACACAATGCATATGCATAAATGGGGAACTGTTGAAAGGCATTTTCAAGGCATGGTAGTATTGCCAAGTTCATTGCTAATGGCTCCATTCAAAACAAGCCTACCTTACAGAACCCTGCATTAATAATCCTGACAACTCAAGTATATATTCCAAATATTTAAAGCTCTTCCAGAGATATTACACTTGAACTTTAAACCATACAGAAAGTAGCTGATGCTGCTGTCTGCCTTTGTAGGGTAGCCTTTTGTGCGCGCTGTTTCAAGGGACCATAAACGGGTGACGGTACCATTGTCCTATACTAAATTCCCCTCCGTTCACCTCTGTGTGTGAGCTTGTGCACATTCCTGTTTTGTGTGTGTGTGACTGTCTGTGTGTATAATATCTTTATAGAGAATCTGATGGAGTCTAAAGAGTCAGACATGTCAGACACTCTGAGTCCTAGTAAAGACCGTAGCAGTGACGACACCTCGGGTAGGAAACCAGTTAGCTTTACACACACACACACACACACACACACACACACACACACACACTTAATTTCAATATACTTGTAAATGCTGTATTGTTATTATTATTACTATTACCTTATAATTATAATGGCATTTTGTTTAATCTTGCAGTATTAAGTCACAGGTTAACCAGTTAACCTCCGTTTTATACTTAAAACATGGTTTAGTATGTTATAGATGGAGTTTAAGTCTTTGCTTATAATGACATGTCAACAAATTGGATGCCATACTGTAGCTAATGTAGTCAAGTGTTTGTGTTCCAGATGGCAACATGGATGATCAGGAGCTCATTGAGCCTCAGAACAGAGTCACTTTACTCAAAGGTAACAACGGCAACTCTTTATACTACACATTTATTTTGTTCTCTACTGTGTTTTACTGCCCTTTTCTACTCCTCGATTCTGCTGCAGTGTGTACAACAAATTCCCACCATGCGTGCCAGTGTGGTGGAACGAACACACACACACACACACACACACACACACACACACACACACACACCCACACCATAATTCCTTCCTCAGACTCGATAGATGAGTTGTTTACTCTTTTCCTGTTCCTGTATAGATGAGTTGTGTCGGGCCGGTCTGGAGCTTGGAGACACAGAGCAGGTCATCAACCATCTCCACAGAGAACTACTAGAAGCACAGGAATTAGCAAACACCGGCAAGCAGAAATGTCTGGAGCTACAAGGTAAGAGCACTGCTAGTAAGGGTTCTGTTCCCTTACTAGTTCTTGTTCTATTTATGGGAGGGGGCCTAAGGAAGAAAACAGAACGGTCTAAGCTTTTTTACTTTCAGCAGCGTATACGTTTTCTTTTTTCTTTTTTTTTGTCCAGGTAAGGGTCATATTTGCTTCCCTTTCGAAAAATGTTGAATAACTAAATTAAAGAGTGTTTGTAGATTTCCAGGATAAATTAAATGTATTAATTTTGTGTTGATTGTTTTCCCTCTTTGTTTGTAGCTCTGCTGGAGGAAGAGAGGAGAACTAACAGACAACAGAGTGAAGAGTCAGCTAAACAGATCAACTATCTACAAAGTTAGTACACGCACGCACACAGAGGCACACACACACACACACACACACACACACACACACACACACACACACACACACACACACACACACACACACACACACACACAGCTAAAGGCAATAGCTACAGAGTTGGCATACACACACATTCACATAAACAAGGACAGTGCGTACATAGTTTAATTTGTTCCAAAGAACGGAGTATGTATTTTCATGTGTGTGTGTGTGGTTGTTTGTTCATTCCAGCCCAGCTAGGTAAGCTGCAGGCCGATATGGAGGCTCTCAGAGAGCAGAGAGAGAGCTCCATCAGTTACACCAGAGAGGAGCTGTACTCTGCACAGGAAGAGGTACACTTACAGTAGACCATACGC
The DNA here is from genome assembly GCF_951216825.1 of Electrona antarctica. Taxonomy (NCBI): domain Eukaryota; kingdom Metazoa; phylum Chordata; class Actinopteri; order Myctophiformes; family Myctophidae; genus Electrona; species Electrona antarctica. The sequence goes on along the minus strand of NC_136790.1, from coordinate 29,991,904 downwards.
AAGCCACACACATTGTGTAACTGTGGAATAGAAACCTTGTATGTCCAAAACTGTAAAGATGTGTTCAGACCTGTATAGTTAGAGCGGCGCGATTACATACAAAGTCGATGCAACGAGAAGTTGCTCGAACGGGCGCAACGCGAAGAAAGCGAACGGCTGCCTGATATCCCAACTGAAGCGACCTTCACGTCCCCCCGACTCCACCCGTCGCGTCCTGACAGCCAATCAGCATTGAAACACGGAAATGTTTTGGCTGTTTGGTTATATTCATCCAGTTCCAACTGAACTGACCGCGGGGACAACAATGTTGCTGCTCATAATTGATATAGTAGCATGAATTCTCAGGGGTCCTTGAAGGGGTTCCAAATGGACCCTTACAAGTCGGTCATTTGGTTCCATTGGTACACTCTTGAGTTATGGGGGCCCTTGAAATTAAAATGTTTGAGAACCACTGCTATAGAGATTAAGATAAGATTAGAAAACAGTGGATAATTTATAATCAATAACTGTCACCGTTTTAATGTTGATGTCACTGTTAATAATGTAGGTTCTGGTTCTGCGTCATGCCATGGAGGCTGCCACAGCAGAAAGAGAGAGGGATATGTCCGCCTTGCACTCTGACCTGGCAACAGTTCGTTCTGAGCTGGAGCACTGGCACGGCACTGCAGATAAATATGAACAGGAGATCAACGCACTGCAACACACACTCACACAACACACGCAACACCATCAAAAAGCCAGCCAGCTACAGGGTAAGATCAAGGTCACTATATTTACTCACACCATGTAGAATAGAATCTCAAATGCGCCCGAGTTTGTAGTCCCAAAACCCAGAAACAAGTTGGCCTTTTGAACTTCCTGGTTCTCTCTCGCTCTCTCTCTCAAAGTTGTTTTATTGGGTTTTTGGTTAAATGCCTCAACTAAGGTCTGTGGTTTACATGGGCTTACCATAAAATGTTGGTAAATGCCATACTTGTGCATTTGAAAGCTTTTATGGGTCTTAAAAAGCAGTTGCTAATTAAGTGGCTAAATGAAACCACAGACATTGTCGTGACATTACACGTCATGATGCCGAACACATGGTGGTGGCATTCAATATGTTACGACCATTGTGTAGTTTGTTCATAGCATAATGTTAGATTTTCACTTCTGGTGAGTGCATTTAATACTCAAAATGTGGAGATTATGTTGCGGAACAAAATGTTTAAGTACAAATACTTCACATGTGGAAATCACATTGGCATGGCTAAAAAGTGTAAAGATTTATATAACAGCATTTATTTCAAACAGAATATTCTGATCCCCCAAGCAGATGTATGAATGAATAAGTACCTCCCTCTCACTTCAGAGTTTAGTGAATTTTACATTACATTTTAGACCTGCTGTCGCTCTATCTGCCACCCTTGAAGGTATGAGTGCATTCTCGAAAATGAATAATCAGATTAATGACAATTGTAATAAAATGTTACTTAAAAAAGATGAAATAACTGTCCTTATTTCTTTTCTCTGTGCAGTGGAGTGTGAGTCTCTACAGAAGCAGTGTGTGTCTGTGCAGCATGACTGTGACGGTCTGAGAGTTGAGAGGAGAACACTGCTGGACAGACTCCAAACCCTGGAGACCGACCTAGACAGGTACAGTACACACATGCACACACACACACAACCAGCAGCTAGCAGCCCGCTAGTGAACAAACGCTCTCTCCCTTTGAAAAGGGTAGGAAAAGGTTTTAAATCATAACCCTGGATTTCCGTCCGTTGTTTCAGCATTGGGGGGGGATGGATGTGGCCAGCTATATATAATGCTAAATTAGGTATTTCAAGGTATTGTATTGAAGTTACACCGAGACGCCTACACTGCATCCCTCTAGACTTTTCTGCTCTGTCTCTATAAATAATACCATGTGTGGACGGACACTCTGAGAGAGGCAGAAAGGTGAAGAGCTGACAGGGTGAGAGAGATAAAAGAGAGGTAGACAGCTGGGCAGACAGATGTAGGTAAACGGCTGACGGGGTCGGAGACTGACACAAATTGAATGATAAAAGAGACGGAGCAGTGGGTGGACAGAAGAGCTGACGGAGAGAGAAGCTGATGAAAGGGTGTGTGTGTGTGTGTGTGGTGTAATTTTTTCAACTAGTTCTCAGAGATTATATTTGTGGCTTTGGTCTTAAAGCCTCCATTCATCACTTTCCTTCCCTTTCTGTTTGAGTACAAATGTGCGTGCCCATAAAGATCAGGAAGAGGTCTTTAGATAACCCAGTCAGACACACAATTATGGACATTTTCAATTTACAATTATGTACACGGTGGTGTACACATTGGTGCATTAACACGAGAGGTGTATTTGTAAAACACTGTATTTACACAGTAAAATTCAGAGGCACATAAACAGTCTAGAGGCCTTCCACATCTTCTGCCTCCAAAGGATCCTGGCTCTCACCTGGGCAGACAGGGTGCTCTATACTGAAATCTATGACCAGACATTGACAAACATGCTCAGCATCACAGCGCTCCTTGGCCAAAAACACCTCGGATGGGTCGGGCATGTGATCCGTATGCCAGCCCACTGTCTACCCCGACAGATACTCTATGGCCACCGAAAAAGAGGTACAAGGACCACATTCTGAAAAGGTGGGTTTTGAGTGTGCCTTTGAATGTGGCGAAGGTGGGGGCAGCTCTGATGTGAGCTGGGAGTGAGTTTGACAGTGAAGGGGCGGCCACTGCGAAAGCCCAGTCACCCTAAGTTCGCTTATTGGACTGGAGTGCTTTACCTGAGGGAGCAGGTGGGGCGTTTGATGAGATCAGAGAGGTAGCGGGGGGCCTGATTGTTGAGTGCTTTGTATGTAATGGTGATTATTTTGAAATCAATTCTGTACTTTGGTAAAGTCAAGTTCAGACTTTACCAGTGGTAAAATCTGTACTTGACTTTACCAGTGTTGTTGTTGTTATTCCAGTACCAGGGAACGGAGTCTGGTTCTGAGCGTTATAGTTCTTACCAGGGTTGTTGTGTTATTGTTCACAGTACCAGGGAACAGAGTCAGGTTCTGAGCAGCAGCCTGGAGGTTCTGGAGAGGAGGGAGGGGGTTCTGCAGGACAGACTGGGTTCTCTGGAGAACAAACACCAGCGGGATGCCACCGACCTGAGGACACAACTAGACCAGGCTACGCAACGAACGCACAGCCTGCAGAGAGAGGTACACACACACACACACACACACACACACACACACACACACACACTTGAAATGTTTGTTAATGTCCGCATAATCAGAAGTACAGGAATAGCTTGTACAGAGGGCATAAACACTGCCAGTGCAGTCAGAAATAGGAGAACAGCCAGTTACAAAGTGCATAGAAGGCATTGTTACATATAGTATAGTTGACATACTTGTCAGACACAGCAGACATAAATCATGGGTAAAGGCCAACGCCTCCTCCAAATTGAGAGGCTTCCTAATAATGGCTGATACTGAGCAGTACCTTGCTAGCTGCTTGGCCGTCCTTTTGGAGAGGCCGGCCATTTGTAGGCCCCTCACAACCAACATGTGCACATGCCCTAGGCTGCCAAAGATAAAAACTAAAAGTTTACTTCTGTAGCCTAGCTGTGAGATGGTCTGCTCTAGCTGTTGATATTTCAGCACTTTGGTTAGAAAGGCTTCCTTGAGTCCAGGCTGTAGTCAAACAAACACACACACACGCACACACAATTGGAAAATAATACCGTGAAATGACAAAAGTTCAACACATATTTTTGCATGTTTGTGTGTGTCAGTATGAGGACACACAGGTGCAGCTGTCAGACCTGCGCCAACGCTATGATAAAACGGAACAGGAGAAACACAACATTCACCATGAACTACAACAATGTCAACACAGCCTGAAGATACTACAGGACAAGGCTAATGTAAGACACACACACACACTCTCTCTGATGTAAGATGCTAAACTTAAAGTGTGTGTACTCTGCCGTTTCTCTCCTCCTCTGGATCCATCCATCAGGGTTTGAGTGACAGATGACTACAGATGCAGGGAGGGAGGGAGTTTAGTTTAGAGGATGGGAGAAGAGAGCTTGGAGGTTTATTGGTTAAACAAAATGGTTCTATATTGTTTGTACATTATTTATCATTTATATATCCTAATTTTGCGTAATATACATTATTCCCTTTCTTTCTTATACCCTCTCGCTCTCTCTCTTACACGTCCACACACAGCTGGTATCTCTAAGGCCAGTCAAAAGACTGCTTAATGAAAACTATGAACTTTGGCATGATGAGGTCCTGGGTCTGTATATGCTGTCATTGTCCACTGACTTTTCATCCTAGCTGATGTACAAGCTGACCAGTAAGATATTTCTGATCAAGACAGTACAGTGATAATGCCAAACATCAGCCTTTTTCCTTATCCTCTCATCTATTCTTCTCCCTTTCTCTTATTTCCCTTTTAACTTCTCTCTTGCTTTCTTTGTCTCTACTTAAAGATGGAGTGCCGTGATTTTTTTCTCCTCCCTAAAACATGATCATGTACTATGATTATACTAGGAGAAAGATTATTTTCAAAAAGGTGTACAGAAAATGTTAAAATTATGTTTTTATGTGGCCACACCCACCAGTTCATTAAGTATGCCTGGTTTGCCTGATGGGTGGAGTATCCACCTGAACTGAATATGCACCCACAGCTGTTCGATAGGGCCTTTTGACCTGGGCTCGATTGGGCCTTTTGAGTAACCAAAAATACACAGGGAAGATGTATTTTCTAACCACAACAGGGGGTCTATTAGAGTAATATAAACTTCATATACCCATACAAAACAGAAAAAGTACAAAAATCACGGCACCATCTTTAAAATCCTGTACTCTCCTCTCTTTTCTCACTCAGTCTTTACTCCAGCTACTAGCCTACAGTGGATGTGCTGTGTACCGTAGTCATAGTAACCAGGTTCTACACATTACCTTTTAAAATATCCAACGTTACATGACCAGAAAAGGAAAATAACATTTCCATGTTAGTATTTTTCTGTCTCTTTCCTAGTATCACTTGGGGCTACTACACACTGCAAGACACTGAGCATTTAAAACACACCGCTCCTTCTCTGTTGCAGCCAGGGTTTTATTTTTTTTATAGGTCGCAGGTAAGAGGGGATATAATTCCTTTGTGAATTATATCAGGTCTGGATCGCATCCTGGTGAAATATCTTGCAGTATGTCATCCCTTGTCGGCGATCAAACTATCTGATAAGCCCCCGACCACTTTAAAACAAATCTAGAACAATTACAGGTTTAATAGTTGTACTACAACAAATATAAGTTTAATACATTTAGAAATTATAGGTTTAGTAGATCTACAATATAAATTGTCATTGAAATGATTGAATTGAAGTTGAATTGATATACAACATTTTTGTATTACTTTTTTACCCCACGATTTTACCCAGTGTCAATTTAATAATGTAATGATAATTAATTTGATCATTGTAATGTTGTAATGATATACAACAATAATTATCTAGAACAAATATAATCTCTCTCTCTTCTCTCTCTCTCTTCAATCTCTCTCCCGCCCTCTTCCTGGCTGTAGCTGCTCCATGCTCCATGTTTAGTTTTTCCATTGATTATTTTGCGTAGGCTGATGATCTTGTTTTCCCTCCTCCCTCCCCCCCTCTCTCCTCCCTGTAGCCACCCATTCTGCAGCCTGTTCAAGCCATATTCATAGGCCTTGTCCTGGCTCTGCTGTACTGCTGTTACAGTCAGTTGTGGTAGAAAGGTAGCTATACAACCGAAAGAACAACTTCAACTTTAACTCTGTCTGTCTGTCGTCTGACTGACTGTCGGTCTCTCCATACAGTATGTCTTTCTCTCCTTCTCTGTTGGTCTCTCCATCTGTCTTATCTGTCCGTCTGTCTGTGGGATGAGAGAATGACAACATTGTAGACAGCGATTAAAAATGGTGATCAAACACTAAATATGTGGGACCATCATCATTCTAGATCCACTGTTGACGTAATATGGGGCCAGTGTTATTGATCTACCATGGTAACCACTAGTGCCCAGTGTCTAGAACTAGAGTTCTAAAATTCTGTTATATATTTGTTTTTCCTTGTTTTAATCTCATTTTGAAGAACCTACGAGGTCATTTAAAAGAACACACAACTTGTAGTTACTTTGTTATTGTAGTTATTGGCTGAGACAATGTTGTTCACTCCAACATGTTGCTTCAACACCCTTCGTCATTATCATCATCATTATCACCTTCATCATGCTCACTCTGATTGTCTTATCTTCTGGTGAAAGTAGTACTACTAAAGCATGCCTGCCTGTATGTCTGCCTGTATGTCTGCCTGTATGTCTGCCTGCCTGCCTGCCAGTCATTGCTGTTTTTATACACACTGGTCTTGAACTTAAAAGGATGGTCACCCATACCTTCCTTTAAAGGGATACTCTGTGGATGCATTGATATATAACTCACACCCTGGGAGCAGATATGGGATCATAATTAACATTACACCATTACTGTTAACTAAGTAGTCTCACATTACGCTAGATCAGCCGTCCCAAAACCTTTTTGGCCGTGCACCCCGTTACCTCCTGACCTAGCTGATGCACCCCCTAACACTAAGTCTCATTGTATTTGGTCGAAAATGATACATTTTTTAATATCACTGCACTGAGAGACATGCAGCTGCTGTATACTCCCGCAGCTGCTCTATACATCTCGTTACAACAGTGGTTTACCAGATTTTGCCGTTTGTGCTAAATAACACCATAAAACCGCCGTTACCCTTTTCATGTCACGCACCCCCTAAAGGGCGTTCGCGCACCACAAGGGGTGCACGCACCACAGTTTGCGAACCCATGCACTAGATGATCTCTGCCTACCGAAACATCTAGTGGCATCTAAATTAAATGTAGGGGCTAACACTGCAGAGAGGATGGCTGTTAACGAACCTACACGGTCATTCATAACGCCCCATCTTGCCACAGTAACTGACTAGTGGTTCTAGAATTGGTTCTAAGTAAATATCAGAATCTTTTCCGTCCAGTTTTAGCCACAACATTAAATTTAGATGTCATCAGACATGTCGGTAGGTGGGACTCTGATCATCTGGCCGTACTTTTAGCGTGGTAGTCATTTCTTCAAAGTTTCTCCTGTTCTAACAAAACTATTGTTGCTATTATATAAATTATGGGTTTATTTTCCTTTTCTAGTTATGACCTATTTGAGTCATTACTGCTGTTTGAGTTTGGAGTCAACGTTTAAACATTACTGGACCCTGGGGGTGAGGTGACATATGAAATAATGTCTAACTGACCGACTGACTTCCCAATGTTGAAATGTGCTCTCCCAGTGACTTTAGGGCCTCTAGTTTGAGGGCAGTAAACTGTTACACTCAGCCTGTAACTATCCACCGCAAAGTTTCCTAGTTCTATGTAGTAATATAGACACACGGCATTATTATTTCACCTACAATTGAGGCAGCGTAAAGGTAGAAGCTGCAGTGAAGTCCAGCCCATAGGAATACACTGTAATTCAGAATGACTTTCTTGTTTCCTAGTCCTGCCAAAAGAAGAGAACAGATTATAGATCTAAATCTACTGGCCCTGTCCAAGATTCGGCTGAAGTAGTAGTCTAGTTTTGTTTTTCCAGCTCATTAATGTTGGTGTTCCACTAACATGTAAACCAACATCCTTGCTGAACCAATTATGTTTTTTTTCATTCAATGGCGACTGCTGACATGTTGCTACATAGCTAGTTGGTGTGAGACTGTGAGTTAGGTCCACTTATTTTAAGGTAGCTCGCCAACTACAAGCTGAATTGAAGGGAAAAGACCCTTTTCACATACCAGACGTACTTGCACTTAAGAAAATGCTAATGAGGGCACGGTGACGCAGTCGGTAGCGCTGTTGCCTCACAGCTAGAAGGTCCTGGGTTCCATTCTAGCTGTGGGCGCTGGGGGCGTGTTCTCTCCTCCGCGTCATCAGTGCCCATACCCATTGGTGACAATGGTGAGAAACGGAAGTTTGTCTGCCATGTTTCTGACAAATCTTTTATAGTGAAACATTTCATAGTATGTGTGACTGAAAAATGTTTCCCTCTAAAATGCCTGACAGCATACATCCCTTTATCTTCTGTACTGGTCCTACTGTCTCACTATCTCCACAGAAAAGACCCGCTGCTTCCGCTATAACTTCATTCACCTCTGTTGTGTTCAACTGAACTACAGATTTATTTTAAATCTGTCCTTCCCATTTCTTCTTCTCTGTATATTTTTTTTAAAATTTAACTTGATTTCAATGCTTTTGTGCATAATCTAGCTCTTATCTCCCCCTGGCAGGATGACTCTTCATTTCATGTCATTCAACTTTTGTTCTTGTCCATCCATTGCTTCAACTTGACTGCATCCCGTCTATTCTTTTAATTTGTATTGTTACTGGTCGTTTATTTTTCTCTTTCTCTATCAGATGTCACTCTTGAGATGAAAATAGAACGTACTCTTAATTTGTGCCATCTCTTTTGTTTTCTGTGTTTGTGTGTTTGTTTTTCCTGTCTGTCTGACAGAGCGCCTGGAGCCCCTGGATGCCGGTCGTGGCTGTGATGGTTGCTGTGACTGCAGCGGTCCTCTACCCAAACCTCTCCAAGAGCAGCTCCACTTAAACACATTCACGCATGGGTGTGCGTCCGCTCACACATACAGACACACACACACACCATGTGAGTTTCTAAGTGGACGGTGTATCCTGCCAGCATGTTGGCTGCAACACACACACACACACACGCGCACACACACACGCACTTAAACACACATTGCGCTGTGAGGAGAGCAACACTGCTTTATTGTACAAAGTGTAATTGTATATAATTCTAGAGAGAGATGAGGGGTGTGATATAAAAGTTATAATTTCTACTATAGAATCAGTTGTTATTATGTACCAACAGGGGGCACTATGGGCTTGATTTGTTGTTTTATATCGGTTTTGTGTTGGTTGGAGATCCCAAGTTTCCCAGACGTTTTCTGTTCTGTCTCTGCTGGGTACCACACTGTTCTGGGATCTGTTTCCCAAACTCATCTTTGGACTTATCATATCTTATTAACATATCATTGACAATGAATGGAACTCGGAAGAGGTCTACATGTGGTTTTGGAAAACCATCCCTGTTGTGTTCTGTGTTTCCAGCAATCATTACTATCATGGACCCACACTATTCAGGATTTTGTTAACTCTAAACTTAGTTTTGGGATATACTGTATTTCGTGTACTGATTTTATTATAATGGGCGTCATACTACTTTTGTGATTCACAAATTCCTGTAAGTTTATAGTAGAACTTTTTGCAAAATTTCTATTGTTTGTTTCCTAAAACAAACTTTAGAGCAAGTTTAACCATGTCCCATAATGTAATACATTTGGTATATAAACATGATAATGAGAAACTTAGCTTTGTTCTGTTCCATTTCTCAATAATAACAATTTAAAAAAGATTGGGTATTGTCTTTGTTTCAGAACACCGTCTTTGGCCAAAGGTAAACGAACAGAGCAAAGACAAACTGAAGTCTAGTCCATGTTAATTAAACAGTCACAAAGACAGCGGTGGAAAAGGGCATTGTTGGTTCCATATCTTGCTCAAGGGCACTTTGACAGAACATTTCATGTACATTTAACTGTTTCAGTGGGTGAACCTGTGACCTTACAGGTACAGGACTCTCAACCCATTAGGTCAACAACCTGCCATCTAAAGATGTGGTTTTGGGAAACAAAAGCCTGGTCTCTTCTGTTCCAGTTTTAAAGATGGGTCTGTTGTCAATTAGCCATGTTAAATGGTTGCCATGGCAATCCTCATTCAAAGGTGTTTGGGGAGGGGGGAAATTAAAGCCAAATTAAAAATGTTTGATTTCATGTATCATTTTCCTTTTTTTGGGCACAAAAGGGGTTTTAAGTGCCTCTGTTTTAACTAACACCAGCTTGTGTATGTGTGTAGACAAAATATACAATCTCTCACACACACACGTGTGTGTTTACACAGACACACACCTGGTTTGTTGGAAGAGCCACTCGTGTACGCGTTGACGCGTCCTTGCTGGAAACTTAAGTTATTTGGCCGTGAAACGAGTCGGTGAACTTCTGTGTGTGTGTCCTACGAGTGTATGTGTCTGAGAGACTGTCTGTGAGAAGAGGCGTGTCGGTCAGAATCGGACCAGGCGCACACACTCACACCACCCTCCTCTTTGTCAATGTATCCGTCTTGTCTCTGTGTTTAACACAAAAAAAGATCAAATTATTCCTGATGTTCCAGTGAAATACACTACAGACAGAGAGAAAGAGAATTGTAAAATAAAAAACGGATTAAAGTTATCAGATGGTGTGCTTACTAGACTTATTTTGTTAAAGGTTATTGAGATATGAGAGATATAGAGGTTATGAAGATGATGTATTGAATATGCAGATGTTTTGGATTAAAGTTGTAGCAAGCTGACCCACCAACACAACTCATGTCTTCTGTTTGTCTCAATGGGATTTATGTTATGTTGCACATGTTTATACATACCTATTGTCACACAAACTATGCACCGATGTACCACATATCGGTATCGGAAGATATTTGCCGGTATCGGCAAATAAAGAATACATTAACCGATGGCAGTAGCCGATCTTTATCTGTTGTTGATAAGCACTCAAAGTCACAAGCAAACATGGGTGTAAATGGGTTGGGGACATTACAGTATGTTTGGACATTTAGTAACTAAATCTTAACCCGCTAGACATAACTGCCTCCAGAAGCACAAGTTGATGACTAGGCACTAGGCAGGGTTGAAATATATCAAAGCATGCACTGGGTGACACTGACAAGTGCTAACGCTGGTGTTAGGAAGACGTGCATGAAACCAAAGAACAGCTTAAAATGTAAACTAATCATGCTAAAAATTACGAATGCCATGTTGTCTAAAGGAAAAGCAAAGAACTTGATGGGTAGAAGATACTCTTTGGAGGCAGTGAACAAATGGAAAGTGTACTAGGAAACAAATGAACACTCTTATCGCCCTAGGCGGAGGTCTCTGTTCTATTAAATAATAACGCCCAGGACAGATTAATCAAAAGACGGAACATTTCTCATCAACTCAACCATTAGTCCTGGGTAGCCATGTAACACTTAATGTTATAACATAATAACTTAATCAATCACCAATAACTCCAAACATAACTTGTATTGTTACTGTTAGATAATAAGGATATGTAATGCACCTTTAGCTACAGCCTCTATGAAAGGTGCTTAAACTAATGAAACATTTCTCTGCCCATGCCTATAAATAGTGTTGAGGGTTTCCTCCAAGAGGCTGAGAGGGACATAATGAATACGTTGAATATGTCTCTCTCTCCCTCTCTCAATGAAAGACGAGACGAAGAGATGAGAGCGATGAGAGAAGGATAAGTGTCATGACACCCTGGGGAAGGAAAGAGGGTGGGGTTTGGACCACAGCCCAATGATCTGTCTCTGAATCACCATGGTTATGGGCGAGGACGTCCTTTGGAAGAACATCCATAGTTGACACACACACACACGCATCATGGTCACACAGCTCATAATGCCTCTCCAGAAAGGAAGTTCTAATCATCACCCAATAAGACAGACACAGATACACCTAGCCCTGAAGCAGGTTCAAAGAGTTGAAATGTGTAAGTGTGAGTGTGTGTCATGTAACATAAAGGCTACAGCCTGATGACAGAACAACTTGTTGACAGTAAATTTAAAATACAGACCTCTACTCAGGTATATATGTGCATGACATCACACACACAAACTCACTCATACAGATCCAAACAACAGATGATCATAGAGAATTAGTGAAATAGCTCTAAGACCTCTACTTAAGACATAGGCTACAGTACACTGTCTGGACACGAATATGACGTAACCACACACAGAGACACACTCACTCACTCACTCACAGAATGGGTCTATAACAGGCATGTAGACTATACGTAAATGATTACCACCCCACGCTCACACAATGACATGAGTTCAAAAGGAGATTAGATCATATGTACATGTAGGTCAGAGTTAGAGCTGTGTTTACATCTTCATGTTGCTGTGTACACATTTGACCTTCTGTTCACACAACACAACACGTGTTCACATCCCACCTCCAACAACAAGCAACGGTCGGCATCATTTAAATATCCCCATGGACCACCATTATGTGCACAAGCCAAACACACACACACACACACACACACACACACAGAGTGAAACTTGCTGCTGTGTGGCTTGTTTATTATTTGGATTATTTATTAACATTTTAGCGGCTGCTGTTGGCCTCGGTGTGTCAAATCACTCAGCATTCTTTTATGATGTCATTGTTATGAGATGCAGGTTTCGTCTAAACATGCAGAGCTGGCACTCTGACAGATGAGTGTTTCTTTCGTCACTTTGTCTGTCTGTCTCTTTTTGTATCACTCCCAGGGAGGGAGGGTTACACTGTACAATGGTCCTGTACACATGCAGTGACACGGAGCACGGTCCATGCAGTGTAACACATCCTACTGAGGGCCCAGGTACACGAGGACGTCGCGGGCAGTTGGATTTCAATTCAGTTATATCACTGCCCTTTTGTCTCTACTTGTCTGTGTACCCTGAAAACACATGTGATCTGTCTGTCTGTCTGTCTGTCTGTCTGTCTGTCTGTCTGTCTGTCTGTCTGTCTGTCTGTCTGTCTGTCTGTCTGTCTGTCTGTCTGTGTGTGTGTGTGTGTGTGTGTGTGTGTGTGTGTGTGTCATACTGACTGTATGCACATTGCTGGACTTTAAAGTGTAGGCTTCTCTTAAAGGACCACTTCACCACTTTTCAACTTCTCTTCCTATAATTGGTCCTAATGTTCATTCCCTGAAGAAGGCAACTTGTTGCCGAAACGTTGGAAAAATAAAGATTTTGATGGCATCGTGACTACGAGCTGTGCGGCCTCTCTCCTTTTTCAGTCATAGTTATCAGCACCTCCCCACTACTGGTGTGCGCTCCTACCTTCCTGTTTGCATGATAAAATACCACCATTTTTTTCTACTCAGTCTGTGTCTCATAGGAAGGCTGTGGGCAGTTCAGAAACCCGTCCACCAGTGACATCATCGATGGTGAATCCAAGCTAATAGAAACATAGAGTATAAAGAAGGATAGAGACCGAACAGGAGCGTTTAGCCCCGCCCCCCGCTATTCATTTCAGTGGAAGTTGCTCAGTGGCGTTTTGAAGCACCCAGAAGACTTCCGGAAGTATAATTATAACTCAATGGATCGGGCAAGCGGAAGTTTAGCCTAGCCTAGCCCCGGACGTCAATTTTGAGGTCCGGGCTTACGCACGTGACGTCATGAACGTCCGTCCACTTCCATTAAAGTGCTGCAATTCCACATTTCGCCAGTAGTGGCATCTTCAACGTTGGATAGCCTTACTGGGGGCTTGAATAGAAACGGCAGGCTTTCTTTTCCTGAAAAGTTGCAATGCAAAAGTTGAAGCCATCGTTCTCACGATAATAAAAATCTAAATATATTTTAAAAAAAATCTGCCTAATGATGATGTCACTGGTGGACGGGTGTCCGAACTGCCCAAAGCCCTCCTATGAGACACAGACTGAGTAGGAAAAAAATTGTGGTGTTTTATCATGAACATTAGTGAGGACCAATTATATGAAGAGATGTTGAAAAGTGGTGAAGTGGTCCTTTAAGAGTAAGACTGGTGAACATAACCATGAACACAGTTAGGGGGGAGGGTTGTAGGTGACGTCATAATTAGACCACCAAAAAGTAGGTGGCCCCTGCCCCCTGTCCCCACCGATATCATAACTATGGTCCCCACTCACGCACGCGCGGGCACACAGTCACACACGCTCGAATGAACTGACCGGAAGAGCAGAGGTGGAAGGAAGCACAGACGAAGAGCTGAGAGGATGGAGAGAGAGAGAGAGAGAGAGAGAGAGAGGGAGGGGGGCGGGCGGGAGAGAGAGAGAGAGAGAGAGAGAGGGGGGGGGGGGAGGGAGGCGGGAGAGAGAGAGAGAGAGAGAGAGAGGGGGGGGGGGGGGGGGGTGAGGGAGGCGGGAGAGAGAGAGTGGGAAAAGAGAGACTTGCACAAATGAGAAAGAATCGTGAAAGAAAACGGACTACCGCGCAGGCGCGCAAAACTTCTCCTCCCCTTCTCCAAGTGTCCAAACGGGAGTAGAGTGCATTCACAACTAGACAGCGACGCGCTCACACACACACATACACAGTACACACTCTCTCTCTCCCGTACCTTTACGTTGGCTTCCCTGCCAGTTTGACCATTCAACTTATTAAAACCTACAAACACACACACACACCATGCCTGCTACTGAGAAAGACCTGGCCGATGACGCGCCCTGGAAGAAGATCCAGCAGAACACATTCACCCGCTGGTGCAACGAACACCTCAAGTGCGTCAACAAGAGGATCGCGGACCTGCAAGGTGACCTGAGCGACGGGCTGCGGCTCATAGCCCTGCTGGAGGTGCTGAGCCAGAAGAGCATGTACAGAAAGTACCATGCCAGACCCACCTTCAGGCAGATGCGGCTGGAGAACGTGTCCGTGGCCCTGGAGTTCCTGGACAGGGAGAATATCAAACTGGTGTCCATAGGTGAGTGTGTGACTGTGTGTGTGTGTGTGTGTGTGTGACTGTGTGTGTGTGTGTGTGTGTGTGTGTGTGTGTGTGTGCGTGCGTGCGCGCGCGTGTGCATGTGGAGTTTAGTTAATTTGATCTCTTTGGTCTGGTCAACACAAAATAGTGTCCAGGTTTATTTAAAAAAAAATTGGGGGGGGATAGGGGGGGGGGCACCACTGGTCCTTGAGGTGGTTCCAGGTGGTCCCCAGCTAAATGATGATGGTCATTGGTAACCAAATGGACCCTTCACCAGCACCTTGTATACCGTATCTTTATCTCTTTCTTGAGAGCTCATGAGTTAAATTATTGTTAAACTGACTGCCTGCCTGCTGGGTGTTTGAGGTACCCCCTCTAACTGTATATACTTTCTAGCCTATATACATTCCCCCTTTTCAAGTTTTTATTATATTTTGAGTTTTGACACTTGCTTTGGCAATGTAAATGTATGTTTTCTCATGCCAATAAAGCTCATTTGAAATGAGGTAGTAGGATTGAGATTTGGGGTTTTGGGCTTTAATTATAGTTAGAACTTTTCAAAGAGTTTGAAGAATGTGAGAGAAAGTGAACAATGGCTCCAGTCACCTCACCCAGGTCACCCCTAGGCACCTGAACTGAAACATGCTTTGTTGAACATTAACAAGCGAACTTTATACGTCTTTAAAGCTTTTAAATGTGTCTTCGTTCCGGTGTATGTATACTTTGCCAGCAGTGAGCAGGTATAGCACCGTTTCTGTCCCTGGTTTCTTTAGACTTCCTGAAGTTAACGTTTAACTATCTGGTGTGTAGATAAACCCATACAACTTGCCTGGGACGTATATACTAAGGCAGCTATGTTTTTCATATCCTATTGGTTATCTTCTAAAGCGTGTGTGTGTGTGTGTGTGTGTGTGTGTGTGTGTGTGTGTGTGTGTGTGTGTGTGTGTGTGTGTGTGTGTGTGTGTGTGTGTGTGTGTGTGTGTGTGTGTGTGTGTGTGTGTGTGTGTGTGTGTGTGTGTGTGTGTGTGTGTGTGTGTGTGTGTGAATATAGCCTGCACGTAATCAACTTTACTTAAAGACAGCTCTATGATAAAACACACACCTCAGACATGTCAGCCCGCATCTCCCCTCCCCTTGTGCATGCACCGAAGCACGCACGGCCGCACGCACACACACTAGCACACGCACATAGACATAAAATGTAGCTGTGGTAACAGGCATGCATAGAGTGACATCATCTCTCAGATGTTTCAACTTTGGCTGGTGGGCAACCGCAGGTGTGTGTGTGTCTGTGCGTGCGCCTGTGTGTGTGTGCGTGTGTGTGCGCCTGTGTGTGTGCATCAAAGTCAGGAATCTTGTCTTCCTGCCAATAGTATGGATTTCTTTTTTAAATAAATTATTATTTTTCATTCAAGATGTTTGATTTATTACAGGTTGTTATTAAGGAAAGGCTAGTTTATTTGCATAGGCTATAGCACATCTAAAATATGAGGCGATTCAGAGTGCTTTACACAAAACATTTAAGCGTTGTACACAGAGCATTAAGACATTATAAAAGGACATTTGAGTACACTTAAAAAGTAGAATTTGTTCAAATAAAATTAAGATGATACAATTAGAACAGAGTTGTATGCAGCATATCTGCAGTTTTCTGGGAGTCTCTGCTGGGCTCAAAAAGCAGACAAAGCAGATGAAGTGAGTGACAGACAGTCAACATTTTTAGATACTTTGTTGTAATTGTAGTTAAATGTGGCTGTATTGATTTTGTGTTAGATGATTTAGCAGTGTCATTACACGATTATCCTTAGAGACTTTGCATTGCATTAGCATACCTTGCTGAAGGACTCATTGCGACTCATTCACGAAACTTGTTTCTACTAGGAACAACAACACACTAGTAGAAATGTGAGAGGTTTGGTGAATGAGGAGAGGACCATTCTGATTGGTTGTTGTGGGGATTGAACCTTCGTTCGTCCCAATGCATTTTGACCCTTTACCTCTCCTATCCAGAATGAGTGCACGCACGCACGCACGCGCACGCACGCACGCACACACACACACACACACACACACACGACTCATGATCCCATCATTCCTGTTGACTACGCAGGAAGTGTCTGACAGGTTCAGTGGGAGGGGCTAGGTCTGAACTCTGAACCCATCCTTCCTTCCTGTTGTTTTGGATCAAAGAGGAGAGATAGGAAGACGATGTTCTGGAAAATGATGAGAAGACCACTGCAGGTGTGGGTGTGTGTGTGCGTGTGTGCTCCGTCCTGTCTAAACAGAGTAATACTTGTCAATATTTACATGAATACATGTCCAGGAATTCACATGGAAAAGCTGTGATTGTGCAGAACAGCTTTACTACACTTTATTTTGAATTTTATGTTATTGAGCTTTTCAAATGGCACCCACTCACCCACTAATGTTTGATTTTAGCAGGTAGTTTGACTGCTAGACCCTCAAGTGGTCTGAGGAGATCAGCCTTAAACTACTTTCAACCTGCATGCCATTTGGCCTTAATGTCATTATGTGTTAAATCTGAAATAGATTCAAAACATTTTCAGACCTTTGAACGTTTCTGAATAGGGCTTAGGGACGAGTTGAGCCTCAAATGCAGCACTTATTCCCAGCCTGTGTATACTGTTCCCACTTCCCACCAAGCTCCACCAATCAAAAGGTTATATTTAGGTTTAGGTTAGAGATGGTTACGCGTCAAGGTTTAGGGTGATGGTTGGGGATGTCTGGCAATCAATCCTTATTAGGAGTCTGGAATTGCACCAGACTGAAAGGAAGTGCATGGGTAGACATTAAGGGAAATTGGCCACTGGCCCCACCCAGAGCCATTGAAATATGACAGTTACGACAACTCTGTTCACTTCATGGGGCCAGTCCAATGGCGGCTCTTCTACATAGACTTCTATTGGCGAAGTGCTAGGCGAAGAGTGAGTCCTGGACTGGAAGTTGGCAGAATGCGCTGGACTCAGGCAACAGTCCAGCTTTAATTATCCTAAATTCCGGTTTTTTCCCCTTTTTTTTTTTGCATGGCAACATCTACTGGCCCGGACCGTGCCGGACGCTCTGAAAGGTCCATCCGGGCAACCGAGCCATTTATTTTTTTTAATGTTTTTTTTTGTGGCTTTATTTTATATTTTTTATGAAGGGATAGACAGTAGGCTGACAGTAAATGGGGAGAGATGGGGGGGTGACACGCAGCAAAGGCCGTCGGGATCGGGAGTCGAACCCGCAGCACACTGCCAGACTGGATTACCAGCCAAGGTGCCCGGACCGCTGAGCCACGGCCCAGGCCCAACCGGGCCATTTATAATGTCGACCCAGAGGTGACTCAGGGAAAAGGGGTTCTATCTGCAACCTCCTGGCTAATTCTGTGTATTCTACGGATGGAGTTGTGTGGATTGGGAGTTCTTGTGCTGTTTGGAAGGGGTACCAGATTCTTGGGAAATGGATTGAAAGCACAGGTGCTATTGTGCCAGTGGTGTATTATAGTAAGCTAGTAACCCTAACCACTAGAGTTTTGACACATTTTTGGAAAGATATTTAAAAGACTACATTCTAGTCTAATTGTATGCCTCTCATACACTAGAAGACTTTCACCAGATTTCGAAAATACTTTTAACTAGAAAAAGTGCCCTTCTGGGCACAGGTCTCCACCAGGAGGATAGGAGTGTGTGAGATGTTTGGCAAAATGTTTAGGAGTAATATAAACATGTTTTTTTTTGTTTGTTTGTTTTTTGCAACAATTTTCTTCATTTTGTTGAGGAAATGCAGAGCTAGATCACTCATCAAATCTCTGAGGATAGAATTCTGGATGAGCAGGACATGTGCAGCATTTTGAACAAAACGGGCCACTCCTGAAAACTTTAGAAGGCAATGTTAGCCAATCAGTGTAGAATCTGATAAATCCAACAGACTCGTCTTGATCACATGACTACAGAGATCATGTGTACCGATTTGCGTGAGATTTGGATGAAATCTGTGCGACTAACATAAGCAATGTGTTTAGCAGAAATTGGCCTCATGGTGGCGCTATAACCGGCAGATGTGGAGGGATGCAGGGACAATGTTTTTCCATGGCCTCTAGGGAGTGCGCATACATAAGTTGTATACAGATTGATGAAGTTATAGCTAAAAACAGGAATTGGCCTGTTATAGCGCCACCATGAGGCTGATTTGGAAAATAATGAGTGGCATGTCGTCCTTGGCCTAGTGGAAATGTGCGTGTATAATTTCACGGAAATTGCACACTGTGTTTGTGATTTGTGGCATTTTGTTCGAAACGGACCAATCATGTGAGCTTTGGAAGCCAATATTAGCCAATCAGGATGGAAGATGGGAAATTGTGCAGATCTGTGTTGATCACATGACTATGGCGATAGTGTATACCGAATTGTGTGATGTATGGATAAAATGTGTACGAGTAATCTACAGAAATGTGTTTTGCCTAAATCGGCCTCATGGTGGCGCTATAACAGGCCGTTGAGGAATATTTGGGGCAGAGGTTCGTTGTTGGCATCCATGGAGTGTGTGTGCAAAGTTTGGCATGGATCGGGCCAACGGTACCGGAGATTAGCTGATAACGGACGGACGGAAGGACGGACGGAAGGACACACACACGGACGGAGTGCAAAACATACTCTCTCCCCATGCCTTCGGCCTGGTGGAGACAAAAAGTCTGACCCTCTCTTATAAGTGTTTTAAAAATCTTTCCAAAATGTTGACAAAACTCTTGTAGTATATGGGAGGCTTTACAAAACATGGCAACTTTCAGGATTACAAACATTGATGAGTTCAAACTCATATCTTAAGAGTGTTTCCTAGTTCTGTTCTAAGGTGTGTGTGTGTGTGTGTGTGTGTGTGTGTGTGTGTGTGTGTGTGTGTGTGTGTGTGTGTGTGTGTGTGTGTGTGTGTGTGTGTGTGTGTGTGTGTGTGTGTGTGTGTGTGTGTGTGTGTGTGTGTGTGTGTGTGTGTGTGTGTGTGTGCGCAAGCACACCCCTATGAATAGATTTTGTGGGCAGTTTGATGTGGGCGGGGCTGAGAGTGGGTGTGGCTGGGAGTGGAACACTCAGTGATGTCAGGACTCTGTACATTTGGTTTTCCACAGCAAACAGGAAATTACATAGGTGTACGCACACACACACACACACACACACACACACACAGAAATACTCAGTGGACACAGAAATACTCAGTGGACTCAATATTGTTGAATGAGTTAACTAGTTGACTAGATACAGTACATGGTTGGTCAACAATCAGTTTGCCAGTCAGTCAGTGAGCCCAGCAGGCAGTCTGCCAGTAATCAGTCCGCCAGCTAGTCAGCCAGTCTGTCATTCAGAGGCGAGAACAGGGTGAGAGAGAGAACAGAGGAGAGGTTGTGTTTCTATCCAGATAGTGTTGATTTGTCACATATCACAACTGCATGATGGAGAACGAGAGAGGGAGGAGCAGAGAAGCAAGAAACCGAAGAAAGAGCATATAGCAGGCGTATGACGTATGTGTGTGCTCTTAACAGCATGTCAGTTATTAACACTTATCTCTTTAATATATATATATATAGGCTATTAAGAGTTGTTGCGTTGATTAATTGTTAACTGTCATGCAGGCTCCTTTGCCCGGGCCCCTGCTCTTTGTCTGTTATACAAAGGAGGAGCACTGCTGAACCCTGCCAACGTTCTGCACTACCTCCACCACACAACAACATACCATACTTCAACAGTCCAACCAAACAACATGCACTACCTCCTCCACCACACAACAACATACCATACTTCACCAGTCCAACCAAACAACATGCACTACCTCCTCCACACAATACCATACTTCATGAACCAACCAAACAACATGCAAAACCACAACAACACACCAAACCACAGCACCCACCAAATGACAACAACACACCAAACTACCACGAACGGCACAAATCACAGCACATCAAACCTACGGTGATCAGACATCCCGATTTGGCCGGGATTGTCTCGTTTTAAGAGTGTCCTGAGTCCCGACAAATATCTCTAAAACACTAAAATGTCCCATCTTCAACATTTAATAAGAAATTGTACCGGTTTTCACCACAATCCCGAACACGTGTAAATTAAAAAAAAAATGTCAAAAATAGCAGAACTTGTCGATGAGGTGTACGTGTCATCTGCACTAATGTATCGTCTTTGATGCATGCAGTGTTACATTACAGTGTTACATTACAGTGTTACATTACAGTGTTACATTGGAAAAGATTAGAATGGGGTTTCCTGGACAACCAGGGTCCTCGCTCTCACACAGTGCATTTCGTCGCTGTCCGGCAGAAACCTTGCATCTCCATATTTAATAATTATGACAGTGTCGTGCAAAAATAGACAATCTACAAGCTCACAACATGTAACGATGCGACGTGCCCAAAAGTTTAAAGTGAGTTGTCTATAACTTTTGTAAACTAGCAATATGCCCATACAGTATATGGCAATCTCATATCTGTCAGTGATTGACCCTTTAGTTTATGCCCTTATATGCAGATAGCTGATGTAATCAGTATATACTTTGTGGCCACAAATGGAGCTGACTGATTTATTCGTACCTGATGCCATGACATCGACAGATTGAGGTTAGACAACAACACTCAATATAGCATAGCTGCATTGGGAACTCCTTCTACTTTATGCTTATGGCTTAGTCATAGTGACATGAGTGTGACAATGTGGTCCGCCTGTTCAAAGTCCTTCCTTAAGCCAATTTAACACAGACTTCTTTTATTTTTTCTAAATTATTATCCCACGATTTTGCAACCCATTTTTCACCCGGTGCCAATTGCCCTAAGCTGTAATCCTGGCTGCTACTGTCCCTCTGCCAACCTGAGGAGAACCCCGAACTGGGCTCATGCTTCCTTCAATGCATGAGGAGAGAGCAGGCCGCTTCTTATTACCGAACAGAGGGGAGTATAGAGACCAGTATTACTGCATGTTTTTTGTGAGGGTACCCGGGGGACACGGGGAGAACATGCAAACTCCTCACAGAAGGTCCTTTCGCCAACCCCACCTAGGGTATGGGCACTGATGACGTGGAGGAGAGAACATGCCCACAGCGTCCCCGGCGGGAATCAAACCCAGGACCGTCTAGCTGAGAGGTGACAGCACTGCCCCTTACAACAAGAAGATATTTAACTGTAATTTAAATGTATTAACAATAGATTCTGACTAAACTGAACTATGATCCTTTTTCCTTTTTTTTGGGTTTGTATGGTTTTGGACATGCAAGGTTTCTGCCCCACAGCAACGATGGGTCTGTCTGTGTGCACTGGCTGAGCCCCCAGCCACTGCAGCCAGGCACTGGTCTCCATGGTGCACTGCTGACTGACCCTTGTACTGCTTAAGCCCCATTTATGCTTCTGCACATTTCTGAGGGGTTGGCGGATGGTGGGTGGGTCCGTCCACTGAGTCATGCCCCATAGCATAGAGCAGTGGTTCTCAAACCTCTCCATGTCCAGGACGGTCCTCCAATGTATTTGGTCACGGACACTCAAAATAGTTGGTGCCGGTGCCAGGGACCCAAGATAGACCCAAGATACAAGATTTGTATGTTTCGAGAATATTACAAATTTGTTTAAAAAATAAAAACAAGTTGTTTTGAAAATGGAAGATGTACTACAAGCTAATTGCGACGGCTTTTTAAGGATGTTGTAACTGTTGACTGTGATTGTAGTATTGTCACATTGTGAAACCTGCTGGATGGGTCAGTGAGTTTGACTGAATGAACACACCTAGGATGTGGGATTTGGGTGTGTGCGTGCGTGCGTGCGTGCGTGCGTGCGTGCGTGCGTGCGTGCGTGCGTGCGTGCGTGCGTGCACACACACACACACACACACACGTGTTTGCCTTTGTGGGTGTGTTTATATGGTATATGGTTTGTTTGTGTGTGTATGCTTGCTCACTGACTGGGCTGGGCTCTTTGCTGGATTTATTCTAATGCTTTGCTCATCTCCCTGTTTGTGTGTCTTTGTCCTGCCTTGTTATGAAACATAATCTGATAATGCTAATGGTGTAATCAGAATAATTAAAATGGAAGTGGAAAAATACAGGGTTTGGTTTTACTATTTAGATACCAGTAGCTGACAGGAATCTTTTATTTAGCAATTTTAACTTTGGGGATCTTACTCTAATTTAGGGAAATATATTGTACCCTATATTGTACCCTATATTGTACCCTTCACAAACTTGCAAAGAAAGTCAGCAAAATATGGATGTGTGTGTGTGTGTGTGTGTGTGTGTCTCACACACACACACACACACACACACACACACACACACATCCACACACGTCACATGGTTGCCATGCGACTGTGTCTCTGTGTAAGCAGTCATTCTATTGGTCAGTGGGTAGATAAACACCTGCTCTTTCAATTTCCTGACATGTACAAACTCACAGTCACACTATTTTACCTGTATACACCAGTAGGCTAGTGTTTTTCATTTTTTTCATTGCATTTGTTTATTTGAGATGGTCAGTATATTTTGAACAGTACAGCATTGTACATAGTATAGTATAGTATAGTACAGTAGTATAAATATATACTAGAATACGGAGTGGGAAGGTCGGTGAACCAATTGGATCCACCGCCTGTTTTTGACCTGTGTCGATGCTAGTGTCGCAGTGAATATCGTGTGTCAGAGTGCAGACACACACACAAAGCGTTACGTTTGGAACAAAGGCAGACAGCAAAGTGTCTTTGGCCACTGGCCCAATACACTTTTCCATGCTGGGCACAGTGGGCAGTGTTGTTGTTGTTGTTTTTCTCTGTGAATGTTGTGTGTCCGCTGCTGGCTACCTTTCCCTTATTCGATGCGATATAGAAAAGGGCTGTACACTTTCAACACTGAGTGAGGGAACTGCAAAAGCTGGGTGTTGGAAAGCCGCGTTGTGATTGACCAGTAGTCACAGACCCCACAACGCTGGGTTGAAGACGCAGAGCTCAAGACATTGATGTACTGTATCATCATGGCGACGAAGCAGAGGCGTGAACGGCACTGCTACTGATACTCTGCATGTCCTCCTGTTCTTGGCCACGTGAACTGGCGGGCAAAGTTGTGCACTCCATGGGCACCAATATGTGGACGTGGAATTCTCCCAAATGTAATAATGGATATAATTTTCATCCATTGTCCCTGACATGTAAAAATAAACCAAGATAAAACAACAGAATACAAAACAATTACAGTAATAGTATAAATAAATAAACAAACAAATAAATAAATACATACAAATAAATAAATAAATACAAAGGTTAAAATAACACTTGAACACTTCAATAATTGAAGTGTGTCTTTCTTAAATAATAAATGTTGGAAGTTTTGATGATTTTGATTGGCTAACTCACTTCTAGACCAACTGTTTACTCAGGTTGCCAGGACGACAAGTGGAATGTGCTTCTTCCTGTGCTGAGTCGGAGGTTACTTGTCTTCACTCTGTCTGTCTGTCTGTCTGTCTGTCTGTCTGTCTGTCTGTCTGTCAGGACCAATTGATTTCCTCTCCTGTCTGGACACCTTGTGTCAGCCAATTAAACGTTAACCATTTCTACTGACTCAAACATTGTTTACATGCACAAGCGTGTGCACGCGCACTCTCCTCTCTCTCTCTCCTTTTGTCTTCTCTTTTTTTCTCTGCTTTCTCCTGTGTCTGTGTGTGTGTGTGTGTGTGTGTGTGTGTGTGTGTGTGTGTGTGTGTGTGTGTGTGTGTGTGTGTGTGTGTGTGTGTGTGTGTGTGTGTGTGTGTGTGTGTGTGTGTGTGTGTGTGTGTGTGTGTGTGTGTGTGTAGTAGTAGTTACAGAGGTTCTGTTTGTTTGATGTAACTTGAGAGACACGCGCACACACACACACACACACACACACACACACACACACAGTGTATCTCTAGTGTGTTTGTTGGTTTAAGGTCATTCTTATGTCATCTGTCTCAGTTGCCCCTGTTGTCATGGAAATGTTTTAGAGTGGAAGCCTGGAAGGGACAAATGTAACGGATGTTTTTGTATTTGTATTCCATGTTTTTATGTCTTTAACGTAATGCGTAATCTCGTGCTGGAGCTGTGACATCACATCTATGGAGCAGACATGAATATTCTTCAAAATAATTCAAATCGGCCTCATAACAGAACGCTTTATGGCATATAACTCTTGAACCGTTCCCCTCGATTCCTTGGATCATGATGTAACTCCCCAAAAAGGCCATACCCAGTTCCACCGAACTTGATTTTCACATTTCTTTTCCTCAGAAATCTCACTTTTTGCATAATAATGTATTAATAAAAACTACAAAATCGCATTCACTGTATTAGTCCGATTCCATTTTTTCATATTCCAGCGAAATCTTGGCTATAAATTGGTTGAATTCATCACCAATTAGTATCCTAGTCTGCCTTGTAATTTCTGTCTTTCTCCTGGTCTGTCCACCTGTCTCCTAAACTGACTGTGTGTCTTTATCTAGGCTGTCTGTCTGTTTTCTAGTCTGTCCTTTCATCTGTTCACTCTCTTCACCTCCCCATCTGCAAGCCACACACACACGCACGCGCACACACACACACACACACATGCACACACACACACACACACACACACACACACACACACACACACACACACACACACACACACACACACACACACACACACAGCATCTTTCCTGTCATCATGGACTCGCATCACCTCACAAATATGTAATTTAACACACAAGTGTGTGTGATTGATAATGATGGTGGTTTACCCCCTACAGCCCAAATTCTTGTCTTCTCCACCTCCCACACATACGGTGCGTGCACGTACACACACACCCACGCACGTGCGCGCACGCACGCACACACACACACCACTGCAGTGGTCCTCTCTTCATGGTTGGCTGTGTGATGACATCATTGCCTGGGAATCAGAAGGGTGAGGTCATGTAAGGCCAAGTGTGTGTGTGTGTGCGTGCGTGTGTGTGTGTGTGTGTGTGTGTGTGTGCGTGTGTGTGTGCAGCCACACACACACACACACACACACACACACTTTCATGTCTCAGTGGTTAACGTCATGCCAGATGTGAATTTGAATGTGTATCTGCACGTGTGCTTGCAATTGTGTTTTTTTTTGGGGGGGGTATAGGTTTAGTGTGTTGTATGCATATATTCCACCGAATACAGAAACACTTTTTACATTAACAAAAAAGTAGTGTAACAAATTGTTTAAAAAATGTGTAATTATTCATTGGCTTAACGACCAATTTGGTTGTTATTATGAGTACTAATAATGGTAATAAATACGTTACTTATAATCCAAGCCATTTCTGATGGAATTGAATTGAATAATGCTGCTGTATGACACAGTGTGACCCAGGGTGTGGGAAGCACAATGAGCTCAGCACAATGATGATATTGGGGTGTGTGCGTGCGTGCGTGCGTGTGGGCGTGCGTGTGGGCGTGCGGGCGGGTGATGTCACACTTTAGGAATCCTAGTCGGTCTTTCTTGACACACACACACACACACCATGTGGTGACAACATTAATACTGTGTGTGTAAGGGCACCGATCTGCATCCTGTTGACTTTTTCAGCTTCTTCCTCTCTTCAGCGAACACACACTCGTTCAAAGCCGAGGGCCGAACCGGGAAAATTAAGATTCCCAGATGGCCGCCATTTCGGTTATTTTCCCCCACAAATGTCTTGCCCTATTGGCAAATAATACCCATTCAGTGACCCACACCCACGTTCATGCTAATAGATTTACCATTCATGCATTCATGTATTGGAGATTACTGTATATCCTGTCCGTGTGTCCGTCTGTGAACAGCTGAACTCCAGCACTGTTGGGCTGATGGGCGTGAAACACTCCCAGTAGGCCAAGAAAGAACAAGCAAATGTTTCAAATCGGCCTCACGGTTGGTGGTATAACAGGCCGCTTCACGTCGTCGTTTTGGCTTCTAACTCTTGAACACATTATGTCATGAAATGAACTGTATAGCCCCCAGATTTCTTGGATCATGGCGCCCGGCCATTTTTGCCAGAGAAACATTTTTCTTTTCTTTTCTTCAAAACACAGGTTTTGCTACTACTCTGCTATACATTCAGTCTCACGCACATCAGTACACATTATCTCTGGAGTCATGTGTTCAAGATGTGTCAGTCAGATTTATTATTATATTCCATTCTAATGGAACTCTAATTCGAATGACTGCAGGCAACCCACACTTTGCTAGTTTTTAGTTTTTTAATTTACAGTAGTTTATCATTATTACTTTTAAACGTAATTTAGTTATGCTTATTCCCAGTCCCAGTGTCCTCCCTCCCTGCCCGGCTTCCCACCTCCAAACATGGCCAAATGAGTTTGTTGGAGTGTCCGGCAAAGCCAGATACACTGGCGAAACCCCAGTGACGTTAACACTGCAACACCCAGATGCCCGTGATGAGATGTTTATAAAGGTGATTCAGAAAAGGATATGTTGCAAAATGAGAAGTATGTGTGAGAAGTATGTCAGTGAGTGTGTATGTCAGCATTTCTGCCCTCTGGCTCCAACTGTTTATACAAACAGCAACCTGTTGTTTTTTCTCTTCCGAAACTCTCTCTCTCTCGCTGTGTGTGTGTGTGTGTGTGTGTGTGTGTGTGTGTGTGTGTGTGTGTGTGTGTGTGTGTGTGTGTGTGTGTGTGTGTGTGTGTGTGTGTGTGTGTGTGTGTGTGTGTGTGTGTGTGTGTGTGTGTGTGTGTGTGTGTGTGTGTGTGTGTGTGTGTGTGTGTGTGTGGACTTTTTTATATTTAATTGTGTAGCATGTGTGTGTACTGTAGGCGTAATGCTACAGTGTTATACTGCAGCTGTTGTGCGGTTTGTTGTGTAGTGTGTTGGTGGGACAGGGTGTGTCACACTGATAAGAAGACCATTGTCTTCTAACCTGATCTACCTCTCACTCACTCATTCACACACACACACACACACACACACACACACACACACACACACACACACACACTCTCTCTCTCTCTGCGTTTCTCTTCATGAGTCTCATGGTAGTATCGGTGCTTTGTGTGAACTCTGACTACTTTCAATTTCTCTCTCTCGCCCCCCCCTCCCTCTCCAGTAGTATCAATGTTTTGCTTGTTATTGTTGCCGTCTCCATGGTAACTGGTCAACAAATGAGCAGGTACTTGCCGTAATCCAATAGACGAGACACACACACACACACACACACACACACACACACACACACACACAGCCAGCACAGGGGTCGATATATGAAATCTGAACCTTGACCTTTCAAACTACTTGTACAACAGAATATTCTACAATAATAACAGAATTTTGAGAGAGGGAGAGGGAGTGCACAAGAGAAAGCTAACAACAGTGACATTACCCAGAAATACAAAAAAATAAAGGGAGAGAAAGAAAATACTTGATCTCTCAACGTAATCTACCCTCGTTCCACCTTTTGGGGTCTTTGTTGGCGGGCTGGGGGGGGGGGGGGGGGGGTTAAACACACATGGGTGTGGAATCTGTTCCTTTCTCCTTGGACTTTGTCGGAGCACGCCCAGAAGGAGGGTTTAGGATCTCTAGGGTGTCTCCTATTGGCCCCATG
The DNA here is from genome assembly GCF_951216825.1 of Electrona antarctica. Lineage (NCBI taxonomy): Eukaryota > Metazoa > Chordata > Actinopteri > Myctophiformes > Myctophidae > Electrona > Electrona antarctica. Next base: position 29,963,684 of record NC_136790.1, on the reverse strand, counting down.
TCAGGGCAATCAATCAACCAGATGGATATAATTGGTGACTCAAAGGCCAGATGCGTGTGTGCGTGTGTGCGTGCGCGTGTGTGTGTCAGGGGTTAAAATGCTGTTTTATGTGAATACCAGGTTGGGCCCTTACGACCACCCACATTCATATCTGCTGCTGCCAGCACAAGACACTGACTCTACCTTTTTAGTTTTATTTCATTAGCTATTCATTATAGGACAAAGTATGAGTTAGGCGTTACTCTCACTACATGCCTGTCTACTCGTCGTCCCTGCTGACCACAACATATCCTGACTGTCTATCACCACTCTGAATGTGATGCTGACCATATGCATGTTCGTCCATGTGCGTGCAACTTGCTCATCAATCATTGGCGATAGCGAACTTTTAAAACACTTCTCCTGTGTTGTAGGGGTGCTGTAGAACAACAATGCTGGTGTACTAACAAATCTTGCCGAATAGCTCAGATTACATAGATTATCCAGATTCTCTTCATTTTTTGAGCCAGAAGGCAAAGCTCTCAATCTGCCGGTCAATATTTGACCCTGCTCTCTGGTATGGTCATGACCGAAAGAACAGTCACTGGTCCTTCACATACCTAAAGGAGCCAGCCAGTTGAAGTGGTTTGGGCATCTAATATGGATGCTTCTGGGCATTTTCCACGCTGGAAATGCATGGACATTGTCCACGCCGTTCTAGCTGGAAAGAGACCACAAGGTAGACCAAGGTAGGTCTTTCTTTCTGTCTTTCTGTCTTTTCTTTCTTTCTGTCTGTTGTCATCTGAAGTCTGTTTTTACTCGGCTCTCGCTCCTCTCCATATTTTATCTTCTCCTCTCTCCATCATGCTGTCATCATTTGAATGTGCAGTTCTCTCCACCAGTCCACATACTGCAGGCTTTTAGACCACGTCTTTATCTGTGTGAATAACAAGCCTTATTACTAACAAATATCCCCGCAAGACACACACACACACACACACACACACACACACACACACACACACACACACACACACACACACACACACAGTATCAGGTCAGTAGTCTAAGCTGATCAGGACACACGCACACACACACGTAGAGGGTGTGAACAGAACAGCATGTCTACAGAGAACAAGGTCATCATGAGTTCAAAACAAGTCAGTGTTTTGGCTATCGCTAGCTCTGACCTTAACTAACATTTTGCAAGCACGCGCGCGCACACACACACACACACACACACACACACACACACACACACACACACACACACACACACACTGCATAAGCTCAGGGATACAGGGAAATGTACCGTTATACCTGAATGAATACATTGTGTCCATGTACTTGTATAAACATCCTGTCATTGAACCACTTGTAACAATAGAACCACTCAATGACCTTCATTCTGACACACACACACACACACACACACACACACACACACACACGTAATGACACATGCTCATTTGTGCACACACACAAAGCTGCTCAGGGGAAGGTGCAGGTGTGGCAGCAAAGTCGGTATGCTTGTGAGTGGACGTGTCACAGAGATTGATGATGATGATCAGATGAAAGAAAGAAGAGAATGAGGAAGAATGAAAGTCAAATGGAGATGGAAAACTCAGAAAATGCAACCCCTTATGCTCATAACGTTTCTACATGACTGCATGTCCCACAATGCCTTGCTGGAATGGCCGGCACTCAATGTGAGGCAGAAACATATAGGCATGCACATACTGTAGTAGGACAGAGTCAAGGATTTTTTTGAGTGGTGTAAACCACTCCTACAACTGGCTTTGTTTGTCTGTCTGTCTGTCTGTCTGTGCATGAAAAATGAGCATGGTTGCTACGGTCACCCAGTTCACCCGGGTGTGATTTCATTACGTCAGACATTACGTCAGATCAGAGCTGATCAGGCTATATAAGACCTTACACCACTCAGTTCACACGGGTGTGATTTTTTCTATTGTAGGGAGGAAGAGAGATGAAAGAAGGAGAGAAAAATTAAGAATGTGTGGAATGTTTTGTCTGCTTCAGTCAGCTACAGTAAAAGATTAGCCAAGGTTACCGTGTGTGTGTGTCATGCGCGCACACTTTTTTTTGTGTGTGCAGATCGCGCATGCATGTAATCTGTGTGTGTAGTACTGTAGTGTACTGTGTTAGGTACCTGCTGGTACAGTGAGTTGACAGACAGGGTACGTTACCTCACAGCATTGTATTGGGGTTACACGGCTGAAAACACCCTGCCAAAGTACCCTGCAAAATATTACAAATACTTCTAAAATACCTGTTCCAATAATGAAAGAACATCACAGACAGCTCTACCATACTACAAATGCATCTCTAGAATACATTTACAATGATACTACTCTACAATAGTACAACTAGTATATCTACAATACCTTTTACAATAATTAAAATTGTGCCCAATTTCCCCCCAATTATGAGCACAGAGCTTATTGTAGTTCTGTAAATTAAACTTGACATTACTTTTGGCCTTGGCTGCTGGGGCTGGTCACCAGACTGCTGGGGTAACCTGGGGCCAGAGTTTGTTTATTGCTACACACGATAGCCTACTGTACATAATGTCTGTCTGACTGACCTCTCCGTCTCTCCGTAGACTCCAAGGCAATAGTGGATGGTAACCTGAAGCTGATCCTAGGTATGATCTGGACCCTGATTCTACACTACTCTATTTCCATGCCCGTCTGGGAGGAAGAGGGGGATGAGGTACACACACACACACACACACACACACACACTGCATAACCACGTGTGCGAGACTGCGAGTAGTGCACAGTGCACACACACATGTAGAGCACTGTCAGCACACAGTGTCAGAGAATAATAATCGTTAATAATCGTTTTAAGATGATAATGAAGATGTTTGTGTTCAGGCAGAGAATAAGACACCCAAGCAGCGTCTTCTGGGCTGGATCCAAAACAAAGTCCCAGATCTCCCAATCACAAACTTCAGCAGGGACTGGAGAGACGGGAAGGCACTGGGAGCACTGGTGGACAGCTGTGCACCTGGTAGGTGTGTGTGTGTGTGTGTGTGTGTGTGTGTGTGTGTGTGTGTGTGTGTGTGTGTGTGTGTGTGTGTGTGTGTGTGTGTGCGTGTGCGTGTGCGCGTGCGTGCACACGTGCGTGCGCTGCATTGATCTAAACCGTGTTGGTTAATGTTTTGATTTGCACAACTGTTTTAATCTCTGTCTGAGCTCACATATCATACCATACCAGGAAAAGATGAGACCAATACATCCAAGGAGCTGTATTCTCTATTCACTGTGTGTGTGTGTGTGTGTGTGTAGGTCTCTGTCCAGACTGGGAGACGTGGGACACGGTGAAACCATCCAACAATGCCAGTGAAGCCATGCAGCTGGCAGACACCTGGCTAGGAATACCGCAGGTTAGAATTCTCTCTGTGCTTCTCTTCTTTTCCTTAATCTAGATGTCAATTTCCATATGTTCTCTGTGTGTCCTCAACTGAACCATTTGTTTGTCTAAGAGGTGTTTGCTACACACACACACACACACACACGCACACACGCATGCACACCCTTAATACGCTTGAATCACACCTGTACAAACATTGGATTAAAACATACTTTAACAATTAGCAAGCCATTTACAGTAGCTGAATGAGGACAAAATCTAGTCTAACAGGTTTGGTTTGACAGTAATGTCATGTAATTTTGTCTGTATGTCTGTCTAAAGTAGTCCATCTGTCCGGGTATTCTCTAATGAAACCAATATGTGTTTCTCTCTTCTTTTCTTTTTTCTTGCGGTCTACCTAATGCCTATTTTAATATCTATCCCTCTCCATCTCTCTCTCTCTCTCTGCGTGTGTGCGCGTGTGTGTGCATGTGTGTGTGCGTGTGTGCAGGTGATAGCACCAGAGGAGATAATAGACCCCAGTGTAGATGAACAGTCTGTGATGACCTACCTGTCACAGTTCCCTAAAGCCAAATTGAAACCTGGAGCTCCTCTCAAACCCAAACTCAACCCCAAGAAAGCCCGTGCATACGGACCAGGTAACACACACACACACACACACACACACACACACACACACACACACACACACACACATACACACGCACACAATGAGCCTAAGCAAAGTGCTACTTTCCTATTTTAATAAAAAAACATGGTTAATATGGGAGCATATTAAAAGAGGACATGCTCTGCGACAGCTCTGCTTGAATGGAAGTAATGGCAAACACGGTGTTACTGATGTCAAAGATGTTCTGGGAAGAAGTCGCACTGGTGTGACAACTCCATCAGTATGTACAATCAAAAACGATACAGCTCGGTTTGATTTAATCCGAAGACCACAATGAACCTTAACTCTACAAAACTGAATGGACAGTTGTTAATTTACAGGTTGTCTATTGATTTCAATGTACATGTTTTCCATTAACGTTAATGGACATGTTTTCTATTTACTGTATGTTCATAGACAAGTTTTCCATTGATAATGGACAGGTTCACAATGTGAATATGTGTGAAATGATGTTGGTCAATGGAAACAGTCTAACTGAAAAACAAACTGAGGAAATGAGTTGCAGGAATTTAAACAATAGACTGAACTAACTACAGGACCTGACACACACACCACAGGATGCATCCAGCGCACACACACACACACACACGCACAGGCACACACAGAGGCACAAAAATGTCAGGAGTCATGAGTCATGACAGACACACAAACAAGTCTGAATATGAATTAATTAATAAACCTATTAATTCTGTATGATGATGATGCAGGTTATCATCCATTTATTTTTTATTTGCACATTTAAAAACAACACATTTGAAAAAACATCATAATTTTTGGGTTGTGCAGGTTCATTTAACAACAACAATACAAAGGAATCATAAAAAGCAAACAAATGAGTTGGCAACCGAAATAATACAACAAAACGATCGTCCAATCAACTAAGTGAGATTATCACCTGGACATTCGTCAGTCTGAGCTGCAGGCCATGTTGGATAAGAAAGGCGATGATGAATATCGGGTGATAATTTGTTTTAATGAGAAAATGGTATTTGATCAACACTTTTGTTGAATTGATATATTTATATTACTGTCAACAAGGATCTGCACCGGCAGACTGCAGGCAGATAGTCCCACAGGGATTCCGTAACAGTGTGTGGAGGGAGTTGGTTAAAACACAGAAGCCTTTTACACTGTTTTTGTTTTATTTCTGCCCAGATAAATACTAGTGTCTCATCAGCCATGTATATTACTACTATTAGCTATTAGCTAACTATTAGTAGCAGTGCTTAGTGAAGGACTTTTTCAGACCTTAAAGAAAAGAAAATAGACCATTACTGCATCAAAAGTAAGCAACCAACTACTATAAAAACTAGTCAAACATTTGCCAAATTGTCAAATAATATAATACAAATAGGCAAAAATTGTGAAAATAGCCGATCTACAAGCTCACAATGCCTTACAACACAATATGCATCTGTGGAACTGAGTCAAAATGCCTCAACGTCCGTCTGTCTGTCTGTCTGTCTGTCTGTCTGTCTGTCTGTCTGTCTGTCTGTCTGTCTGTCTGTCTGTCTGTCTGTCTGTCTGTCTGTCTGTCTGTCTGTCTGTCTGTCTGTCTGTCTGTCTGTCTGTCTGTCTGTCTGTCTGTCTGTCTGTCTGTCTTGTCTGTCTGTCTGTCTGTCTGTCTGTCTGTCCAGGTATTGAGCCAGTAGGGAACCGTGTTCTGCGTCCTGCTGTGTTCACAGTGGACACCTTCAGTGCAGGACAGGGTATTGTGACTGTATACCTGGAGGACCCTGATGGCAGGAGGGAGGAGGTACGCTATATTCTCATTTGACAGGAGAGAGAGAGATGAGGGGTATTACTACAGGATGAACGCTACAGTAGATGATGTCTAACGTGTGTGTGTGTGTGTGTGTGTGTGTGTGTGTGTGTGTGTGTGTGTGTGTGTGTGTGTGTGTGTGTGTGTGTGTGTGTGTGTGTGTGTGTGTGTGTGTGTGTGTGTGTGTGTGTGTGTGTGTGTGTGTGTGTGTGTGTGTGTGTTCAGCTGAAAGCAGAGCCCAATGAGGGTAAGAAGACATACTGTGTGACGTACGTCCCTCAGGTGATGGGAAATCATAAGGTGAGACACTCATAGTGAACGGATCCTAGATCAGTGAGCCGTACAAGGATCAGATTCTATATGGGCAATATTACAATCAATCAATCAATTGTAAGCATAAGGATTAGACCCTAGAGCAGCAATTTTACAAGCAAGGATCAATGACACACAATTTACAAAGCAGCAAAATAATATTGAAAAAGACCTGAAGTTAAATCACACACTTATTACCCTATTCACATTGTATTTGCACAAACCTTTTAGAAAAAGGCATAGGCACACCTCAATACGTTAGTGGCAGGTGCGTAGGACAAAGTGTGCATTCAAAAGGGGATCTCTGAATGGCATCAAAGAAGAGGACCAGCACACTGTCAGGAACGTCATCAGGACAGACAATATTTTGTAAAGCACACACATGAGAAACTAGAAAAAGTGCCCTTCTGGGCACAGGTCTCCACCAGGAGGATAGTGTGTGTGATGTTTGGCAAAATGTTTAGGAGTAATATAATCATGTTTTGAGAAATCAAACAAACCCGTCTTGATCACATGACTATGGAGAGCATGTGTACCGATTTGCGTGAAATTTGGATAACATCTGAAGGAGTAATATTAGAAAATGTGTTTTATATATGTCGGCCTCCTGGTGGCGCTATAAAGAGCAGATGTGAAAAATTCCAGGCAAAGGTTTTTCCTTGGCCTCTAGGGAGTGTGCATACAAAGTTATCCACAAATCCGTGCAGTTGGAGGTAAAAACACTTTTCGGCCAGTTATAGCGCCACCATGAGGCTGAGTTGAAAATGTTCACGTGGCATTTCTTCCTCGGCCTAGTGGAAATGTGCGTGCGCAATTTCACGGAAATCACACCATGTGTTCATGATTTGCAGCATTTTGTTTGAAACTGAGCACTCCTGGGAACTTTGGAAGCCAATTTTAGCCAATCAGGATGGAGTCTGAGAAATCTGAAAGACCCGTTTCGTTGAATGGCTCTAGAGAGACTGTGTACCAATTTGCGTGATGTTTGGACAAAATCTGTAGGTGTACTGTCCAAAAGCTTGTTTTGCACAAAGTGGCCTCCTGGTGGCGCTATAACAGGCCGTTCCGGAAATTTTGGGGCAGAGGTTCATCGTTGGCATCCAGGGAGTGCATGTGCAAAATGTGGCATCGACCGGGTTAACGGTGCCGGAGATTAGCTGTTCACAGACGGACGGACACACGGACGGACGGACGGACGGACACACACACGGACGGACGGACGGAGTGCAAAACATACTCTCTCCCCATGCCTTCGGCCTGGTGGAGACAAATATACTGTTGTTTATTGATATTGTGGTATTGTGGTCTCTCTGATGTTTGTTGTAGTTTCCTACTGTAGCTGACTGTTGTTTGCTGTGGTTTCCTACTACAGGTGACAGTGCTGTTTGCGGGACAGCAGATTCCTAAGAGCCCGTTCGAGGTGTCCGTGGACAAAGCCCTGGGCGACCCTTCCAAGGTCACCGCCAAGGGCCCTGGAATTGAACCCACGGGCAACATTGCCAACAGACCCACCTACTTTGACATCTACACTGCAGGTTGGTGGTGTGGACTAATTACTAATGTGATGCTCTACTCCTGATTTCAGTGTCCTTGGTCAATCTTGAGTTCTGTCTTTTACAAACACAAATAAAAATTTATTATTTTATTGGTGCGCGTGTACAGTAGATGATGTTATGGTAACGATAAAAAAAGCAACAACTCTATAATACAATTCTATTGTGTTGTATGTCCAGGTGCGGGTGTAGGTGATGTTACAGTCATGATCAAGGACCCAGCAGGTCGTCAGAACACTGTGGAGGTTGTCATGGAGGATAAAGGAGACAGTGTTTACCGCTGCACCTACAGACCCATACAGTCTGGATCTCACACTGTCACTATCACCTTTGCTGGCCTGGCCATCCCCAAGAGTCCTTACACTGTCGACATAGGACCTGGTGAGTGCACGCACGCACGCACACCTGGAGAGATGAGGCAGAGGTTGGAAACGGTTATCTGTTAAAGGTCGATGTTGTCTCCAGTTTCTTGCTTCATTGTTGATCATAAACTGTAGTGCACAGACTTTATTGTTGATCATAAAACTGTATTGAACACACTTTATTGTGGATCATAAAACAGTATTGAACACCCTGTCGGAACAGCTCTAGCTGGGGGCACTGTATGGTGGGCGTGTGTGCGTACGGTATGTACTGTATGTACACACATGCATGGTTGCTCATTGTTGCTGTCCCATTTTAACCTTGTATGTCCAAAACTGTTCCTTTTGTTATCATTATTTTTAAAACGGTGAAAATACACACACTTTTATGATGAAGTTGGTCAAAAAAATAAACATCAAAAGTTGAAATATGGAGATTCGAGGTTTCTAAGCGACGGCCACGCCATGTTACTTTGTGTGCCAGTGGCTGAGTTGTTGTGTGTAGTCCTGGGAAACATGACACCATAACCATCTGGTTTGAAGTCCAAACCATAGAAGTAGAAGTACATTACAATCAACCAATAGCTAGAGATGTAGTGTTGTTTGACAACTCTGAGCTCACTGGCCAGAGAGCAGTTAGCGCGCACACACACACACACACACACACACACACACACACACACACACACACACACACACACACACACACACACACACACACACAGTCCTTCTGTTTTTGACCACTTCATAAATGCTAAGATTTCGATCAAATCCCCTTCTGATCCACCTTCTCTCTTTTTCTTTCTCTCTGTATTTAACTTTCCCTCTCTCTCTTTATCTCTCTATTTGTCCTTTCTATCCCTCCATTTTACTTATCCCTCTCTTTCCTGTTCTGCTTCTCTTCTCTTCTCTTCTCTTCTCTTCTCTTCTCTTCTCTTCTCTTCTCTTCTCTTCTCTTCTCTTCTCTTCTCTTCTCTTCTCTTCTCTTCTCTCCTCTCCTCTCCTCTCCTCTCCTCTCCTCTCCTCTCCTCTCCTCTCCTCTCCTCTCCTCTCCTCTCCTCTCCTCTCCTCTCCTCTCCTCTCCTCTCCTCTCTCTTCTCTTCAGCATGTGCACCAGGGGCGTGCAGGGCGACAGGTAGAGGTCTCCAGTCCTCTGGTGTGAGAGTGAGACAGACAGCAGACTTCAAGGTGGACACCAAGAACGCTGGCAGTGGAGAACTGAAGGTGTCTGCCAAAGGACCAAGTGAGTACACACACACACACACACACACACACACACACACACACACACACACACACACACACACACACACACACACACACACACACACACACAGTGTATATACTGTGAATACATATTTCATATTATTCTTTTTGCCCTCTCTCTCTCTTCAGAGGGTGCAGAGGAGTCAGTGAAACTGCTGTCCAGTATAGACGGTGTGTATTCATATGAATATTATCCCAACACTACTGGGAAGTACACAGTCACTATAACCTGGGGAGGACAGCACATCCCTAAGAGGTGAGATACAGAATGTTATAGTAAATGTCTGTCTGTCTGGGACTCCATGTGTCCATCTGTCCATTAGAAGATATAGAATATATAAACACAATTGCTATAGTAAACTTCTGTCTGTCTCTCTGTCAGTCCATTTGAGGTGTCTGTGGGTCCTGAGGCTGGTCCTCAGAAGATCCGTGCGTGGGGTCCAGGTCTGGAGAGAGGGACTGTGGGTAAATCAGCTGACTTCGTTGTGGAGTCCGTAGGCACCGATGTTGGAGTACTGGGTGAGTCCACTGACATCCTGCTGCTCTGATCACACCGGTCAGTCATCATAGTCTCATCAGACCGCTCGATCAGTCAGTTCTGATCAGGTCTGATTAGACCTGACGTATGATCAATCAGGTCTGTTTATGACTATATGATGATGATTATTGGTCAGCATGTTCCTCTGCTTCATCAACATTGTAAAGAGAGATGCCTATCATCCTCTACTACCTTGAATACAGGTTTATTCATATGACAAAATATCAATACAATTATATTTAAATTTTGTACAGAGGTCTGTTATTCTATTTCTCTGTTCTACTCTCATCCATTCTAATCTAATGTTCTCTATTCCAATGGTTTCAATGGCATCCGATGATCCACAGGGCTTTTGAATCTAATATACAATATACATATTCTGGGACAAAATATTTTCAAATGGGGATCCGTGGTCAAATACATTTAATTTGGGAGTCAGACAAAATATGTTTTCTTTCTGTACGTTTGGGCTCTCGTCTGGTCTTCTTCTACGCACCTGTCGCCTTTGTAGGTGTGCAAAATAGGTTTTTTTTATTTAGGGGTCCTTGACATGAAAATGTTTGAGAACCAGTGCTCTATTTCTACTCCATCTGTTCTCCATCTAACGCTCTCTGTTCTGCTGGGGGCAGGCTTTGCCATCGAGGGTCCGTCTCAGGCAAAGATTGAATGTGAGGACCAGAATGACGGGTCATGTGACGTGCGTTATTGGCCGACGGAGCCAGGAGAGTACGCTGTCCATGTGACCTGTGACGACGAGGACATAGAACTCAGTCCATTCATGGCTGCCATCTGCACCGATGACCACACCAGCAACTCTCAGATGGTCAGGAACAAGACATGGCTGCTGAATGAAATGATGTATGTTTTGTCATATTATATATTATGGTTTTTAATGCAGTGTGTGTGTGTCTCAGGTCCAGGCGTATGGGCCCGGTCTAGAGAAGACGGGATGTGTCGTCAACCAACCAGCCGAGTTCACTGTCAACGCAAAGGATGCTGGGAAAGGCCCTCTCAAAATCATTGCTCGGGTAGAAACATACACATGCACGCCGCATGTACACACACACACACACACACACACACACACACAATTCTTATACACACACTCTGGTGTGGTTAGGGCTTAAGAGTTAAATGAACACAGAAGATTTCACCGTTTACCAATTGCTACCATAGTCAGGTCTCACATTTTTCTGTCTGTCTGTCTGTCTGTCTGTCTGTCTGTCTGTCTGTCTGTCTGTCTGTCTGTCTGTCTGTCTGTCTGTCTGTCTGTCTGTCTGTCTGTCTGTCTGTCTGTCTGTCTGTCTGTCTGTCTGTCTGTCTGACAGGATGCAGATGGCTGTCCTATTGATGTGAAGGTGCGGAGTAAAGCAGACGGTGTGTCTTCATGTTCCTACACCCCCACCTCCGCCCTCAAACACACCGTGGCCATCAGCTGGTCTGGAGTCAGCGTGCCCAACAGCCCCTTCAGGGTAAGCAGCCAATCACAGCTCCCTGAGCCTTTAGTCAAAGCTGGGAATACCAAGCTCGTCCAATCACAGCTCCCTGAGCCTTTAGTCAAAACTGGGAATACCAAGCTGGTCCAATCACAAAATCCACTTAAGGCCAAAAGTACTGAGCTCCTGATCCAATCCCAGCCGAGGGTTCCAGAAGAGCGCTGTAAGACCAAATGTAAAGCTAAGAAACCTCTCATAGTGATTACCTATACTGAGGAGAGATACAGCTACTAAACACACAACATATGGCACATTCCTTTACTTATTAAAGCAAATGGGAATGTGTTTCTAGAAGGAATATCTCATTAGACAGTTATTAGAACAGCTGCTAATGTTTATTTTGGTTAATTTGCATGAAATGAGAACAAGCAAATAAATGCCTAGTTAAATTGGATGATCTGGAATCAGTGGAATGTAGTCTAAAACTTTCAGACTTTACTGAAATGTGTCTTAATAATTTCAAATCCCAGTTAAACTTTTGATGTCATGTTTATTTGCTAAAGTAGGACACAGTCAAAGCTAAGGTTTATTTTTTATTTTTTTTACCAACGATTGGTTGTATGGGCAATGGGTAAATTACTGGATTTGTACTAACTTTTAATTGTACATTGAGGTACAATGCTGTTTTTGTCTTAACATTAATTTCTTTCACTTGATCAAACAAATAACAGCTTGGATTTTAGACACTAAACAACATTGTATGTTGTGATTTCTGTTCCATGTAACTTCCTAATGTTGTTAATTCCTTCATATGTACTAACCAGATCTGTGCCATGTAACCACTGCACTCTGCTGGAACCTCACTCATTTGAACACCTGGTTAATAATGACATGTTTGTATAATAATAATAATTATATTTGAATATTTAATACCGGTATACATATTACGTCTATAATAATCATATATATATATATATATATATATATATATATATATATATAAATGACCAACTGTGTCTTTAATTTGTAAGCTGTTCAGATAAGTGAGGTCATATGGTCATCATTCACTGTTAATACTGTTTTCCGTTAACCTTCATTTCAAAACCTCATTATTACCTCATCATTTAACACATTAAGAAACCTGTCATTTTACTTTTTTTTCCATGGCTTTTTGATGAATTTCAATCACCCAAATGAAATGTAATTTTATTGAGAAACATACTGACTGTTGGTTGAGAGTAATGTTGCTGATGTTGGAACAGAACATCATTCTATTGTTAGAAGTCCAACAGAGGGCCAGATGAACGCCTCAAATGCAGCAGTCTGGAGTTATGCAAGTCTGATTATACAGAAGTGTTTATTTGACCCATTCTGTGCATTATGAATGTTATGCTAATCTTAATCTATCCTGTTAAACAGGGACTATATTTTAGAACTGGAACACTAGGCGAATGAAATTAAACTGATCCAGTACAACCAGTTTACACTGTAAGAAATGATTGATTGATGTTTTTATAACATTTTAAAATGAAAGTTTAATAACTTTAAAACATATTATATAATCACAGATATTTTAATAGATTTGTTTTATTATTTTTTGTTTTTGAGAATAAGCAGGTTATTATTTAATTTAACTTTTATTTTCCTCTTGTTTTAACCATAGTAATAATATAAACATTTTAAAAATAACTGATTACAGTATATGTTAACTACTTTCATTACCTTTTTGCTAGCTGTTTGCTAGCAGTTTACACTTATTACCATTGTCAGGACGGTTATAGAATCTCATCAAACTCTACCAACATACCTCAGATCAATGTGTAGTATGTGTCTTAGTGAGTTTTCTGACTGTCTGTGCACTGATGTCATGTTCTGTGGTGATTGATTGATTAACCCACCTGGCTTATTGGCACTAACTCTTCCCATCTGAGCCATTTGGCTATGTGTGTGTGTGTGTGTGTGTGTGTGTGTGTGTGTGTGTGTGCACGGCTGCGCGCACACATCCTTTTGCGTGCATGTCTCAGGGAGGAGCGCAGGTTCGAGGCAATACGCTTAAGGGGGTCCTCATAAACTTGTCAATTTCGCAATGTTAGTGTGAGCAACTAATAAGTACTGTTAAAGGGACATATCACCCTAAATACACCATAGTGAAGTACTGTTAAAGGGACATATCACCCTAAATACACCATAGTGAAGTACTGTTAAAGGGACATATCACCCTAAATACACCATAGTGAAGTACTGTTAAAGGGACATATCACCCTAAATACACCATAGTGAAGTACTGTTAAAGGGACATATCACCCTAAATACACCATAGTGAAGTACTGTTAAAGGGACATATCACCCTAAATACACCATAGTGAAGTACTGTTAAAGGGACATATCACCCTAAATACACCATAGTGAAGTACTGTTAAAGGGACATATCACCCTAAATACACCATAGTGAAGTACTGTTAAAGGGACATATCACCCTAAATACACCATAGTGAAGTACTGTTAAAGGGACATAAATACACCATAGTGAATTATTCACACACATTATACATTTCATCCTCACTTCCAACATTTCTCATAGGTATCATTTAAAAAATGTTGGAAGTGAGCCATGTCACTGTGGTTCAAAACATGAATCTGTCATCGCTGACACATGCACACTTGCGCACGCACGCGCACGTGCGTGCACACACACACACACACACACACACACACACACACACACACACACGCCTACGTTACCCTGCTTTTGTCATAATCAGATTTTTACAGAAATATAAAATGATTTTACAGCAACATGTGTGATTTAAAAAAAATAAAGAAAATCTGTTACATTTTTCAAATTAATTGGATTTTTTTATCACATAATCCTGGAACTTTTAATTAGTGAAACCAATAAATAGAGATGTATTTAAATGGATTTGTATACTGTGTTGTTCATTGTGTCGTTTAAAAGGTTTTTACGTTTTATTGTTTTATTGTTTTGATTTCAGTCTGAGGTTAATTTAGTTTCATTTTATCAGACCTCACATACAGTGTAAGTAACATGGTAACTGCGCTGATACACATGGTCCAGAGACAATGACCTCACATAGTGTAAGTAACAGAAACACATGAGACAACAAACAGCTGCACAGGATATACAGTAGGACCCCAAGGCAATTAGGACTATTTTGGTGTAATTCTTTCAGACAAAGAGTTTGACTATACTCGTACTGTTATTTCTGTCTAATAATATATTCAATCAATCAAAACACATACAGTACAGTGTAAATTGGCATTGAAAGACTCCATGGACAGACACTATCAGTCAGCTAAAGGTAGACTGTTCTAATGTATTTTATATGTATTTTTACATGAAAAAAAAAACTCTTCATAGTGCTATCTTTGTTGGTGTAGTTAAATGGTGGCCCTTCTGACAACACTTATATTTCTATCATACTCATGTAATATTTAAGCAGTGCAGTGCAGCCACTGCCAGTTGCTCTTAGTTGTAATGAATGGAATAGGACTTGTGTGTTGAACATTGTGTTGCGTGTTTTGTTGAAGGTGACCGTTGGGAAGGGCAGTCATCCTGGCCAGGTCAAGGTGTTTGGACCGGGAGTGGAGAGAACGGGTCTGAAAGCCAACGAACCAACACACTTCACTGTCGATTGTAGTGGAGCCGGAGATGGTAGGAACACGCACACACGCACGCACGCACGCACGCACGCACACTGTACATGAACACAAATGTACAAACATGCATGAGCACGGGAAAAAGCATACATGTACATCCACAGACACACATCAAGAGTGCACACACAACCTTAGAATCACACATACACACTTGCGCACACACGTGCACGCCGGCACGCACACAGTAAGTTGGCACTTGTATCCGGTATAAAATCTTGGCACATATTCCTTTTGTGTCTGTTTCACACACGCACACACACACACACAAACACACAAACCAGAAACAGACACACAGAAACTTGGCATGTCTTATGTATAAACTCAGCACATATATAATAATCTCTCTCTCTCGCTTGCTCGCTCACACACGCACATGCGCATATGCACACACACACACACACATACACGTACACACACACATACACACACACACACACACACACACACACACACACACATGTGTAAACGCGCACACCTTGCCTGGTATGCGTATGGAGAGTGTGTTGCTCAACACAGGAAGGCAGTTCATCAGTGATACATTTCCTCACAGGATTTTTCTACCTTGACATCATAAGGACACACACACATGCACACACATGCACACACACTCACACACACACACACACACACAAACATGCACAAACAAACACGCACCTTCTTTCCATGCCTTGCTGTCTGTACAAGTACGACATTGAGAAATGTTTTATGTTGTGTACATTGCAACTTTGTCCTTCTGCTACCTTGAATAGGGCTCCCTCATAAAAGGGTTGTCCTTCTGCTACCTTGAATACTCCCTCATAAAAGGGATCTAGATCTCAATGGGATTTTCAACTGTATAAATAAAGGTTAAAAAACAACAATGAATGAAAGAAAGAATGTCATAACTGCCAGAACTACCAGCTCTTGTAGCGTGTTTTCCTTTGTTTCTGACGTTCTTTTGTTGGTTCACTCACTGTGTTTAGTTATGGCTTTCCTCTAGCACCAGTTACAGTAGCTCATAACATTAGCTTCTGTTGCCACTTGCTATGCGTTGCGGTGTTCAGAGTAGTAGTAGTTTTTATGGCGTTCAAACTATGGGTTTTATGCGTAAGTCACCCATTGGCTTAGAGGCAGCCAATCATGAAAAAGTGTCCACTACACTCTAGTCTTAGTGAAACGGACTTGAGTTACAACTGTACTCTGACTGCTTTTTTCCGTGTGTGTGTGTGTGTGTGTGTGTGTGTGTGTGTGTGTGCGCGTGTGTGCGCGTGCATGTGCATGTGTGCGCTAATAGGGGAGGTGAGTGTTGGTATTAAGTGTGATGCCAACATGGTTAGCGATAAAGAGGAAGACGTTGACTTTGACATCATCCCCAACGCCAACGACACGATCACCGTCAAATACACACCTCCTACTGCAGGGGCACTCACTGTTAAAGTACTGTTCACTGACAAGGTACATGCACACACACACACACACACGCACATGACACATATAAGAGAAAGAAGAATTTGAGGGTTAAAAACATTCTGATTCACTGCTCCTGACAGGAAGTGCCACAAAGTCCCTTCCAGGTGAAAGTTGACCCTTCCCATGATGCCTCAAAGGTCAAAGCAGATGGACCAGGACTGTCTCGCACTGGTAAGACTTTATCCACACACACACACACACGCACGCACGCGTGCGCGCGCGCACACACACACGCACACGCACACTCACACTGGGACTAATGCCTGTCAGACTGTTAGTACGTCGGACCAACGTACATGTATGTGCTCTCTCTCTCTGTTTCTCTCTAGGAATAGAGTGCGGTAAGCCAACTCATTTCACAGTATTTACTAAAGGAGCCGGTAAGGCTCCTGTGGACGTGACCTTCACAGGGGCCAACAGGGGCCCCGCAGTCAAAGACCTGGACATCATCGACAACTACGACTACTCACACACTGTCAAATACACGCCTGTACAACAGGTACATGCACACGCACACAAACACACAACCACACGCACACGCACAGTCAACTAATTAATAATAATAATACCAATACCTGTTGTAGGGAGAGATGGCTGTCGTAGTGACATATGGCGGTGACCCCATTCCTAAATGCCCCGTCACTGTTGGGGTCGCAGCACCTCTGGACCTCAGCAAGGTCTCTGTGGATGACCTGGATGGAAGTAAGTAAGATGCTGTCTGTCTGTCTGTTTGTCTCGATCACTCTGTCTGTCTGTCTTCATGTGTCTCTCTCTCTCTCTCTCCAGGAGTTGAGGTTAATCAGGAACAGAGGTTTTCGGTCGACACCAAAGGAGCAGGAGGTCAAGGTCGGCTGGAGGTTGTGATTGTGAGTGCCTTTGAACACTGTAGAGTACAACGCACGCACGCACGCAGGCTTGTTCACTCACTCACTCACTCACACTGTGTGTGTGTGTGTGTGTGTGTGTGTGTGTAGCTGAGTCCTAGCCGTGGCCCTGTGAGCTATGTGGTGGAACCCCAGCCTGGCAGAGCAGAGTGCAGCGTGGTGCGTTACTCTCCTACAGAGGAGGGTCCGCATGCTGTGAACGTGTCCTACGACGGTCACCCTGTGCCGGGCAGCCCGTTCACCGTAGAGGCCCAGCTCCCTCCAGACCCCAGCAAGGTAGGACCTTTAGGGCACTGGTTTGAGAACCACTGCTTTAGGGCATGTCATTATAGGTGAAAATGTTCACGAATTGTCACCCCATGACTTGAAGAGAATAGTAGTGTGAGCTTTCATTTTTTTGAATTATTATTATTTTTTTGACATTTTTATTTACGTGCTATTATATTCTTGTCTGCTCCGGATTTCAACCTGTGGTTTTTCCACTTTTTTTTGTGTTCGCTCGTTCTGTTCTACCTCTCTTCCTTGTGTATCTCTCCCTCCCTCTTTCCTTTGCGCTCCCACGTGCTCTCTCTCGCTCTCTCTCTCTCTCTCAAGGTGAGGGCGTATGGTCCAGGGTTAGAAGGGGGCGTGGTGGGGAGTCCAGCCCAGTTCACCATCGACACTAAGGGGGCCGGTACTGGTGGTCTGGGCTTGACCGTGGAGGGTCCCACTGAGGCCAAGATCGAGTGTTCTGACAACGGGGACGGGACCTGCAGTGTGTCCTACTTGGCCACCGATCCAGGCGACTACCTGGTCAATATACTGTTTGAGGAGGTCCATGTTCCAGGGTCACCCTTCCGAGCTGATATCCTCATGCCCTTTGACCCAAGCAAGGTGACTGCAACGGGGCCTGGACTGGACAGAGCCAAGGTGAGGAGGACGTACAGTAGGACCCAGTAAATGAATGGATGGGTCGGGACTTATCGACTTTAATTTTAGTCCAGATAAAAGTGTTCAAAGGACACTGAGAAGTCATCTCTGTCTGTCCATGCAGGTAGGAGAGAGGAATGTGCTGAATGTGGACTGTTCTCGGGCTGGACCAGGCCAGCTGAATCTCGAGGCTGCACTGGATTCTCCCTCAACTCCAACTAGTACATCTCCTGCTACCGGTATGACCCAAAAACCCACAGTCCATCTAATGGACAGGTACACTAAAACACACACCAGAGAGTCCCTACAATATCCCACAATCCAGAGTAGAGGTATTCACGGGTCTACCCGAACCAAAAATACATGACGGTACCTGAGAGTCGTATGGGTCAGGGACAGGGTTCATGTTTTTTCATGGTCACTCCGGTCTGGGTCGGTTCAAATACTCGGGTCCCGGGTCTGTTTATCAGATTGATTATGTGTAATACGGTACCTGAGTGGATCCGAGCAGACCTATACCTGGCACTGATTAGTGCTGCTTGATGTTTAGACTGACCTAGGATCATATTACAGCAGCACAGTACGGTTTTGCATGCATGCCAGACTTGCCTGCAAAGTTCAGTGATTTGGGAGAGACCGCCATCATCTAACCACTGCAGGGCAGTGGATATTACTACCTAGTTATACTGTATGCTCACTTGTATTCTGACTGAGGTCAGCCATTCATTTTGTTTAGTTTAGTTTTTGTAGAGAGTCGAGATCTTTAATGGATAACTTGCAATTTAATTCCATTATCTCTCATTGTAGGCTGGTATGTAGCTGGCTAGCTGCTAGATTCTAGATTTTTTTTTTAAGCAATAAAGCTGAGGCAAGAACACTAAGAGAATCATGTTTCATTTATTTAAAAGATGATTTGCTAACCTTATATCTTCAGGCAGGGTTTTCCTAAGCCTAGGTGCCTCGACTGCAAACACCCAATCACACTAGTGATTAAGTGAGTTTTAGGAACAACAAGGACAGCCTTATCTGAGCATCTAAGGCTGTGCACAGGCTCATAGGGAATCAGCATATCTGAAATGGAACTGGGAAGCTGTCCTTACCAGACTTTAAAAGTCTGGTAAGGACAGGTTCAAATCTTAAAATCTATTCTGAAAGTAACAGGTTTCCAGTGGAAAGTAGCTAAGATGTGATTTGATGCAGACAGACAAACAGACACACAGACACACAGACACACAGGGGCGAATGCAAGATTCTCAGAGACGGTTGACACACCTTAGAACTAGTTTTACAGCTTCAAAAAAACAGCTGTGAAAATGGTATTACTACCCAATACAACCAACACTTTTCAGTGTTTAAAGTAAATGTGAAAAACAATAGTTGTAATTTCCTTGTCCTCCAGGTGTGAAGGCGAAGACCGAAGTGGTTGACAACAAAGACGGGACATACACAGTGACCTATGAACCTTTGACCCCTGGCATGTACACCCTGCTGTTGAAGTATGGGGGGAAGGTCGTCCCGGGGTTCCCTGCCAAGGTCACTGTAGACCCGGCTGTGGACACATCCAAGGTCAAGGTGTTTGGACCAGGAGTGGAAGGAAAAGGTACAGGACGGAATTCTGCTTTGAGTCTGGTTGTCCTCTCTTCTTCACTCCATTATTTACCTTCTCTTCTCTTCTCTTCTCTTCTCTTCTCTTCTCTTCTCTTCTCTTCTCTTCTCTTCTCTTCTCTTCTCTTCTCTTCTCTTCTCTTCTCTTCTCTTCTCTTCTCTTCTCTTCTCTTCTCTTCTCTTCTCTTCTCTTCTCTTCTCTCTCTCTTCTCTTCTCTTCTCTAGCCGTTTTTAGAGAAGCCACAACAGAGTTCACGGTGGATGCTTGTGCCTTAACGAGGCGAGGAGGAGACCACTTGAAGTCGCAGGTTCTAAACCCGTCAGGTGCCATAACGGATTGTGTGGTGACTGACGAGGAGGATGGGACATACAGTGTGGAGTACACTCCTTATGAGACAGGTATGGCTTACAACCACAACTTTGAACGCACCTTTTATACTACACAACAATAGCAGTGGTAGAATATATTCTTCTTCTTCCTTCGGCTAGTTCCCTTCAGCGGTCGCCACAGCGGATCGTTGGTTTCTGTTTAGTGTCTTCCTCCGTTACTTGACCCTCCTCTTGTCCTCCTATGCAAGTGTAGCCTCGGTCCCAGCCTTACCCATCTGTGAAGAGAAAAGCCTGGTCACAACCTAAGGCAGAGAGTGCACAGCCCGGAAGTGTCGGGCCGGAACATCCATCAGATGTATTTGCCCCGGATACGATATTTTCCGACCAATCACAACACTTTCATAAACGGAGAATGTAAGCAGATTTGTGTGTCAACGTCATTTCCTTGAGCGGTACTTCCGCCAATATCCCGCAACTTCCGCCAAATTCCAGCAATGCACTCTACAGCGTAGGTCTAGCCCAGCGTGATGCGCGCGTGCATCATTTTGTATGTGTATAAATGGATACATGTCCTCATGTATGTTTATGTGTTATTCCAGGTGTTCACGATGTCCAGGTGTCATATGATGACACTCCTGTGCCCAACAGTCCCTTCAGGGTGTGCGTGTCAGAGGGCTGTGACCCCAGCAGAGTGGTGGCTACTGGACCCGGCCTGGAACAGGCCCTTAGAGACAAGCCCAACTCATTCAACATTATCACCAGGTAATTGCGAACGAAGTGAGCACTAACTATAGAAGCTGGCCAAAACTGTCTGTCTGTCTGTCAGTCTGTGTGTGTGTGTGTCACGCTGTAACACCACCCACCACCAGAGGGCAACTGAAATTGGAACGATACGTGTGTGTGTGTGTGTGTGTGTGTGTGCGTGTGCGTGTGCGTGTGCGTGTGTGTGTCAGACTGCCACAACATCTTCGTTCGCTTCCTGCGTTTACGCGTCTTACTTGTCTATATCAGTGGTTCTCAGAGGGTTTCCCGTGGGATGTACAAGCTCACAGTCAGTGTGTCACCTCGAGCTTATGCATCTGCTATTTTTTTACATTTTAGAAAAAATATAGTTTGAAATTGAGTGTTTGAATTACAATTGTGTGTGTGTGTGTGTATCACGTATGCGTGCTCACCTCACAGGTTAATTGGATTGGGCTGAAAATGTGTTAAAACCCTCAGTGGTGCAGACAATCACGGAAAAACGGAAACGGAAAAACCAAGGCATTGTGAAAAGAAATGCCTTTGTTGTTTATTTCTTTGAGCAAGCCTGCCACAATGAACAACGGGTGTAGGCTCTCAGGTCTCCTATACGTACAGGGTCTCAGACCTGAGAGTCGACTCACGCTCCACTAAAGAGCTCCGTTAAGTGAGGTATGGGATTCACGCAGGTCTGTCTCTGTGAAATGTTTTGTTGCGTTTTATCAGGCAAGCTGGTATAGTAGGACTAGGGTTCACAGCAGACATGTCTGTGTGAGGGAAGGTCCCTGCAGACTGAGACTGCTTTTTAGCAGTCTGCCAGGACCTTAGCTGTCGTTGTGTTTTCTCAGGGGAGCTGGTATTGGAAGATTGGGGATCACAGTAGAGGGCCCTTCAGAGTCCAAGATGTCCTGTAAAGACAACAAAGATGGCAGCTGCAGTGTGGAGTATGTCCCCTACACTCCTGGACTGTATGATGTCAATATTACCTATGGAGGAGATCACATAGCTGGTAAGATATCATTATTAATTTATTATATACTACTGCTAGAACGTTCAGTCCTGTTACTACTACTATTATTCTACTACTAGCAGAGAGTTACTCTTGAATGCATGCTTGAGAACCAAAACAATACTGAAAGAAAACTCTCTTCTCTTCTCCTCCACTCTTTCATGTTAACCTCGTAATGACATCATGTTTGCCCCATCATGACATCATCATCATCATGTCTTTGGCTTTGATTATGTTCCCGTGGATAAACGATGTGTTTCATTGGCTGGCCTTGAGCCTGCGGTGGCTGTTCTTGGCTGGCTTCAAAGGGGAAGGGGTTGCTATGAAGATCAAGTTTCATTTAATTGTCTTTGTTCAGAAAAGCTGTTGACTCATTAAGGAGGCTTTATGTACTGACAGCTGTGGGTTTGTGGCAAGTAAGTGTTTGCATCCATGTGTGTGTATGTTTGGTTCTTCACATCTGTGTGTGTGTGTGTCGGGGTGTGTGTGTGTGCGTGCGCATGCATGCATTAACCAATCCTAACTCCTCCTCCTGTCCGTTGGGTCTTAACAGGAAGTCCATTTAAGGTGCCAGTGACAGATGTGGTTGACCCTGCCAAGGTCAAAGTGTCAGGTCCTGGTGTGGGGTCAGGGGTCAGGGCTAACATCCCACAATCCTTCACTGTGGACTGCAGTAAGGCAGGCGTGGCTCCATTGGCTGTGGCTGTCACTGCTCCTAAAGGTAGCTTTGATTCATTTAATTCATACAATTTCTATTCTTTTTTATGGAAAGCTGATTTGACTATGCAGTGTGTGTACACACACACACACACACACACACACACACACACACACACAACGGATATGCATGTCATGAACGACGCAGGTTGGAATTTCATGATTAGTACTATACAATACCTCTCTCCTTCCCATACTGTACCTTCTGTTCTCACCCACGTTTCTTTGAATTTGATAAAGATGCCTTCATCGTCCTAGTCTCACGTAGCCAGAAAACGATTACACAATCTCCGAATGCTATATACTAGAGTCTAGAACTACACCTCCCGAAATCCGAGTAAGGAAGCTGGCATTTCCGTTCATGAAAATATATTTATCTTTTTTTATCTCCATTACTGCTAAGCAGAAAATCTATATAGGATAAATTAGCGCGACTGCAAAGACGAACACGGAAGTTCTGCTTTATCGCTTACTCATGATCAGAGCTTCCGTTCTCCAGACTATATGACGGAATCGTTTGAAAATTGCTAGAGGCAACAGTCTGGGAACGCAAGACTACTTCCTTCCCAACATTGCTGCCATTCCTCTATATATCACACACTTACGTGTACAATACATTATGGCTTTTGCCTACTTTCTGTTCCATTGCATTCGCTGTCACTATTGGCAGTACAGCACAAATGCTGAGGAAGCCTACTGTACTGTATATGCATACAATCTCCAATCTCCCGATTGTCGTGTGTTTTCTTTCAGTCCGAAATGCCACTGATGTTGATGTTTGATTAATTATAGTATAGATTAGATTTAATATTTGAAATGTATTTACGTTATTTAACTTTATAATTGATTTATATGACTTGAACCCAGGTGTGGCAGTGCCCGTAGAGGTGAGAGACAACGGGGACGGGACCCACACGGTGTGTTACACTCCAACTACAGAAGGACAGTACGCCGTGGCCGTCAAATACAATGACCAAGACATTCCTCGCAGGTATAGAACACATAGCTTTGCATTTATGTTCACATACTGCAGGGTTCCCCAATAGGCGGCCCGCGGGCCATTTGCGGCCCGCGGAGCGCCCCCTTGTGGCCCCTGGAAGAATCCCAGGGGCCACAAGCAGAGTGGCCACAAATTTTGTTTTGGGGGGGTCCCCAGATATAAATGGCATTAAATGGGGGTCAGTAGCCTATGCATGTCAAACTGGGCATCCTTTTCAAATGGGGTCTTGCCCTGAAAATGAATTTTCAGGGCAAGACCTCGACCTTGCGCGTGCAGACTCGGCCCCTAGCCTGGTACCCTAGTCAAAATATGGCCCCCGAGGAAAATTAATTGGGGAACCCTGAGTCATACTGTATACAAAGAAGTGAAAAGAAACAAACAGTCATGGATGCAGAGCTCTAAAGGTCCTTGCAGACCTTTACTGTGTTTTATCATGTGTTTATAAAATGGATAGCGTTGACTCTTGATTAGGATTGGCTGAGCTGTTCCAAAGCATTGTAAAATGCTCTATAAAGACACACACCTGTGACCGATCAGTATTACTGTGCCAAACAAATAGTTTCAAAGTGTCTGGTTTTGTTGTGGGAGTCCATCTGAATGTAAACGTTGCATAGCAACCGCCTTGTTTCTTCAGCCAGTTAGAGGCTACTTTCTTTATTAGCATTCTAGTGGAATTTATATTAAAAAAACTATTTGTAATGTTCATGGTTCCATATTTGGTAATCATCCTCTCCTTTCTCAGTCCATTTAAGTTTAGAGCTCTTCCCACCCATGATGCCAGTAGGGTTCGTGCTAGTGGTCCTGGTTTGACTTCAGGATTTCCCGCTAGCTTCCCAGTTCAGTTCACCATTGATGCCAAGGACGCAGGACATGCTCAACTGAGTGTACTTATTACTGTGAGTCTCATACACACACACACACACACACACACACACACACACACACACACACACACACACACACACACACACACACACACACACACACACACAACACACACACACACTACAATATTTTTATTCTGTCTTCAGGATGCGAATGGAAGTGAGAAACAGACCAGTATCCAGGATGACGGTGCTGGTACATACCATGTGTCATATGTACCAGATAAAGTGGGTCGCTACACCATTGTTGTAAAGTATGGAGGTGACCAGATTCCGTCGTCTCCGTACCGTGTCAGAGCTGCTGCCACTGGAGATGCCAGCAAGTGTACCGTCACTGGTATGTCACACATTGGAAAACCACAAACACACAAACTCCATTTTAACCATGATAGATTCATCGACGTTCATTCAACGTTTTTTCTGGTTGGGTATTTTCTATGAATCTATCATGGTTAAAATGGAGTTTGAAGTTATAGTGGGTTTGTAGAGGAAGGGTGGCGGGGCAGCTAAAATTAATATCAAAAACCTATGTGCCGTGGCACTTTAGTGTGCCGTTTGAAATGGCCAGGTGTGCCGTTTGATTTGAGCGAAAGTAAAAAGTGCTGTCCAACCAAGGGGCCAGTGAGGCTATTCAACGTTGAAGGTCTGGGTCCTAGTGGTAGGAGGAGGGACTACAGGCGGACCCGTGGATTCATGACCGGGAAACCCCGTGCAGCTGGGCTTTAACATTGAGCGCTCGGTTGCATACGTCACTCCGGACCTCAAAGTTGAGGTCCGGAGGAGGGACTTCCGGCAGTCTTCCGGGTGCTTCAAAACGCCACTGAGCAACTTCCACTGACATGAATAGCTGGGGGGGTGGAGCTTCGCGCCAGTTCAGTCTCTATCCTTTTATATACTCTATGTGTCCAACAGCAATGTTTTGTGTGTGTGTGTGTGTGTGTGTGTGTGTGTGTGTGTGTGTGTGTGTGTGTGTGTGTGTGTGTGTGTGTGTGTGTGTGTGTGTGTGTGTGTGTGTGTGTGTGTGTGTGTGTGTGTGTGTGTGTGTGTGTGTGTGTGTGTGTGTGCGCTGCCTAGAGAACCTAGTGATTAATTGACTTGTTGATGGACAGGTCCCGGGATGGGTCCAACGGTGGGCGTCGGTGAGGAGCTGGGCTTGGTGGTGAACGCTAAGCATGCTGGGAAGGGGAGGGTGAGCTGTGTGGTGGTGCAGCCGGACGGTAGCGAGGTGGAGGCCGAGGTGTTGGAGAATGAAGATGGAACCTTTGACGTCTTCTACTCTGCCACGGCGCCCGGGAACTATGTCATCTATGTCCGCTTCGGAGGAGAGAACATCCCCAGGAGTCCCTTCAAAGTCATGGTGAGACACACACTACTATATTAAATGTGAAATATAAACATAGTTTATGCATAAATGGGCATATTTAAGCTGTATTTATTGTGTGTGAATAAAATGTTATTTTGTCCAAAGTATGGTAGAGTATGTTAATATAACGTATACAATTGGGGTTGTTGTACTTGCTCTCCCTGCTCTTCTATTGAGACATGTAGATCCTGTGACCAGGTTGGACACAACCTTTGACACACACGTTGCAGCGTGATCCTTTCAATGCTCTTAAATGTTTTAAGTATATTCATAAAAACGTGTGTGTGTGTGTGTGTGTGTGAGAACAGTTTAACCATTCTCATCGTGTCTCCAGGCGACTGAAGAGATAGATCCCATCATGCAACAGCAGACATCTCTTCAGCAACAGGCTCCACCTGGAGCTGGGTTCCACCCCTGGGTACACTGTCTGTCTCTGTCTCTGTCTCTCTCTCTCTCTCTCTCTCTCTCTCTCTCTCTCTCTCTCTCTCTCTCTCTCTCTCTCACTGCTAGGGCTGGGAAAGTAACCACTTAAACCCTCTATTCTTAGTGAAACCAGTGGTGTAATGGTGATTTCGGGGGAACAGTATTTTAATGACGTCTCATGCACACGCGTGCCTACTTAATGTATGTCATGATTGATACTCATTTTACTTAGCTTTACAGGTGTATAAATAGTAGTAGGAAACTTGTTACTATAGGAAATTAGTTTTTAGCTTAGTTTTTGTTCATCTTCTCAAGGAATGCCTTGAATTATAGGAGCTGAAACTAAAAGTTTGCTTTGAACGAGTATTACATTAAGTGTTCTAGCGTGAACACGCGTCCACATCTGTAAAAATGACTACTGGAACACCGTGGAGTCCCGTGTGGCAACCAAACCACCACTGAGTGAAAGTAAAGCAAAGAAAACCAAAGATACAGTTTAAAAAAAGGAACAGGGTTTCTTATTATATCAACATTTCTATATATCATACATTTCTTGTATCAACAAATTCACATATAATAATATATGTATAATTAATTGACAATTTGCCATTTGAGCCCTGTATTATACTGTATTGTAAATAGCTCTTTTAATTTTTCATAATCATTATAATTGAGGCAAAAGTTTTAAATGATCATGATATGATTTGAAGTCATATTCCCCAGCCCTACTCACTGCTCCTCCTTCACATGCTCTCAACACATTTTACATCTGTCTGTCCGTCCATCCATCCATTAAAGAATGATGATCATCCCTCTCTTTCAGCTTTATCCTTTGCAGGAATATGGCTGCTGCCCTGCAACTCAATTTCACATCATGCTCTCTGTCTCCCCTCAGTCTCAAATCAACATAACGTCATGACACCTTTATAACCTGGTGTGTGTGTGTGTGTGTGTGTGTGTGTGTGTGTGTGTGTGTGTGTGTGTGTGTGTGTGTGTGTGTGTGTGTGTGTGTGTGTGTGTGTGTGTGTGTGTGTGTGTGTGTGTGTGTGTGTGTGTGTGTGTGTGTGTGTGTGTGTGTGTGTGTGTGTGTGTGTGTGTGTGTGTGTGTGTGTGTGTGTGTGTGTGTGTGTGGTTAGTCGTCATCCGACCATATAATCATTGAAACAGTTTTGTTACCGACTCACTGACGGCATATTATTGCACTGAACATGGTTATGTGTGTTTTGGTTTCTGTCTTAATATGGTCTTTCAAGGGAACTGTGATATCTGCCTCCCTTTTCTTTCTTTCTCTGGCTGTATGTATCACCCTGACCTGATCGCTTCTTTTCACCTCTATTTCTGGTTCTACTTCACTACGACTCCCAGAATGCCACTGAGTGGTGATGCGGGTAGGCGGGGCTTTCTCAGAGCAGCATGGCTGAGATGCTCTTCACTGATTGGCTGCGAAAATGCTCCCATTGTTAAATTGTCAGAAAATAACAATTTCTCTGAATATCTCTCTCTCTCCCTCCTACCCCCCCCCCCCTCCTCTCTTCTCTTACTCTCTCTCCCCCCGTTTTTCTTTTTTCCCCTCTCTTCTCTCTACAGGTGACATCAGATTCAGGATACCCAGGAGCCAACAGTGTGAATGGAACTGGTTTCAGGCCATTTGACATGGTCATCCCATTCTCCTTGAGGAAGGGAGATATTACTGGTGAGTATAGTAATATACAGTATGTACCTATAACTGATGATTTGTATACTACAGATAATTATTCTAGGCCACTATAGTCTACACTAGGCTACTATACTACACTATTATTATTCCATTCTCTACTATGATTTAATATAATTATGCTACTCTACAACATATTATAGTACTACTATACTCTCCCTATACCCCCCCCCCCCCCCCCCCCCCCCTCCTTCAGGCGAGGTCCACATGCCGTCGGGTAAGAAGGCGGAGCCGCAGATCACAGACAACCTGGATGGGACAGTGACAGTTCAGTACTCTCCTACTGAGGCTGGCCTGCATGAAATGCACATCAAATACAATGGAACACACATACCTGGTACACACTCACACACACACACACACACACACACACACACACACACACACACACGAGTGCAGTGGCCATGTAACATTTTCCTTGAAGTGTGTGTAATGAATTGCCTGTACTCGGTTTGTGATGGACTAGTATTATCTTTGATGGATGGTTAGTAAGGGTCACGTTTAAGCAAGAACAGACAGACATGCAGACAACACCCCAGTCCTTCTGTTAGTAGTTCACTGAGTGTCTGTAAAAACATGCTGACAACAGATTTATCACTCAGTGACATCATCATAGACAGGACATGGCATGAAGTGTGTGTGTGTGTGTGTGTGTGTGTGTGTGTGTGTGTGTGTGTGTGTGTGTGTGTGTGTGTGTGTGTGTGTGTGTGTGTGTGTGTGTGTGTGTGTGTGTGTGTGTGTGTGTGTGTGTGTGTGTGTGTGTGTGTGTGTGTGTGTGTGTGTGTGTGTGTGTGTGTGTGTGTGTGTGTGTGTGTGTGTGTGTGTGTGTACGTGGCATGAAATAAGTGTGTGAGTGATCCCAACACGGGTGTAGGCCATTATGTTGATTGGTAGGAATGTGTGTTATTACTTGCATTGCAAATGTGGGTGTTTTACACACACAGACACACACACACTTGAAAGTGCTGTGTCAGTACACATGCATGCACCTCTTTGCCCATGTGTACTTATCAATAGGTGTGTGTGGGTGTTGGCCTTTCTTTTTATCAGACAGTGTAGTCTTCTGTCTTGAGACAAACAACACTAACTTTGTGACCGCATATGCTCATGCACGTTGTTGTGTTCACGTGTTCATGTGTGTGTGTGTGTGTAGGATGTGTGTGTGGTCGTTCATGTCTCAGCAGGAGAAAACCATTAAGAAACGCTCAGCTATGACATCACACACTGGGAATCTGTGCACATTTACATTTGAGAGAGAATGAGTGTGTGATGTCACTGTCTGCCCGCCCCCATTGAGAAACACACACACACACACACACACACACACACACACACACAGACAGAGGTGTGCTTGTGGTTGACTGTGTGCAGAGTAAATGTTATCCTGTTACACACATTAGACCCAATTAGCATGAATAGGCTCTTTGTTTATTGTCTAAATCTCTCTCTCTCTTTGTCTGCGTGTAGGTATGTGTGCGTATATAGAGTGTGCATTATAACTGTATGTATGTATTTCTGCATGCACGGGCATGCATACATAGTACATACGTACGTGCATGCAGAAATACATACCTCTGTCTTTGTGTGTGTATGTAATTTATTTTGACCTCTTGACATCAGCAGCTACGAGTGTGCTGGGACATTTTGATGTTTTTAGTATCTTTACCATTTGTCGGCACCTCTAACGCAGTGTGTGTGCGTGCGTGCGTGCGTGCGTGCATGTGTGTGTGTGTGTGTGTGTGTGCGTGCGCATCTTAGAGTCTCCTCTCCAGTTCTATGTGAACCATGCCAGTACTCCCAGTGTGACAGCCTATGGTCCAGGTCTCGTCTATGGTGTAGCCAATAAGATCGCTACATTCACCATCTACACAGAGGATGCAGCTGAAGGTAATTACTGTTCTTCTAATTCTTCTTCTAGTAGTGATACTAATTGCAGTAGTTGTGGTGGTGGTAGTCATTGTTAGAGAAGTTATGTTTCTGTGCCAATGAATGTGTTCTATTACTTTTGCATTCCTTTCGCGCAACACCCTCAAATTAAGTGCTAATGAACTATACTGCATGAGATTAAATAGATGAGGTGGGGCTAATGGAATGGAGAATAATGACACAATTATTTTATTGGTATTTAAAATGCTATTTTAGCAGTCCAGTATTATGGTGAAACAACAACTCAGGGGCTGCAGCACCCTCTATTGGTGCATGGCATGTGTGCATTTTGTACCAATCTGTCTGTCTTTCTGTCTTAACTCGACTTCACATCTCTCCATCTCTCTGTCTGTCCTCCAATCCGTCTCTGCAGGCGGCCTGGATCTAGCCATCGAGGGTCCTTCTAAAGCGGAGATCAGCTGTCAGGATAACAAGGATGGAACGTGTACAGTCACCTACCTGCCCACTCTGCCCGGGGATTATAACATACTGGTCAGATACAATGACAAACACATCGCTGGGAGTCCCTTCACTGCTAGGATCACTGGTGAGACAGAAGGACGGATGAACTAATCCTATTCATTCACAAGCATATCACTGTCTCTGTAAAGAGATGGATGGAGGTGTAGAAAGACCAGTGTTTCTCAAACATCTGACTACGTATTATTTACGTATATGTATTTGGCCGCAGACCCCCTCTGAAAAGATGTTGTGCCAGGTGACCCTATAAGATTCCAAAGATTTTGAAAATAGTAGATCTACTGTACACACTCACAACAACAATGTTTGTAGAACGGCTATTTTCAAATGCCAATATTATGAAATAGGTTTAGAGTAACAATTTTAATGCTATATGAACATTTGAATGGGGATTTCTTGTCCCCAGACACCACTTTGAGAACCATGAGTAGTAGACAGTAAAACTTGTACTGATGCACGACACATGTTACTATATTTACCCAGGGTATCTGGGTTAAGCTCAAGAACTTGTTTCCAGCCAGGCCCTGCTCATAGAACATTTCATGGTAGTGGTTCAATGCCTTGCTCAAGGGCACTTCAGCGGTGGTAATTTTAACGTGTCGGACCGCTGATTCGAACTGGCGACCTTCCGGTATCAAGACCGCTCCGCAATCCGTTCGGCCACCGCTGCCACATGCTATCCGCATAATCCGATGCTAACTGTTGTCTTCTTTTGTGTGTGCGTGCGTGTGTGCGTGCGTGCGTGCGTGTGTTTGTGCGTGCGTGCGTGCGTGCGTGCGTGCGTGCGTGCGTGCGTGCGTGTGTGTGTGTGTGTGTGTGTTTCACAGAGGACAACCAGCGTAGGTCCCAGGTCAAGCTGGGTTCAGCAGCAGACTTTTCTCTGGACATCACAGAGACCGACCTCAGCCTGTTGACGGCCTCCATCAGAGCTCCGTCCGGACGGGACGAACCCTGTCTGCTGAAGAGGATGCCCAACAACCATATAGGTCTGATCCCACTACCAGGAAATATACACTACCATGAAATATACACTACCATGAAATATACACTACCATGAAATATACACTACCATGCACCACAACAACCATTTTTAGGACCCTCTCGAAAACGAGATACTATATCTCAATGGGGTATTCCTAAATAAAGAATTTCAAACAACCATATTAGCAAGGGAGATTAGCAAAGAAATGTGGACACGGCTGTCAAAAGCACCAATTTATTTCCACATCACCATACGTTTCATTTTGGAAGGGGGGCACGTCCAATTCAGAAGCTCAATGCCAGTAATCACCAGTTGTGTGAACCTATATAACAACAAAGGGAACACTGGTAACCCTTCATTTTACGGTACGGTAATTACCAGGTAACTACCAGGTAATTACCTGGTAATAATAGGTAAGTACCTGGTATTACCTGGTAACAACCAGATAGTAGTTATAAGTATTTACCCATTAATTACCTGGTAATTACATGGTAACTTCCAGATACATTACTCAGTAATTACTCAGTAATTACCAAGTATTACCCAGTATGTATAACTATTTACTGTATAATCTCCTGGTAATTATATGGAACTTACCATGGTAAATGACACACTGGTTGCCAGGTAATTACCAAGTATGTTCCTGACAATTACCAGGTATTTATACGTTTTTAGTATGTAATTACCAGCTAACTACCCGGTATTTATAAGTATTTACTCTGCAACCAGGCACGATACCCTGGTTGCAGGTACTATAGGTATGTAGGTACTATAGGTATACCAAGTATTTTCAACAACTACCAGGTATTTACTCTGCTACCAGGCAAGTTACCCAGTAGGTACTAGGTCATTACCAAGTATTTTCCTGACAACTACCAGGTAATAACATGGTAACTGTATTCACTGTGTTTACATGGGTACTACCCATTAAACACGTGGGTAGTAGCCTACCAGGAAATGACCAGTTGTTACTAGGTAATTTCCTGACAACTACCATGTAATTACCTGATAGGTAACCAGTAAGGAAGAAGGAACTGTACTGTAAAAGGAAGCGTGCTCTATTTCCATGATATTACCATGTACCTACCTGGCAATTGTAGATTATAATCCTCCCCATTACCCATCAGGGTGTATTTTGAACTTTGAACTTTGAATTTTGAACTGGCAATAACTGTTAATTACCAGGTATTTACTGTGAAAATTAACAGGTAAAACCAAGCAAGTTACCGTGTAAGAAAGGTGGAATTGTACTGTGAAAGGAAGCGTGGTTTGTTACAGTGAAAGTACAGGGTAATATTATGGAAACAAACCACGCTTCCTTTCACAGTACAGTTCCACCTTTCTTACACGGTAACTTGCAAGGTTTTACCTGTTAATTTACACAGTAAATACCTGGTAATTAACAGTTATTGCCATGGGTAGTACCCATGTAAACGTATTCTTTGTATTTTGAACTTTGAACTTTGAATTTTGAACTGGCAATAACTGTTAATTACCAAGTATTTACTGTGTAAATTAACAGGTAAAACCAAGCAAGTTAACGTGTAAGAAAGGTGGAACTGTACTGTGAAAGGAAGCGTGGTTTGTTTCCATAATATTACCCTGTACTTTCACTGTAACAAACCATGCTTCCTTTCACAGTACAGTTCCACCTTTCTTACACGGTAACTTGCAAGGTTTTACCTGTTAATTTACACAGTAAATACCTGGTAATTAACAGTTATTGCCATGGGTAGTACCCATGTAAACGTATTTTTTGTATTTTGAACTTTGAACTTTGAATTTTGAACTGGCAATAACTGTTAATTACCAGGTATTTACTGTGTAAATTAACAGGTAAAACCAAGCAAGTTAACGTGTAAGAAAGGTGGAACTGTACTGTGAAAGGAAGCGTGGTTTGTTACAGTGAAAGTACAGGGTAATATTATGGAAACAAACCACGCTTCCTTTCACAGTACAGTTCCACCTTTCTTACACGGTAACTTGCAAGGTTTTACCTGTTAATTTACACAGTAAATACCTGGTAATTAACAGTTATTGCCATGGGTAGTACCCATGTAAACGTATTCTTTGTATTTTGAACTTTGAACTTTGAACTTTGAATTTTGAACTGGCAATAACTGTTAATTACCAAGTATTTACTGTGTAAATTAACAGGTAAAACCAAGCAAGTTAACGTGTAAGAAAGGTGGAACTGTACTGTGAAAGGAAGCGTGGTTTGTTTCCCTAATATTACCCTGTACTTTCACTGTAACAAACCACGCTTCCTTTCACAGTACAATTACACCTTTCTTACACGGTAACTTGCTTGGTTTTACCTGTTAATTTACACAGTAAATACCTGGTAATTAACAGTTATTGCCAGTTCAAAATTCAAAATTCAAAATTCAAAGTTCAAAATTCAAAATACACCCTGATGGGTAATGGGGAGGATTATAATCTACAATTACCAGGTAGGTACATGGTAATATCATGGCAATAGAGCACACTTCCTTTCACAGTACAGTTCCTGCTTTCTTACTGGATACCTATCAGGTAATTACATGGTAGTTGTCAGGAAATTACCTAGTAACAACTGGTAATTTCCTGGTAGGCTACCCATGCGCCCATGTAAACACAGTGATTACAGTTACCATGTAATTACCTGGTAGTTGTCAGGAAAATTACCAGTTGTTACTAGGTAATTTCCTGACAACTACCATGTAATTACCTGATACGTATCCAGTAAGAAAGGAGGAACTGTACTGTGAAAGGAAGTGTGCTCTATTGCCATGATATTACCATGTACCTACCTGGTAATTGTAGATTATAATCCTCCCCATTACCCATGAGGGTGTATTTTGAATTTTGAACTTTGAACTTTGAACTGGCAATAACTGTTAATTACCAGGTATTTACTGTGTAAATGAACAGGTAAAACCTTGCAAGTTACCGTGTAAGAAAGGTGGAACTGTACTGTGAAAGGAAGCGTGGTTTGTTACAGTGAAAGTACAGGGTAATATTATGGAAACAAACCACGCTTCCTTTCACAGTACAGTTCCACCTTTCTTACACGTTAACTTGCTTGGTTTTACCTGTTAATTTACACAGTAAATACTTGGTAATTAACAGTTATTGCCAGTTCAAAATTCAAAGTTCAAAGTTCAAAGTTCAAAATACAAAAAATACGTTTACATGGGTACTACCCATGGCAATAACTGTTAATTACCAGGTATTTACTGTGTAAATTAACAGGTAAAACCTTGCAAGTTACCGTGTAAGAAAGGTGGAACTGTACTGTGAAAGGAAGCGTGGTTTGTTTCCATAATATTACCCTGTACTTTCACTGTAACAAACCACGCTTCCTTTCACAGTACAATTACACCTTTCTTACACGGTAACTTGCTTGGTTTTACCTGTTAATTTACACAGTAAATACCTGGTAATTAACAGTTATTGCCAGTTCAAAATTCAAAGTTCAAAGTTCAAAATACACCCTGATGGGTAATGGGGAGGATTATAATCTACAATTGCCAGGTAGGTACATGGTAATATCATGGAAATAGAGCACGCTTCCTTTTACAGTACAGTTCCTTCTTCCTTACTGGGTACCTATCAGGTAATTACATGGTAGTTGTCAGGAAATTACCTAGTACAACTGGTAATTTCCTGGTAGGCTACTACCCACGTGTTTCATGGGTAGTACCCATGTAAACACAGTGAATACAGTTACCATGTTATTACCTGGTAGTTGTCAGGAAAATACTTGGTAATGACCTAGTACCTACTGGGTAACTTGCCTGGTAGCAGAGTAAATACCTGGTAGTTGTTGAAAATACTTGGTATACCTATAGTACCTACATACCTATAGTACCTGCAACCAGGGTATCGTGCCTGGTTGCAGAGTAAATACCGGGTAGTTAGCTGGTAATTACATACTAAAAACGTATAAATACCTGGTAATTGTCAGGAACATACTTGGTAATTACCTGGCAACCAGTGTGTCATTTACCATGGTAAGTTCCATATAATTACCAGGAGATTATACAGTAAATAGTTATACATACTGGGTAATACTTGGTAATTACATAGTAATTACTGAGTAATGCATCTGGAAGTTACCATGTAATTACCAGGTAATTAATGGGCAAATACTTATAACTACTACCTGGTTGTTACCAGGTAATACCAGGTACTTACCTATTATTACCAGGTAATTACCTGGTAGTTACCTGGTAATTACCGTACCGTAAATGAAGGGTTACCGGAACACTAGTCGACTAGTTTACTAGTCGACTAGTAAATCCACTAGTCGACCTTGTTGGTACTAGTTGACTAGTTGATAAGAAAAAAAGAAAGAAAAAAAGTTAATTTTTTCCCCGATTTTGTAGGCCTCAAGATCAGGTAGATTATAGTTATAGTCACCATGTACACAGTTTTTCAATGTACAAATATTTATTTCCCCAAAAAAAAGTTTATTTTTTAAATTTATTTTATTTTTTACATAATAGGTAGTTAAACAACTAGTCGACTAGTCGACTAGTAAAAATGACTAGAAGTGAATGCCCTAGAACACACACCACGCGCGCGCACACACACACACACACAGTGTGTCTCATCCATTGCTTGTCATCTCTTCTCTCTTTTCCTCCAGGCATCTCTTTCATTCCCAGGGAGGTAGGAGAACACCTGGTGAGCATCTTGAAGAATGGCGTCCATGTGGCTAACAGTCCCATCACCATCATGGTGGTCCAGTCAGAGATAGGGGATGCCAGTAGGGTGAAGGTCCATGGAGAAGGCCTCGTCAGGGGGGACACCTTCACCAACTCCTGCTTTGTGGTCGACACCAGGGAAGCAGGTTGGTACAATATTATGTTATACCATACAATAAATAATGAAGAGATTATATTTGGTGCACCACTAGAGACACACAGATCCCCCATTACTATTCATGGTGAACAGATTAACCAGGTATGTTCATATAAATACCTAGGAGTAGTAATAGATCATCTCCTGTCGTGGAAAGATCAGATTGAATCGGTGTGTAAAAAAACAAAGCAAATAATCTATTTCCTTCTCCGTTTAAGATCCTTTGGTGCTAGTGGACGGATCCTTCTTTTGTTTTTCACTTCTGTTATTATGAGTATTCTTCAGTACTGTAGTACCACCTGGTATGGATGTTTGTCTGTAGCCTTAAAGTCACAACTGCTGCAACAACTAAATCTTTATGTCAAATGTGTGTATATGAGTTGCATACAAGGCCGCTGGGTCGCAAGACAAATTTCATATATCATATCATATATCATATCATATCATATCCATACACTTAGTTGACCAGAGTCCTCCAGGACTCTATGCTAGGCCCCCTCTACGCTAAATATCTTTACCAAACAATTGCCGATGTGTGTCTCTTTGGAGCAGTCTGCCACCTACCTCATACCATGATTATGTGTTTTCACACCTGTGTTTGTTTCTGTAAACCCACAAATTAGACCGAACAACCTACAATGAGCAAAGGCCATCGGTAGCCAAACAGCCTGCATTTGTTACTGTGTGGCTGAATTCAGGATCCTGTCTGTGGCAAACCAAGCTTGGGATATTTAATGGAATTACTGATTAGCGTAGATATGTTGGGGTGTAATTGCTAAGAATTGTTAAAAAGCAGCTGTGGCTAATTGTAATTTACTATTATTTACCTTAATGTGATTCTACACAAACGCATGTTCTCAGTCCATTTACTGATTACAGCAATGTCTTCATTAAAGGTACATGTACTCAATGTCTTCATTAAAGGTACATGTACTCAATGTCTTCATTAAAGGTACATGTACTCAATGTCGTCATTAAAAGTACATGTACTGGAAAGCGTTTAGGAAGACAAATGTTTTACGAGTATGACCTCAATTACAGAATGGAAAACCACAAGCCAAAATGGTTTCCTGGAAACCATGACAACAACTGTTTGTCTTAAAGCTACAGTCCTGTTTAGGCTATTTTGAACCTTTATTTATTTATCCAGGGAAGGTTGACTAAGTGCAGATGTCCATTTTATTATAGCAAAACCATTTCATTCAGTTACACAGATCGACACCTGGGAGCTGCTCAGTACAACCACAGTTTCCTACTGTTGTTCACTGGGAGCTGGCCATTACAACCACAATCTTCTACTGTCAGTTTCCAGGAGCTGACCAGTACAGAGGTGTCTATTTCGTCCGTGAATTGTAGATCTGCCGTTTTCTCTACATAAAAGTGACTTTTTTACAATAATGACAGACATTAGCCCTGTATATCCAGTGATGCGTATGGAGATATCTACATTCATTGAATGGGCTTCATCTGGCTATAGGAGACTACATTCAAAGTGGTTAATAACCTGTCGTATTGTGATATTGTTCTTTTTGTCCAGGTTACGGTGGCTTGGCTTTGGCCATTGAAGGTCCCAGTAAAGTGGACATTCAGACTGAGGACATAGAAGACGGGACGTGTGGGGTCTCTTATTGTCCCACCGAACCAGGAAATTACATTGTGTCCATTAGATTTGCTGAAGAACATGTCCCAGGTAAAAACAAAACCTATGATCCAGTGAATATTATTATATTGGCTAATATCATCCTTGTATCTGCTATAGCAGTAATTTCATGTAAATGTTGTTACTACCAGCGATTGTATGATTTACAATGTAAATATAAGCTGGCCTGTTCTGACTAGTATATAAAATATGTATGTACATTTTACATAAATATTTTATATACTAACAGGCCAGCTCCATATATGGAGCCTGGGCAGGGGCCCTGTCCAGAGCCCGGGCAGAGGGGCCCTGTCCAGAGCCCGGGCAGAGGGGCCCTGTCCAGAGCCTGGCCCTGTCCAGAGCCTGGGCAGGGGCCCTGTCCAGAGCCTGGGCAGGGGCCCTGTCCAGAACCCGTTGGGCAACATCTGTCTGTGTCATTTTTATGCCCATATATGGAGATTTCTGTATCTGTCTCTCTGTGTCCCTTTATTCCTATATATGGAGTTTCAGGCATGTATGTGTTCCTTTTATGCCCCCCATATATGGAGTTCTTTGTCAGGCATGCCCAAATATGGAGTCTATGCAGATGTCGGAATATATTTGTGATGTCAGAACAGGCCAGCTCCATATATGGACACTGGGCAGGGGCCCTGTCCAGAGCCCAGACACAGGCCTTTTGTGGCGGTTCTGGACAACCGTGAGTCCGACCGACTCGACACCGGTCTCTCAACATCGGCTCTCCCTGTGGGGGCGTGGAACGCGTGTGTCGAATTTTAAGTCGGTGGGGTGAACGGTTCTCGAGTTACATGCATTTCAGACGTACAGACAGACAGACAGACAGACAGACAGACGTAAAGAGACACGGTGCATTTATGTGTGAGATATATATGTTATAAAGAAATCCTATAATCAAAGAGAAATGTGTTTGTGCAAACAGGAAGTCCTTTTACTGTGCGTGTGACGGGGGAGGGGCGTATCCGAGAGAGCATCACTCGGCGACAGAAGGCCGCTAGTGTTGCCAGTGTTGGCAGTGTGTGTGACCTGAACCTCAAAATACCAGGTAACACACACACACACACACACACACACACGTTTATGTATGAAACAAGTCTATCCATCGGGCCAGTGTTGGCTCTGTGTGGCCTCAACTTCTAGTAGGTTACTGCATATCTGTATGCAGCATATTGTTGCTGTCAGGCAGAAACCTCTTTTCTCCACATTCTAACTTTTTGTAAATTAATGCCCTAGATCTGCTACTTTTGCTATTTTTGAATTTGAATCCTGCCAAGTAACAGTTTTGGACATACGAGTCAGTTTTCCACCCGACAGAGACGATATTCTGTAATACACACTAACGGTCACGCCAGAAGAATTGAATAAAGACTTGCCAGATTGAGTACATCCACATCCTTCCTCTACATTTTGAATTTATGAAATGGGACATTCTGCAATATGAGTACGTTAATTTTGAATACGAATACTTACATTTCAGTGTTGATACTTTTACTAAGTACAACATTTGAGTACTTTTTCCACCACTGCTTCCTGTCTATATTCTTGTATTTACTTATCATACTATCTCTGCAATAACAACTTCTCTAATCTCTATAATAACTCCTACTGTATACAGTTCTCTGAGGTCCTTGGCTGCTCATGGAAGACTCCCCCAGGCCATTCCTGTCTGGCCATTCATTCACCCTCTATGAGGACATTACGGACTAACCGTTCAAATATCAAAATATAGGGCCAAATACTGTATACTCACCACTGGGAGGTTTCTTTTTTCCTTTCTTTCTTTTTTTAGTTAGAGTGTGAGCAACAGAGCTACAAAACGTATTGTGGGGGAATTAATTAATACTATACATTCGCCAATGTTGGTTTCACCCTCTTTCTGTTTAACTGCAAGTAGGATAATTCTAAAAGTTATGATTCAATTTTCATTATCAGATTTGCAAAACACTTTGCACACTGATTGGCCAAAGGGGGATATAGTATGGCGGTGGGTTCGGCTTCTCTTAAAAAGGCATTTAACTGTCAAATGGATTCACGCATCGCAATGCCATGAAATGTTGATGATCATGAACCAACAGAGAATTGATTACCAAAAGGGGGTAGGGGGTGACTTTGTGTACCTATCAGCAGATATAAAAGACAAACCTCTTATAAGAGGGATCCAACAAATTGAAATGGCAAATCTTGACAGTTGCATATGATGTTAACTGTAAAAAAGGATACTTTTTCAGCTTTTTCTATTTATTTTAATTCCTAAAAGTGAGACCAGCAGAACAATTCCAAAGAGACTCAGGGCTGTAGCTCTCTCCATAATACAGCTGCACTTACCCTATTCATTCTTCTCTATATCCCTTCTCTTTCCGTTTCCTCAGTCAGTTGGTTTCTCCTGGTCTTGTCTCGGGAGCAGATCTCCTGTCAGTCCTCTTCTTCCTCCTGTTCCTCCTCTTCCTCTTCTCTTCATCGTTCCCACTGTTTCCTCTGGTGGTCTGGTAGACCCAGGACCGTCTCCGACCGCATGGCTAGGGCCCCAGCTCCAGCACAGGAGCGGCGGCTCCCTACTGGGCATGTTGCCCACGTGACCGGCCTCTCACGCCTGGTTCTGGGAAGGAAAGTGGCTGGGGCCACGAGGGGCATTTGGATTGTTGATGCCCACGTCCTGGTTGGGGGCGGCGCCAGTGTCAGGGGGGAGGGTGGGTGTGTTGTAGGGGCCTTGAGAATATGCTGAAACACCAGCAGGTTGGCACCACATTGCGCTTGGTATTGCAGCATGGTCGTGTGTGTGTGTGTGTGTGTGTGTGTGTGTGTGTGTGTGTGTGTGTGTGTGTGTGTGTGTGTGTGTGTGTGTGTGTGTGTGTGTGTGTGTGTGTGTGTGTGTGGGGGGGGGGGGGGGTGCATGTGCTGTAGTTGAATGATGGTCTGATGCTACACATTCAAACACCATTCATTTAACTTCATATATGAACTACCAACATTTGATAAAACACCCCAAAAAATGGATTCAATTGAAAGCAAACTGTATTTAGAGACATTGAAAGGTACATGGTTTTATTTATTTGGCTAACCATTATCACTTAGTTAGTAATAAGAGAATTCCTACTGAGCTGTTCCTAGACCAGCCAGCTGCTTGCTGTTAAATCGCTTCTACCTTTAAAAAAATAAAATATTGATGCTTTTATTTTTTTATTGTTGCATTTATGTTCAGTCAAAGTAGATGAATTGGCATATATGTCTGTCTGTCTCTGTCTCCGTCTCTGTCTCTGTCTCTGTCTCTGTCTCCGTCTCTGTCTCTTCTCTTCTCTTCTCTCAGTGCTCATCACAAAACCTCTTCTCTCACCTCTCTTTTTGGGCGGTGCCTCCGCTCCATTACGCAGCATCTATTCTATGATGCTCTAGTCCACTGTTTGCCAAACATTGGGTCTGGACCCATTTGAGTCATGGACCATTTTCTCGACTCGAAGAAAATACCATTTATTTTTCCTACATATAAAACATACATACATTGTTATATACATTGTTTTACATTTAAAAATATATATATATATATATATTTCAATCAAAAGATTTTTTTAAAAAGATTTTATTCTTTTAATAAAAAAGTTAAATAATTTGATACATTTTAAAACAAGCAATCTACAAGCTTGCAACGCGGTGCAAAGCGACGCATTGTGTGCTTGTAGACGTCTAATCTCTCTTTTTGGTCTCGACCTGAAAGGTTTGGGAACCGCTGCTCTGTTCTATCATGCTCTTATTTTATTTAGCTCTTTCCCTTTCATTTCCATTCCAGAAATCGACATCAACGAGGTCACCGCTGAGGTCACGTCCCCTTCTGGAGCCAATCAGTCGGCAGAGATGGTCGCCACGGGCGACGGAGCGTATTGCGTGCGTTTCGTTCCCACGGAGATGGGCGTGCACCACGTCAGCGTCAAGTACAGGGGCATGCATGTACCAGGGAGTCCCTTCCAGTTCACAGTGGGGCCCCTGGGAGAGGGAGGGGCCAGTAAAGTCACAGCCGGTGGGCCAGGACTGGAAAGAGCACAGACTGGAGAACCTGGTACACACACACACACACACACACACACACACACACACACACACACACACACACACACACACACACACACACACACTCTCACTGTCTTCATGGCCACCTCCATCTCTCTATCTCTAACTTTTCAGCATTACAGGTATTGCTTCTACGATCATTGGCCTTCCCACACCCACACTTTCAGTTTTAGCACAATAATAAATGACACTAATGATCCCCTCAACTATCACTTTACAAACATGCCAACTGGACGAAAATACAGAACATTCAGATGGGAAAGGCTTAGTTTTAGTAGGAGTTTTGTCCACTCGGCCATTGCAGTGCTAAACAAGCTGCTGGTTGTGTGTAATGCGGACTATACTGTATATTGTCTTCATGTTGTGTTGCATATTATGTGTTTCTTGTTGAACAGACTGAAATGGAATATCCCTCTGGGACAATAAAGACTGATTATGATTCTTACCTCTCTCTAGCTGAGTTCAGTATCTGGACCAGGGAGGCGGGGGCTGGGGGGCTGTCTGTGGCTGTAGAAGGACCCAGCAGGGCAGAGATCTCATTTGAAGACAGAAAAGATGGATCCTGTGGAGTTTCCTACGTAGCACAGGAACCTGGTAACACGCACGCACGCACGCACAAACACACGCACGTACACACGCACGTACACACACACGCACACACACACACACACACACACACACACACACACACACACACACACACACACACACACACTTTACTATGTGTCTGCATGTCATAGGTGATGTTGACAATAATAAAAGAAAACATTATATACATATACTGACATACACATT
Organism: Electrona antarctica; assembly: GCF_951216825.1. Lineage (NCBI taxonomy): Eukaryota > Metazoa > Chordata > Actinopteri > Myctophiformes > Myctophidae > Electrona > Electrona antarctica. The sequence goes on along the minus strand of NC_136790.1, from coordinate 29,920,957 downwards.
TTTATATCATCATCACCACCACCTTTATTAAAACTCGCCAGAGTACAGTTGAGGGCAAGCCCCCTTCATTTATAATGTAGCCGAGCTAACAATAATAGACACAATCCAAACCCAGTACAATTTCAAAATTAAAGTACTTAAATGGTACCTAAACTGAATCAACAAACAAAATATGTGAATTAAAACAGGTGCAATCACTGTTAAAAGTCTTAAAGACGTTTGAAGTCTTATCACATTGCGTTCTCTATTTCCTCTCTCTTTCTCTCTCTCTCTCTCTCTCTAGGTGATTATGAGGTGTCCGTTAAGTTTAATGAGCATCACATCCCAGACAGTCCGTATCTGGTCCCCGTGGTCGCTCCCGAAAATGATGCCCGTCGCCTGACTGTTACCGGCCTTCAGGTGAGACATGAGGAGATGCCCCATACACACTGCGTTGCATTGCACAGGGGCTCCAGCTGTGTAAACATCCTTTATGCAGCTGGTCCCACTGGACATGAAAGACAGTCAGACAACACAAACAGACACGGACACATGTGAAATACCATATGTCAAACAGAACCAAATGGACCTGTAAGGAGGATCCACAGATCCATTTGTACACTCTCAGGCCTCTTTTCCACCGGGGTTGAACCGGTTCAGTTATCTTTTCGCGCCTAATATTGAACCAGTTCACAGTGTTTCCAAACAGTTGGTTTGGAACTGGAACCAAGAAATGTCCGCCGGTTCCGTGAAAGCACCAAGGTTCCAAGAATCTAGAACGGAACCAGTCCTAGAACCAAAATCTATTTTTCAGAGCTAGAGGGATGGTCTGCTACAGCAGCGTCCTGTTTGTGACTGACTGTCTGTCTGTCTATCTGTCCATGTGTCTGTCCATCCTGTGTGGCATCAGGGGCGCTTCTCTTCTGTTTCACCTAAAAGCTTTTAACAGCATCAACATGGACAACAGCTCACTGGTTGCCTAGCTACAGCAGAGAGAGGCAGACCCTCTAGCAACACTTGTCCTTACATGTCTTTAGTTAGCTTGTTGGCAGTGGTGGACAAAGTCGTCAAACCCAGTACTTGGATCAAACTTCAGATACTCGGGATCAAATATTACTTATGGTAACTACAAGTGAAAGTTTCTCTTTACTTAAGTTAAAGTACTGGTAGTACTTGCTTTTCAAAATACTTAAGTATTAAAAAAGACATGCTTTCAAAAGTACTTGAGTATAAAAAAGTAATATCATTTGCTTTATAATATCAATGCATTGCTGTATTCAAAATATACATTTCCCCCAAAAAATATGTATTTTCCAGAAATAAAAACAAAACAATAAATAATAGTGAAAATCTTAAGTACGGTACTTAAGTAAAATGTACTACTGTAGGTTACTGTCCACCACTGCTTGTTGGGTGCTTGTAGCTGGTAGTACTGTGAGTGTGGCTGCCTCTGCCTGCTGGAGCTGCACCAATGAGAGGTCAGGTAAGTGCAGAGAGTAGAAATCCATTGCGTATGGGTCTAGCCTCCTTTCAATTTGTACAACAGTTGTAGAATTTGCATGAAAAATAGTCAATGGCTCCCAGATTATGGCCACTAGCGGATCAGCGTATATCTAGTGTGTGTCCGAGCATAGACATGGTAACGCCCCGTCTGCCTCTGATTGCCAACACTACAGTATAATAGTATTAGTTTACTATAATTAGATTAATACACGATAATCAACACTAACACTTTATTTAGAAGTACACACCCAAATCACATCATAGTACATCGTACACGTGTGTTCAATCAATTATTCAATCAAAGCAAACGGCATAAACTATATTACTTTGCCTCTTCTACAAAAATAAAACGTACAAGTTAGTTACAAGGTTGCATTCTGTCGCGTGTGCCAAGCTGTCATTCTATTATTTCCCACCACGGAGTAACTAAACCTCTCGCCAATCAGAGGCAGGCGGGGCGTTACCATGTCTATGCTCAGACACACACTAGATATATACGCAGCGGATCAGCAGCGCCATCTACAGGAAGCTGCAGAGAACACATGCCCTCATTTGCATGTAAGGGGCTGCAAGTGGAACGTGAACAGCTTGGGTTTCACATCAGTGAGGTGCTGAGCTGTTCACAACATGTTGGCGCTGTTAGGTGGGTGAGACAAATGACTAAGGCTTGGTGCTATGGAGGTACAGGGGGCGCTTTCAGGTGGTAGGAACTAGGAACTGCTTGGAAGATGGGGGTTATGTAGGGGTGTTTGGGGGGGCTTTCAGGTAGGAAGGGCCCTAATGCCTGTGTGTGTGTGTGTGTGTGTGTGTGTGTGTGTGTGTGTGTGTGTGTGTGTGTGTGTGTGTGTGTGTGTGTGTGTGTGTGTGTGTGTGTGTGTGTGTGTGTGTGTGTGTGTGTGTGTGTGTGTGTGTGTGTGTGTGTGTGTGTGTGTGTGTGTGTGTGTGTGTGTGTGTGTGTGTTCAACGACAGCCTGTGAATGCAGTGTGCGAACAGTATGTACTGGAGATATTTGTGTAAATATATTCATGTCTGTATGCATCTTTGTTTGTGTGTGACATGCTTACGCTCCCTGTGTGACTAACCTGTGTAGGAGTCAGGGTTAAAGGTCAACCACCCAGCATCCTTTGCGGTGCGACTGAATGGAGCTCAAGGTGACCTGGAGGCCAAAGTTCATAGCCCCTCTGGAGCGCTGGACGAATGTGCCATCACTGAACTGGACAAAGGTACTACAGCTAGCTCGCTAATTAATGAGATAATTCAATAGTTTGATAGGAATCTGCTGTCACTGTTGTACTGGACAGAAGTTATTTAGTTTTATCGCTGTATACACCTTTCACATCACTATCATAGTTTTTTTAAATTGCAATTTATCCATTGCTTTTGTTTTATTTAATTAATTGAATTATTTTATATTGGACATTATATATTTGATTTGTTTAGCCTACAGTACTTGTTTTTTTTGCTCTCATACATAAACATTCTAAATGTGGCCAAGTTTATTTCCTGTTGCAGTGTTTGTAAAGAAGGAAAACGATATGCACATCCCAGTTTTTCAATACGGTGCTGTACCCAAAAAGTGATCAAATGAAGAAAAAAGTGGATTGTCTGCACACAATATAATTCTGCTCCCCGTCCTCTTTATTTCAACCTATATAAAACGTGTTTCTTCTGTTGCAGTGTTTGCCAATATTAATAGCTGATGGGAAATAAACTTGAGCTAACGCTGGTCCCTTCTGGTCTGTATAAAAACACTAAAACTCTCCTCCTGCCCCCCCGCTTGTTGTTCAGATAAATATGCCATCAGGTTCATTCCCCGTGAGAACGGTCTTCACTCCATCGATGTGAAGTTCAACGGCAACCACATCCCAGGAAGTCCCTTTGAAGTCAGAGTGGGAGAACCGGGTCAGACTGGAGAGGCCGGTCTGGTCACAGCGTACGGAGCAGGACTGGAGAGAGGAACGACAGGTACCCTACTACTGTCTGTACCATGTCTCTCTGTGGACCAGGAAAGAAGATTCTTTGTTAGTAAACGTTGTGTTTGTGCTTTTCTTTCTTTCTTTGGTCTACGTTTTCCCCTCCCAGGCACCCAGTCAGAGTTCACCATCAACAGCAGTAAGGCGGGGCCCGGGGCCGTGGCTGTGACTATTGAGGGCCCCTCCAAGGTGAAAATGGACTGTGAGGAGTGCCCGGAGGGTTACAGGGTTCACTACACCCCCATGGCCCCTGGAAACTACCTCGTCAGCGTCAAGTATGGAGGACCCAACCACATCCCTGGTAGTCCATTCAAGGCGAAAGTCACAGGTAGGCTCCTCCACTGTGGTCAAAAGAGAAATGTTATGTCTCCCTGGGGACCCAAAATAATTAAAGTAGCCGATCTATAAGCTCAAATTTCTTTTAAATGTATCATCATCATCATCATCATCTGTTTTTACATCCAGAGTCTCCTGTCCAGGACAGGCTTCAGACGAGCCTCCTCAGGAGACTTCGCTCAGATCCGAACCCATTTGATTTTGCGTTAGGAACACCTTGCGACTGCATGCCCTTGCTGATGTCACAGTGGCTCTGTCTACTGTATTCTATTGTTATCTAATTTACTCTAATGAATCATTTTACTGAATATGCAGTGAAAGTCACATAAATTCCTCCTCTATCAGGTCCTCGGCTGGTGAATGTGACCAATGCCAGTGAGACCTCAACTTTGACAGTGGACCCCGTGCTGAGGGCCTCCAGCAGCAGCAGTCTCTCCCAGAGTGCCCTGCCCAGGCAGGGCTACTCTGACGCCAGCAAAGTGGTCAGTCGAGGCCCAGGACTCAGCAAGGCCTTCGTTGGTCAGAGGAGCAGCTTCACTGTGGACTGCAGCAAGGCTGGTGAGATATTCATAATAATTCATAATAAGTAGAATGATAATAATACACAAACAACTACGGTATGTATTTAGTTGAAATACAGAAATCATTTACCTGTTCCGCTCTCTGCCTCTCTCTCGCTGCTGTTCCTCAACCGCTAACCTTGTATTTCTGTTGCCCTCCTCTCCTCTCTTCTCCTCTCCTCTCCTCTCCTCTCCTCTCCTCTCCAGGTAAGAACATGTTGTTGGTAGGGGTCCAGGGTCCTGTTGTTCCATGTGAGGAGGTGTTGGTGAGACATTCCGGCAGGCAGCAGTACAACATCAGCTATGTGCTGAAGGAGAGAGGCAATTACATCCTGGCTGTCAAGTGGGGCGACGACCACATCCCCGGATCCCCCTTCCAAATCTATGTCCCTTGATGCACCTCTCCCTCCTCTTTGGTAATCTTTCTCCTCTCTTCTCTGATTCTGTCATCTATCTTTTTATTTGTCTCCTCTTCATTTCTCTCCTTCATTACCTCTTCTGTTCCTTTCTCCCCTCCCCTAGTGACTTAGTGATCAGTGACAAATATGGTTGTTGTTTAACAAATTATAATGAATGAAGGTAGACCCCAATGATTATGGAATCCAATGATCCAAATCCAAATGGTCCATTACAAATGGCCTCCAATATGGAGCCACTAAGTAATTAGTTTGGAAAGAAAGGAAATTATTTAAAAAGTCTCCATTTATTGATCTCGACGACCCTGAAATTGTTCTAAATATTGATCATGTTAATATTAATATGGATTTGCACTTGGATGTTTTTATTGCTTGATTGGTAAATTAATATGATTACAGATGTTTGTTTGTTTTTAAATATGAAAAGAATATTCCTAATGTGCTGTAGACTCGCCTGATATGAATGACCACCCCAACTTTCAATACAGTATATATATTTGACTTGTACTTTACAGCACTTTGCTTTAATGTGCTGTTGTAGTTATGAATTATTATTTTGTTCTAGAATGTCGTGTTCTAGGATGTGTTGCAGGAGGTTCTGTGGACACGTGTTCAGACCAGAGAAATGTTAAACTGGACACGTTTATTTACTACTGATGTTTATTATTGCTGTTGTCGTTGTCGCCATGAATTTGAGTTCCCAGAATCCATGCATACATACGTTCCGTTGCCAATAAACAATCATGATGTCATTATTTTCCAGTTGCCTTCATGCTGCTGTATCTGATCAAATCAGACCACTTCGACACAACTAACACTACTACACTATGATATATAAGGGATATATTTTTACAGAAAACTAAGAATTGGCTTAACGTTTGACGTGTGTGTGTGTGTGTGTGCGTGTGCGTGTGTGCGTGTGTGTGTGTGTTGTGTGTGTGTGTGTGTGTGTGTGTGTGTGTGTGCGAAGACCTGCCTTCATATTGACACTGAGACTTGACCTATTCTGACAAAAATGTGGTTGTTTCAGGATAGTAGTCGATAGTATTTAGTTCATTCAGCATAACTTATAGCTAGATCAGATTTGTGTTGTCGATAGAAAATATAAAGCCTTGCCATGACTTCAGGCAGTGTTGGTTGTGTTGCAGGGTCGGCCTGATCACTGATTAGTTCTGGTACCAAGTAGATAGTATTTGTCTTTGTTTTGAAGCTGGATGGGGATGTTTAAGATTTAAGATGTTTTTTTCTTCATTTTGTATTTGTACCTAAGAAATAAAGCCAGGAAAGATGTACATTTATGACAAAGAATCAACTGGAATAAAAGAGAAATCATGTTCACCGTCTAATTTGTGAATTTGTAAGGTGTGTATTTTGATGTCCTGTTAATTGTGTAGAATGTGTTCTTTTTTGAGTGGTGCTAGCCAACTATGTCCGTCCGTCCGTCCCCATGTATGTATGTGGCAATAGCATTGGTGGACCACCAAGTGTCACTGTTGACCACTGCAACATGCACACAAACAAACACACACACACACACAGCACCACTCAGTTCAGACGGGTCTGATTTTTTTTAACCACATGAATCCTATAGCATCCCTATTCATAATAGGCAAACTTAAAAATATACATTATGAATGAACCACCTAAGCTCTACTTAATAGTGGAAATAGCAGATCAACACGTTCGTAACGTGATGCTTTTTTAGATTTGGGGATTTATTTTCTGAAATATTACTTTTTGCCTATGACGGCGATGGAGGGGGGGTGGGGGGGTAGGGAAATCACACTGTTAAGTGAGGAGCGCTCTTATCATTATACATCATACTGTACATCTCATGAACAACTGAATTTATGTGATTGGTTAGCCGATTTGCTCGTCTACATATGACGTATGTATTCCCCTTCATTGTCAATGGCATTTAATGTTTGTGTTGCCACAAATTTACATCACATTTGGCGGGCATTTGACCTAATTTCTCTTTTCATTGTCAATGGCAATTATTGAGACGTGTGGGGACAAACGCTGTATATCCCCTCAAAAATAACTTGGGCCTACAAAGGTCTCACGGTAATCTTCCTCTCTTTCTTTTCCATTCTCTGGAACTTGTTCTCTGTCATCTGTTCACTTGGTAGTCATGACTGCCAAGTCCCACCTGTTCCTGTGGAGTCCTGACTGTTCCAGCCTTAACTGCTAGTTTGCATAATGACTAGGACTTATGTCTAAGATCAGGTCATCCAATTAGTCAGATGAATGTCTCCACCCTCCATGCAGAGAAATGCATAATTCCCCACCAATTGTGCATTATCCGTTGTACCCATCTGGCTGTATGTGTCCCTTTTATGCCCATATATGGAGATCTCTATCTGTAATTTTAACGTTTTAATTTCTATATAGCCTTATTTTACTGGAGATGTGTACTGTAAGTGTTGCAGCAGTGCATTTGCTCCAGGGCTGCAACCCACACATATGACTTTAGCTCATCTATACTGCAGAGGTTTGACGCTCCTGCCTCCTACACAGTACAAATCCTATACACGTTTTCCAACAGTACAGTGTATTAGCAAAAATACAAGCCATTTCAATTCAGTTCAATGCATAGAGTAGGGTACCGAACATTAGAGTTTAATTCAGTAAAAGTATTTGGTGTCTACAGGTAGGTCTATGTTAGTATGCGATTTCAGACGGGGCCACAGCAACATCACATGCTTTCATACTTTTCACTCACAGCAGGTTTCTTCTTTGGCCCAATTCATTATGGACAAAAACACTGTCACAAAAACAGTTAGTATTTTATCATTTTAATTTAATTTATTTTTTCCAATGTGCGACATTCACAACACTGGAAGAAATGATATAACAATTGAAGGGGTTATATTCATATTAAAATGTGTGATTATTCAGCAACACATTCAATCTGTGTGAAAGGTTTGTCATAGCATTGGAGCACTGAATATAACAACAGATTGTACGAAGTCAACAGCAAACATTAATCCTATTAACAAGCTCACAACACATCACAAAATGATGCCTTGGAGCTGTAGATCAGCAATTTTACAGAATGTTCGCCTATTTTCGTAGAATATTTACCTATTATGACATGCCCCGAATTAAGGATGCTAGGGTTGGTTAATGTCCAATATACTATAATCACATCAAAACCAATTAATAGCAGTGTTAAAGGTAGGGTAAGTGATATTTTTGGTCAAAACAAAAACAAATTTGTCAAAGGTTAGAGCACTATATTCTGATAGTATTCATTGCTATAGAATGTTTTTTCAGCAACGTCCCCATCTCTCTCTAGCTCTTTATTAAACAGAAAATACATTTTCAGGTGGTTTGCACATTTTCAACCAATCAGGAGAGAGTATCCATTTATCTGCTTCAATTCGGGAAGTGCAACTGACGAAGTCTGAAATATCAGCTTAAAAAATAAAAATATACTATTATTATGATAACCCTCTGAATATAGTTATTTATTAACATCACTTAGCCTACCTTTAAGATATTTTGTGTATATTCCGTATATACAGCATGTATACAAACATATATGTTTTACAAAGAACAGAACATAGGCTAGTATCACTGCTAGTATCACTGCCAGTTTTAAACATGGGCATTTAGAACTTCCAAATAATTCTAATTGCATTCTAAATGAGTTGCTTCAGCCTGCCACATTGTATGACCATGATTATATGTACTGCTTGCCAGTTGCAGTCTGATGAAGAGCCTTGTGCTCGAAACATGCAATAACAGCATCTGTCGCGGCCTGGGCCATGGCTCAGTGGTCCAGGCACCTTGGCCAAGTGTGCAGTGTGCCGCGGGTTCGACTCCCGATCCCGACGGCCTTTACTGCATGTCTTCCCCCCATCTCTCTCCCCATTTCCTGTCAGCCTACTGTCTGTCCCTCCATAAAAAATATAAAATAAAGGCGAAAGCCACAAAAAAAAACATTAAAAAAAAAAACAACATCTGTCGCATTGGAGCCCTCATTGTGTGAGGGTTTTCTTCATTTTATTCGTCACTCAGCACCTGCCCAAATTTGTGTTGGGGATGTGCATTTACGTCGGTCATTTACAACCAGACTTTGAATTGTTACCACAAGCTTGAGAAGTCCAAGTTTACTGTTATTTCAGTTATGCTATTTGTGCACATAGGTTTGATAGGTTTGACGATTAGTAAGAAATGCTCTTGACATTATGGTATCTGGGCATGCACCGATGGGACATTTCTGTCCGATACCAATGTCAACATTGCTGTCATGGTCGACAACCAATATTTACCGATGTCAAATATCTGTATAAAAACAAGTTAGAATTGTGGCCTTTCTGAAAAAGACATATAAACACAAACATAAAAAATCAATGCCTCTTTATTCCAAAACTCGGGATGCACCGTTGTTAAGTTAAATGTTGGCCCATATCCCAACATAAACAGCCTGAATGTAGTATTTTTATTTAAAACATATTCAGACTTGTTGACCCTTTTGAAAGCTTCCCAGAAAACACTGATTGAACCTGCAGCCTTCATCGTCACAATAGGCTTGTTCAGGTTCACATTCAAACATAAAATATCGGCTAGACATTAACATTAATTAATATTATTTTGATATTGGTTCGATACCGATATTACATTTTAAGGCCAACATCGTCCGATACCGACTTTCCGATTTTCTCCATCCATAATGGTATCCAATGTGCTCCTCCACTCAAACAATCTTTCTGTGGACACGGCCCTTACACCACCTTTAGTGTGTCCACATTTCAGTGTGTGCTGTAGAAGCTACATTATTTGAGTAGTTACAGTATGTAAACACTTCTATCAGTGTGTGTGATCATCAGTAACATTGTACACAACTCATGTATTATTCTGTCTTTGACGTTATGTAGGCCTACACTTGTTATTGTATTTGTTGTGGTTGATTTAATTGATAACGTTCTTATCGTTATCATTTAAAACGTTCTTATCGTACAATCAAATTATAGTAAAAATAATATTAAAAAAATACAAAGTATTTGAACTAAGTGAAGACTGTTTACAGCCAGGTTCAGCCAGGTTAAGCCAGGTTATTTTTGTTTCGGTATTGTTGACACTACACACCTGCCTACCTACTGTACACTCAGGTATGCAAAAGCTCAACTGCTTTATTTCCTTGTCATAAAAACAGCCAATATATCCGACTTTGTTGCATACGCAAACAGGCGACGACAATGCATGCTGCGTTTACTGTTGCATGGGGAATATAAGGTGACTGTGTTTAGCTGCTGGTTAAATTAAACATTAAAGTATTTACCAGAGGTCAAATGCTATTTCTCATACACCCAGAAAATGTCATAATGGACCTATGACACCTAATGGACCTATGACACCTATGACACCTGTCCAGTGTCCAGACTCTACGCCAGGCTCACAGGGCCTCTGCCAGGCAGCGGTCAGTGGCCTCACTGGCTTCAAGTCGCACCTGCTGCTCACCCTTTCTGTTGTCCACCCAGGAATTGTGAATGACAGCGCCCCTTGGTGACGTGTCCACTTGTAGCAGGAACACCACCCTCTTCTTCACCTTGGCACGAAGGGCACGGCGCAGCTTCTGACGAGTAAATGCATAGAGCAAGGGGTGGGATACGGTGGTGCCGTAAGCCAGGGCCAGGAACCAGAGACGCAGGCTGACCAGGCCATCGCTGGGTCCCACACCCAGGATCAGAACATTGGTCACAGATAAAGGAGCCCAGCAGACAAGGAATGTGGAGATAATGAGGAGGGACATCCTGAAAACCCTGCGCTGGCGTTCGCGCCGATCCCGGTGGCGCCGCACAGCTCGTCGCAGGGCAATGATGGCAGACACGGAGGCCTGGACCCCCACAGTGGCCAGCATGGGGGTGGCAGCACCCACGTTGGAGGGTACCAAAGGAGTGGAGGATGACAGGGCTGGAGGCGTGGCTTCTGTTGGAGTGGGAGAAGGTGATGGAATGAGAGGAGGATGGCTGAGCTGCTTGGAGCCATCGGTTGTACAATGCTCCTCTCCTGCCTCGCCACTCTCTAGCGTGCCGGGCGCAGCTTTCCTTCTCTGCCTCTTATGGTGCCCTCTGAAGGAGGGGCCCCTGAATCGCTGGCTCTTTTTCATTTGAGAGCCAATCCGGATGTTCAGAGCCCTCAGTATTCTGGAGTAGGTGAAGAGCATCACCACCGCAGTGGTAAAGAAGAGCGGTACCTGCAGAATAAGGTGGTAGTACATACCAAGTCCTGTGTGGTAGCCTTGCCCACCCACACATAGCAGGGTCCGGTTACGCATGGTAGGCAGGGTGGCACTAATCTCAGGGGATGACGAAGAGTAGCGCGTCGTCAGCCTGCTTTCATTTTCACCTTCTTCGTCTCCACTGAAAAACTCCACCTCAATGAACGGGATGAAAAACGCCCCCACAGAGGTGATCCAAACGGCGGTCAGGAGGAGCACAGCTCGGCGCATCGTCAGCAGCCGGTTGGCCGGCCGCACTGAGATGTCGTAGCGGTCGAAGCTGATGACGAGGACGTTGATGGCGGTGGCAATACTGGCGAAGGTGATGCAGGCCTCGTGGCAGCAGCACAGCAGAGCTAGGTTGGGTCCCGGGGGCAGCAGCACAACCACAAGGGTGAGGGGTAGACACAGCAGGCACACCGCCACATCCAGCACATGCAGGTTGACGGTCACCATGTTGCTGACTGAGTCGACTAGGCTGGACTGGGACCAGTAGAGAACCAGCACGGTCAAGTTGCTGCTAAAGCCGAGCACAAGCTCCAGCATGAGGAAGGCAGTGAGCGACACCTGGAAGCCCAGAGAATACGGCACACCCTGACCCTGCCACATGGCGGTGCCACCGGATGAGCCACCCGCAGTGCCCAGCTCCCTGAGGAGACCCATTCCTCCGAGGTCAGCCATCGTCCCAGCCCAGTCGCCCGTGGCTGGACTGGAGGTGTAGCTGTCTGTTTCCATGGCAACCTCTCAGTTGTCATATATGTTGGATGTCACGCTGTTGATGAGCTCCCGCCGTGCACCTGGCTGAGCCTCCATGACGCAGGGATCAATAACAACGTAGTGACAGTCCTGGCGGAAAGGGAGACACAAGGCAGACAGATGAGAAATGAACAGTGGAAGAAGGAGTCAAAGAACATCACTCTCCCTCTGGAAGTGTCAGACATCTTGACAGCTCCTAACTTTGGATAGAAAAGTTATCTAATTAAAATGTACAGGATATAGCTTAAATGTACATAAAAACAACACTCATCAGCATACATGTGCTATGCCAATAACTTTTTAATTTGGGCATCTTCACTCCACTATATTATGTGGACATGTACTTGCAGATTGAACAGGTGCTGCATTATGCATCAATCCAGCCCACCGTCTGTCTCCATGCATCAGTATCTCTGATTACCATCTTGAATTCACTAAAGGCTGGGCCCATGCATCCACACAAGCTGCCGGAACCACAGGCCAGCACAATAGGCCATCACTAATATGTGCCAGGATTCAGGAGAATGGGCATACTGAATGGACCTAAGCTAAAGTAATAATCAGACCCATGGGCAATCAGCTGGCGTCACAATGGATCAGCAAAAAGTAATATATTTAGCAACATGGAACAGAATTGGAGATGCAGATGCGAGAGAGAGATGAAGCAGGGTCCCCTACCAGAGAGATGAAGCAGGGTCCCCTACCAGATATTCTATTGAATTGCAGATGAAACGTTTTCATAGATGGCTTCATAGACTTGCTGCATAGACAGCATAAGTGTTGGGTCAATTAATACTTTTTGTTCATGTACATTTTCAGACATTTAACCACTTAAACCCTCAATACTTTTATATTTTATATTTCGGCAAATACTTCCCCATGAATAGGGGTATACGCTATAAGGTTTGAGTAGTTGAGGGGCGCTAGCCTGTTAATTAGTAGTTGAGGGGCGCTAGCCTGTTAATTAGTAGTTGAGGGGCGCTAGCCTGTTAATTAGTAGTTGAGGGGCGCTAGCCTGTTAATTAGTAGTTGAGGGGCGCTAGCCTGTTAATTAGTAGTTGAGGGGCGCTAGCCTGTTAATTAGTAGTTGAGGGGCGCTAGCCTGTTAATTAGTAGTTGAGGGGCGCTAGCCTGTTAATTAGTAGTTGAGGGGCGCTAGCCTGTTAATTAGTAGTTGAGGGGCGCTAGCCTGTTAATTAGTAGTTGAGGGGCGCTAGCCTGTTAATTAGTAGTTGAGGGGCGCTAGCCTGTTAATTAGTAGTTGAGGGGCGCTAGCCTGTTAATTAGTAGTTGAGGGGCGCTAGCCTGTTAATTCGATATAACTTAAACAATTGGGGTGGTTGTATTTTGTCTCCCTGCTCTTCTATTGAGACATTTAGATTGTGTCAAAGGTCCCCTTGCTTTAAGTTTAAACTGTTAAACACAAACCACAGTTTATTTGTCATGGTTTTATTGTAAGGGGAATAGTGACTTTATTGAGTGGTGTTACTGTATATTTAAACTCTAATCGATTTTCGGTTATTCCTAATGTTCAATATCAGATTTGTAGAATTACGGCAAGAAAAACATGGATGACAAGCAAGAAGCTGCTGTAACCTAGAGGGGAATGTGATTCTCTTCCAACCACATTCAAAACTTAAAGGCATATTTCACTGTACCCTATAGTATACTGTACTTCATCGTATGACAAATACTGAAAATCAGCAATCTACGTACAAGCTCACAATGCAATCACAATTTGACGCAATGTGAGCTTGTAGATCTGCTATTTTGAAAATGTATGAATGAAATGTATTTATTTAATAAATAAGTAATACACAAGCAGAGCTTGATTAATTAAGAGAAAGTCTATTAAATATCTAGTCTATCTAGTGGCCCGATCTCCCTTTAGACTGTTTTATTTCTGTTAAGTAAATACAATAAATTAGGCCTACTATTATCAATATAATAAATTACTATTGGATATGTCTATATTATTATACAAACGGCAACGACCACCAAACCACAAGCTATTTATAAATATGCAACTGAACTGGAAAAATGCGTTTAGTTGAGTGATGGTCTCCATTTTCTCCCCATGACTGTTGCCATAGCAACCATGGAGCACTAGTCTAGATTAATGAGGGTACAGATGCTGTAGCACTGAAGTGTTTGACACCAACGTCTCTGGTGACACCATGTTACGTGTGACAGGCCAAAGACCACCAAAGGGTCCAAATCAAGTAAATAATCACAGCCTGGTGATAATAACAGACATGACATTGTCCCGTCTAAATAAACAAATAAAGTAAATATGCTTTCACTGTTAGTCTGAGCCACTTGTTCTCACAGTGGGGTCTGGTCTGGGGAAACCCAGGGGTCCTTGAGCGGGTCTCCAACAAAATGGTAAACGGTTTAATCCTACTTAATGTTTTGGCTATTCAAAAATAGATACAAGCTAGATCGGCTATTTTTAATGGGCGCTAGCTCCTCCTATGCCCCTCACTTCACACGGGTGTGATTTTTGAATAATGGTGAGTGGTGACAATGTCTCATGTGCCAGTCCATGGCACGAAAGCATTGACATGACATTTTTTGAGAACCACTCATCTTATCTAACCATGCAGTACTCAGTACTCACAAGTGGTGAGTCAAACTACATGATGGATATGTAATGTGTGAGTGAATGAATGGCATAGGAAAGGTAGAGCACCATGGCAAAGAAGCATTACAGGTAAACAAGATGCCCCAGGGAGATAAATGGAAAGGAAAAAAAGGAAAGATGACTCCCCCCCTAGTCTCTCCTCCTGCATGTTTCCTCCAACCCCCAAGCAAACACTCAGTCAATCCCTAAGGGCTGCCTTATGTATGGATAACAGCAGCATTATAACCAAGACGATGACCAAGAGATGAAAGCATTGCAGAAGCAAAGCATAGCAGGAGCTCAGCCCAATTCCTTTATAAATTCAGATAAAACCTCAGCAATATCCAGCTCCCCATTCCTGATGATTTGTCAGTGCGTCAGAAGAAGAAGCATGAAACCCAGGTGCAGTGCTTCTAAAGCGGACTTCCTAATTAAGTCCCATGTAGTACAACAGGTTCACTAGGGAGCTCCTGGTTGTGTGTCACCAAAGTCTAGCATGTTTTCACCATGGCATTCTTCAGATCATATCCAAGGTGTTGAAATGAATCAATGTAGCCTAATGTGAGGAGCCGCAGACACACTAACAAGAGTATTTCCTCTGCTCTCTGACCTTCTGATGAGGTTGACTGACAATTTTAAGAAGACCTTGCAGGAGAATGGATACAAACTGCTATCATGTCAGGCTGTTAAGGACTGGAAAAACCCATCTGCACCTGCACCGTCCCTCTGGGATGCCTCGCTGGAACAATTGGCCGCTTATGAGCGACTGTCATACAGGCTGCTGAATAGGACGGACAAATATGACATGGGGACATTACATGCATGTATCAGGACTCTGATATTGTTCCCGGCTCTGGGCGAACTCTAAACGAGCTACATCTTTGGAGAAGTACTATTGGTGGACTCAATATCTGGAATTGGGGCTGGGGTGGACTGCTGTATGCTTCTGTGTAATTGTCTCCACCAGGCCGAAGGCATGGGGAGAGAGTATGTTTTGCACTCCGTCCGTCCGTCCATGCGTGTCTCCGTCTGTGGACAGCTAATCTCCAGCACCGTTGGCTTGATCGCAGCCATACTCTGCACACACACTCCCTGAATGCCACAGCTGAACCTCTGCCCCAAGGGTTTCACATTGGCCTCTTATAGCGCCACCAGGAGGCCGCTTTGTGCAAAAAAAATTTTGGACAGTAAACCTACAGATTTTGTCCAAACATCACGCAAATTGGTACACAGTCTCTCTAGAGCCATTCAACAAAACGGGTCTTTCAGATTTTTCAGACTCCATCCTGATTGGCTAAGATTGGCTTCCAAAGTTCGCAGGAGTGCTCAGTTTCAAACAAAATGCTGCAAATCATGAACACATTGTGTGATTTCTGTGAAATTGTGCACGCACATTCCCACTAGGCCGAGGAAGAAATGCCACTTGAACATTTTCAACTCAGCCTCATGGTGGCGCTATAACTGGCCGATTAGTGTTTTTACCTCTAACTGCACGGATCTGTGTATAACTATGTATGCCAACTCCCTAGAGGCCAAGGAAAAACCTTTGTCTGCTCTTTATAGCGCCACACATTTTCTAATATTACTCCTTCAGATTTTATCCAAATTTCACGCAAATCGGTACACATGCTCTCCATCAAGACGGGTTTGTTTGATTTCTCATAATCCACCCTGATTGGCTACGATTGGCTTCTAAACTTTTCAGGAGTAGCCTGCTTTGTACCCGTTTTGTACAAATCGCCACAACTACTCAACGCAGCGTCCGATTGCGGTGAAACTGTGCATGCATATTCCCACTAGGCTGAGGAAGAAATGCCACTTGACAGTTTTCAAATCAGCCTCATGGTGGGTGCTACAACAGGCCAAGCCGCGTCACACACACACACACACACACACACACAAACACACACACACACACACACATCATCATCATCATTTTTCGACCGCGGTCGAGATCATGGATTTCACAATGCCACGCCAGACTTTCCGGTCCTTCATTGCCATCCCCAGTTCCTGCTTACTGATGCATGTGTCCCTAGCGATGGCATCAGGGAACGACAGTTTTCTACCTCTGGTCTGCTTTGAGGCAGGATTCCAGAGAAGAAGAGAAGATATAACCTCATTGTCAGCTCTGTAGCAGTGGTCGGCAACTGTGTTCTTCTGGATCGGACTAGTGAAAAACACAGGGAAGGTTGCCGTATATTAGATTAGTCGATGGGTGGCTCTTCCAAGACAGATTTTGCGCTCTCATTAGAAGGCGGGTGTAAGTGCCAACCAACCGTTTCTCAAATTTCTTTGAAAGTGTCGATGTCTTGGAGCCATAGAGTAGAATCGGCTCAACGGTCGTCCTAAATATTTTTACTTTTAACATCTTACTAAGCTGAGATGACCAGATCTTATGCATGTCATTGCAGGCTGACCAGGAGGCCATACCCTTCCTAGTTTGAAAGTCCTTTTGGGAAGAAGATATATATGAACCCAAATACTTGTAGTCATCAACCTGTTTCAGAGGAGTGTTGTTAAGTGTTTTAATAATATGGTTATTGTTGGATTTGCATATATTTACGTATTCAGTTTTCGTCTCGTTGAGATAAAGACCAACAGTTGGAGGCCTGCTCAAGAGACTGAAGGAGAGCCTGAGCGTATTCCAATGATTGACTGATAAGCGTGATGTCATCAGTGAAGTCAGTGTCGGTTAGGTATTTAGCAGGATACAACACGCACGCACGCACGCACGCACGCACGCACGCATGCACGCACGCACGCACGCACGCACGCACGCACGCACACACACACACACACACACACACACAAAACATGTTTATATTACACCTAAACATTTTGCCAAACCTCACACACACTCCTATCCTCCTGGTATATGTACATGTGCTCAGAATGGCACTTTTTCTAGTTTTTGTTGTTGCGTTTTGTTTTGTTTGTGTGATTGTTTGTTATGCGTTTCTTTTTGTTACTGTATGTTTGTCTGTCTTTGTGTCAATGTCATTTTCATTAAAAATGAAAAATGTTTGTTTACGAGCCTCACTGCACTTGGGAAAAAACTGTTTTTCATCCTAGTTGTCCTTGCCCTAATACTCCTGTACCTTTTCCCTGAGGGTAGGAGCATAAACAGGCCGTGGGAGGGATGATGGGGGTCCCCAATGATGCTGGTGGCTATTCTGGCACAGCGCTCTTTATAGAGCACCAACAAGGGGGGAACAGAGGCACCAAAGATCCTCCCAGCTGTCTTCACCACCTGATTCAGCTGGTATTGTTCCTGTGCCTTGAGGCTGCCGAACCAAGATGTGAAGCTGTAGGTCAGGATTGACTCAATGGTGCCCCTGTAGAAGGTGGTGAGGAGGGAGTGGGAAGGCCCGCCTTCTTTAGCCTCCGGAGGGGGTAAAGTCTCTGCTGAGCCTTCTTGATGATGGCCGTGGTGTTGATCGTGGAGGTCAGATCATCTGCCAAATGCACCCCTAGGAACTTGATACTATTGACCCTTTCCACAGGGGCACCACCGATGGTCAGTGGTGTATGATGGCAGCCGCTGGCTCTCCTCCTAAAATCAACCACCATCTCCTTTGTTTTGTCCACATTCAGAAAGAGGTTATGTGAACTGCACCACACTGTAAGTAGATCCACCTCCTTCCTATAGTCAGACTCATCATTTTTGCTAATGAGCCCCACCACAGTAGTGTCATCTGCAAACTTGAGGATGTGATTACTGCCAAATTTGGCAGTGCTCAGGACACAGCCCTGAGGCGATCCTGTGCTCACTGTGATGGTCCCAGATGTTTGGCCGTCGACTTTGACTCTCTGTTGCCTCTGAGACAGGAAGTTGAGGATCCAGGTGCAGGTGCCATGGTCCACATTCAGCAGCCGCAGCTTTTCCACCAACTGTTGTGGAATGATGGTGTTAAATGCTGAGCTAAAATCAATGAACAGGAGCCTGGCGTAGGTGTTCTCCTTCTCTAGATGGGACAAGGTGAGGTGGAGTGCAGTTGAGACGGCGTCATCTGTGGAGCGATTGGCTCTGTATGCAAACTGTAGTGGATCCAGGTCTGCAGGCAGGCTGCTCTTGATGTGTTGTAGGACAAGCCGCTCAAAACACGTAATCACCACAGGTGTAAGGGCCACAGGTGTAAGGGCCACAGGTGTAAGGGCCACAGGCCGGAAGTCATTTAGACCACTTAATCCTACATAGTAGGATATAAAGAAACAGCCAGTCTGTCTAATCCACTAATCTGTTTTCCTCAGTGGGTTGAGCAACTCTCTTAACTTGTACAGGGGCATTGACCGTTAACATAGTGAGGAAGTCCACTTTCCAAAACTTTAAGCTGTTTATTAGTGTTTTTGTGTAAACCCACCACCAGAGAATGGCAGGACAGACACTGCCCATTGCTTGCAAACATATCAAATACTCTTATTTAAAGTCTCATCAAAGAGAAATGTGGGAGGAAAAACAAGTGGGAAAAAGCCAAAACTTAAGGAGTGAACCAGGATCTTGTACATTCTGCCAGCAAATATGTGGACAGAAAGGACCATGTCCCCAAGAGTGGCTTTTATGTGCAGTCTCCATGAAAACAGTTACTGTGGTTATGATGATAGCACTTACACATGCAAGGACTATTTGTTTCCAGAAGTGTTTATCAATTCTACAGGTTGTAGAATTCTGTGCAGATAAATAAATTCTGATTCTGAATGTAGACTCGGCTGTGCTCCATTAACAGCACTGACATCAAGAAAATTGAAGATTTCAAATACCTTGGGTCTGGGTCATATATGACATTCAGACGTCTCAAGAGCTTCCAGGATCAACCTCTTGAAAGCGTGTGTGGAAAGTATCCTTCTCTTCAGTGCCAGAAAAGTATCCTTCCCTTCAGTGCCAGAACATGGCCAACGAATAAAGAGCCCCGGGATCATCCTGATGGAACACATGTGGTCAAGACTTTCTCTTCCTGGAAAATTAGCATGCTGAAATAATGATCTTGCATCAATAAAAAAAATAGTTTCAAATCTTACCACTGATAATGTCATCGGTAGGCCCTTAGTAAACTGTCTACAGCCCACCTTTGAGAAGTACACAGAAATGTTTCCATCTTATAATGAGGACCAATTATAGGAAGATAAAATTGAAAATGGGCATAGATTCAGGGAAATGGTCAGATCCCTGACACTATGCTGTAAGAACAACCTTGCTCTCAACATCAACAAGACCAAGAAGCTGCATGGACTAGGAGGCAGAGGTGCGAGCATGCCCAACTACATCGACGGCATTGCAGTAGTAGAGTGCCCCCCATCCGCGCAAGCTTCATTTTCTATCCACCAGCTGTCTAAAAACCAGGAAGAGACTCCTGCCACTCGCGGCATTTTGCATCTCCGTGAATCTACTGTCTGGAAGCGTCCTGCCACGAGTCCACGACCACATTCTTTCCCACCTGCTCGTTCCTCTCAGCCTGTCCTGTGTTGCCAGTTGCCACCATGTTCACCTGTGTCCTGTTGGCCTTGTGTGTACAGTATATACAGTATACACACACCCTTGTTTTCCCCTTTCCCTTGCAAGTACATAAAGCATATCGTGGCTGTCCGGCAGAAACCTTGTACCTCCATATTTCACCTTTTTATTCGTAAATTAATACACTACTACAGCGTCACACAAAAGCAGCAAAGAAGTTCACATTGCAGATTGGCTATTTCTTTAGCTATTTTAGAATTTCTTTGTAAAGTAAAAGTAAAAGTTCTTAAGTGTGTCTTTTGGTTCTATTATTATTGAACCAATGTAAAGTATTAACAGGATATTGTGACAAAATAATAACTACATTGGATCCATTGGTACACAGGTTTTCTTTCTTTTACATTTCCTGAAAAAGTAACAGTTGTGGACATACAAGGTTCCCATCTGAAAACAACAATGTGGTGTTATGTGAGTACATGTTTTGGCTCTCTAGCATATTGTGTAGTACTATGCACAGAAAGTAGGTCTATTATCTTCTGTAATGTATGAATGCTTAGACTAGGGAATGTCATGAAAGTATGATTGGTTGATTGGTTGAGGTGATGATGACTGTATTAGGGTTTTAAATTTAGCATGCATTCCACAGGCCTATTTCCTCCTAGTTCAGGGGTTCTCAGCCTTTTCAGGCTGTGAACCCCCAAAATAATCATATTTAAACCGGGGACCCCCACCCTAATAAGGAATGTAGGAGTTGAGACATTGCATTTTGTTTTGTTCAGTTCCACAGATAAATATTGTGAAAATAGCAACGAGGCTTAATTATAAAAGTTTGCTTCTTTCTTATATTATTATTTAACAATTGGTCTTTTTTCTTTTTTTGTAGGTATTAAAACGGTCTTAAAGTCCATAAATAGATACTATAATATGGGGTGCAGAATCCACAAGTTGAGAACCACTGTCCATAATGATTATTTGGTATTATTCTTATATCGCAATTTCATTTGTTCCAAAAACTGTACGTGTTAAAAAACTGAATTTCTGTGGACACATCCAATAGGTTGTTAGAAATACTGACTTTGACTTTGTCATCGTCTATACTGAATTAAAAAAGAAGCAACAGTGCTGAAACAACTGACCAGAGAAACCAATTCCCATCTTGTCTAAATGGAGAGAGTCTGTTGAACAAATTTTCAACAGACTGTTTCAGGAAGAACCTGAAATGTATCAAACAAGGTATGTATGTAAAAGCAAGAAAATAGTGAGGCTTCCTGACTTTGTATTTTGTCCTGGACCTACACTTGTTTTTATTTGTGTTAGTCTGTAGGATTCTCCACTGGTCTGACAAAGTGTATGTAGAAAAAGATGAAAATATAAATAAAACATGAACAAGTAAGGTATGATAACAAGAACAAATTACAAAAATGTCAATTATGACAGCCAGGACGGTCCCTCGACCTCCGCGGATCCAGCCCAACCAGATCCAACAATCCAACACTTCCATCACGTTTTCAAGACAATGCAATTTATCACTGCATACTTGTGACAAAGCAATGCACTAGAGCAGACACTTCACTGACAAGTGCATTGACAGCTTCCAACTGTAAAAAAAAAAAAAAATTAAACACAATACAGAATGGCTGACGCTTCCATAAAGTCACAGAGTGCTCTCTCCTCTACAATACACACTACAGACACACCACCGTCAGTGGTGCACTGCACACAGACCGCTAAGCATTCTTCTTGATGAACACAAGACCATTTGTCTCGTCCAATGCCTCATCCAATGTACCAATTAAAGGAGCTGATACATTGTCACAATTATAACATCGCCTAATCACAATTATTGGAGATTTTTTATTTTATTTTGCATAATCGGCATGATCGTTTCCATGTTGAAAAATGATCATACATTTTTCAAAAAATAGTGGAAATAGCATAATGGTGCTTACCGATATCTCAGAAATAAGTGTTCACTTCTAACATTCACAAAAACATGAGTTTTTGTTACATTACAGACACCAATTTGTCATTTTGTAAACAAAAGGGCAGAGCCATGGGCTGTCCTTGGAGGGGGGGGGGGGGGACTAGGACAAGTGGGTGGTTTTAAAGGAGGAGGCGGAGGGACTGGATTAGGTGGGTGGTGCTAAAGTTAAACTCACGCATACCTAATGAACTGGTGGGTGTGTCATCATTTTAACAAATGTACACTTTTTTGAAAAAATTATACCTCCTTATATATAACAATAACACACCTGATGATCATGTTTAAGGGTGGAAAAAAATCACGGCACTCTATCTTTAAAATAAAATAACACTCTGGTCTGGATCTTGTTGTGCACATTCTAATAGTGTGTGTGTGTGTGTGTGTGTGTGTGTGTGTGTGTGTGTGTGTGTGTGTGTGTGTGCGTGCGTGCGTGCGTGCGTGCGTGCGTGCGTGCGTGCGTGCGTGCGTGCGTGCGTGCGTGCGTGCATGCCTGAACCATTTGTCATTCCCCTACTCTCTCTCTCCTCTATCGCTATCAAATAAGGCTTAGTTAAAAAGCAAACAAACAAACAAAAAAGCAAAACCAAAAAGAGGCATGTGTCAAATATTTCACACTATTGATTTTGAACACGTATCAGTGGTTCTTAAGATGGGGTCCATGCGACCCCAGTCCATGGGGGTCCCATGCACGCTATACATTTGTTAGCTATCACTTTAACCATATTTTATACTTTGGCTATATAGGCTATATTTTTTAAGAAATCTTGAATTGTGGAAAATATTGAAATAATTTCGAAAAGATTTTAACAACGCTGATTTTCTCTCATAGGTTGTCCCTCCCTGGCACAGTGCATATTTTAAGATGAGGATGGTCTCTGAGGAAATACATAGATATCAATATCGGGATCCTTGACATGAAAACATTTGAGAACCAATGCTGTATTTAAATATTGACACGTATGTGTGTGTCAGTGTACCCACTGACATACATGTGCACATACAGTATACACATTGATACACAGCAGAGATACATGTTTGCAGTCAGAGCTTAAGGTTGCAGTGAGAGATCCCACAGGAGCGTGGGAGAAACACACCGCTTCAAAGCCTGTGTGTCAAACATGATACTCCCAGATATTGTTTTATTAAAAACACAAATGCAATCCATGTTGATCAATATTGCTGACATGGAGCAGTGATTTAATAACTTAATCACTTACTTAATTAAAAGTAGTAATTCATTAATTAGAAGTAGTCTAATTACTTTCTTTTTTACTATTATTTTTTACTAAAAAGCATTGAGTATCATTTATTTATTGCAAAGAGATTCATACAATCTGCAATTAGTCCATAGCTATACCTATAGTAAAATACATTCATACTGTAAATGTCCATGCATGCAATTTTGCAATGCATTTTGCACATTAGGTATAGGCTAAAAAGGTAACAAGCCTGTAGCAGAAATGAGAAGTGTATAGCTATTATAGTAATTGGAAATAAGTTGGGCTACCGGCTACGTGTGTAACGATAAAACCTATATAGTTGTTCGTCGTTCCCGTGAACCAATGAAGCAAGCGTTAGCGTTAAAGTTATAGCCGAGATATCGGATAGGAGTCAGGACTATCTTTATTTTATGCTTGCCAATTGTTACAACATTCTTTGAGAGAAACTATATGTATCCATTTCGTTCAGATCACTACAAATGTTTAAAGATACTGGGTCCTAATTCTTACCTCCGTTATCAGACGAACCGATCCATCTCTGTGTCTCCGGAATGGACCTCCTCTCCAGGCTCTCCTCTCCTCTATCTGGACCAACCACGCGCACGTACTACAACTACAAGCTACATCAGATCAGTGGCACATTGTTTCTTTGTACGCACGCACGCACGCACGCACTGCATGGGGTCTCTTCATGGTCAGATTCACAGCAGTCTATAGATGCGCTCGCCTGTGTATGTGCACTATTTCGCGCCGCAAGGCGCAACAGTCACAGAAGACAGAAAAGGAGACACTTTTTTTTGTGAAGTATAGGCTATGTATATATACGAAGGTCGACTATATCGTCGTAATCGCCAAGCAGTATGCAAAACCATGCAAACTTCAAGGTCAACCAAAAATATGTCCGTTTGCTTGGTGGAGTGAGCGCTTAAAGTAACAGTTCCCATTAGCCGCCTGCCCCTGCTTAACAGTCTGCCATGCACTGATAACGCACTTAATGGATTTAATTTAATACACTTGAATATGTACGTAGCTTAATAAACATTGTCAATGGAATTGCATTCTGGGGAATAACTGGTCCAAGTTTATTTCCTGCCAGGCGCCAGCTACTGCATGGTATTCACAAACTGCGACAGGAAATAAACTTTGCCCCATTTAAATTGTTCATGTGGTCATGTGTAAAAGAAAAAACAAATGTCTATAGCATATTGATAGACAGCCTGTTGCATTATTCACTTTAGAAATCTTGGCATGATCAGCTCAAGTTCAACATTGAAATGCACTTGTTACCACACAGCCTACAGATATTGTTTTTGCCTTTGGCAGACTTTTGCCTTTTGCCATTATAGAAAATAGAAATACAAAAAGAAAAGAGCGGTGCAGGAAAGTCATATAATCATAATTGTGTATGTTTTTAAACATAAATTGTGCTGCACAAAGTCATAAAATGTGACCGTGCAGTGCAGCAACTAAAATTGATACCGATTCTGAAGAAAACATTTCCTCAAATAAATCAGGCATAAAAACATTGTCTCTAAACTATCACAACTCAAATTCCTAGCAAGCTTCTTTGACGAGGTGAAAGTTAAAATCTGCTGCAGTGCAAAGAGCAAACCATCACCCACTGACTGTTCCTCTCAGTGTAATGGCTTGCTTCCCTCTCCTTTCACTTCCCTACAGCTGCTAAATGCTATGGCCATCTCATTGGCCTTCTCTCGTCTTCTCTGTGAGGCATCACCAAGCTGCAGAGCAGCAGAGACTGGGGCGACCATTAGGGAACGCGTGGGAGACAGCTGCACCTTGTGCCAATTACACTGGCCAAGCAGTCATACACATTCATTATAATAATTTCCCTCTATAACAATTTTTACATTAAAAACACCATAAGTTTATTTTATAATTAATATTTTACTCAAGCAGGACAATGCCTGTCTCAAGTTCATGTCATGTATTTTAAAATTACCCTTTGAAGATTTTCAAACAATTTACAAACTTTCAATAAAATGTCCCCAAAATAGGGATGCCACAGTCTATGTTCTCCTAAAATAGACATTCTATGTTCTGCAAAACAGCAAATAGGTGATAATTTTATTTCTTCATTAACATTTGTGGGGCAAATTTGAAAATAATAATAATGAATGGAGAACATAACAGCAAAAGTATATTCTGAGATCCATGTAACAGAGCAAGTAAATTGACATCAACAGCATCACTTGTGCCAGAAACCCCCCCCCCCCCCCCCCCCCCACACACACACACACACACACACACACACACACACACACACACACACACACACACACACACACACACACACACACACACACACACACACACACACACACACACACACACACACACACACACACACACACACACACACACACACACACACACACACACACACACACACACACACACACACACACACACACACACACACACACACACACACACACACACACACACACACACACACACACCCCCCTACCCATATCTCATATGGCAAGTCTAGTAGTCTACTACACCATAACAGTATTAAAACAGCCCAGAAAAAGGGGCGTGCACAACTCCACAAGGTGCTGAATAAGTCTTTTAAGCACCTGGGTGCTGCAGTGCTAGAGGCCAATACACAAAAGAAAAACAGTCACCACACACACACACACACAACATAATTCTGCAACAGTTTCGTTGAGGCAGTCCAGGATACAGTGGATGCCTTTCCAAGCAACGCTGGTCATTTCACGTTCATTTGAGACCTCAAGAAGGCTGCCCTGGCTTGAAATGCATCCACTACATCCACCACTGCATCCACAATACATCTACTGAAGATTTATGTTGCACGTTTTCCTCAGTATAAAACACAGCCACAGTTCAGTGTCACTGGGAAGCCTTGCCACCTAGTAGAATGCTCTGCAGCCGTTTGATTCTGCTCTCCTGATTAGTCAATGATTTCAACCAACATACATTCTGCCCACTAAGACAGACGTCCCTGGTTGAATCAGAGAGAGTCCGATCGGGGCCAGATCAACTTAAGTCCTATCATGACTAGTCAGATCTGGCCCAGAATAAGCTATATTATTTCAACTGGTGAAGACGTCCACCTAGTAGAATGCTCTGCAGCTGTTTGATTCTGCTCTCCTGCGGTAGTAGAATGCTCTGTAGCTGTTTGATTCTGCTCTCCTGTGGTAGTCCAAGTTTACTCGCTGCCTGCTGCTGCTGCTCCTCCTCCAACAGCTGCTCGATGTAGCCGGAGGAGCCAAGCAGCATGTGGCCTGTGGCCTGCATGGAGAACAGTGCCCACCGCAGAAACTCCCTGCAAACACGTATGGGGCAGAAGGCAAGATGTGTCAAGATATGGTGCAGGTAAAGTAAGCATTCCATTAACTGTAGGAATGTAAATGATTAGTCAATGATCCATGAATCACCACCAGTAAGAATTGTATTGGTCAAATACTGTGTATTAACCGATTCGCTCCGGTTACCATAGGCGGTAACGTGAGGCCAGTGCCAACAGAATGAATGACATAAGCAGAGAAGAAGAAGTGTTATCCGTCCGAATTACCCGGAAGTGATTGTGGTGACAGGGTCGCGGCTGTGTTCGCAAAATCAGCCCTCAGCTATTCCTGTAAGAAATACTGCTTGCAGGGGCGAGGCTTCCCCTCCCCATCTCTTCCCCCTACTGGGCAGGGTTTTTCCTTTTACAGGAGTTGGGCGTGTTATAATCTAGTAGACTCTGGAAAAACATTCCAGCAGCCAGCTCGTAGCATGGTTCGTTAGGCAATAGACTTTCGAAGACGTTTGAATTCTGTTCACGCCATCATTTTTGTGTCCACCGCAAACAACTTCTTTTTGCGGATAAAGTCAAGTTTGCTTTGGTCCGACATGCGTTGCGTCGTGCTTGCGGTTGGGGTTAGGTTTGGGGTAGTAATATTAATGCTCGAGATACAGTACATGTTTATCCACATGCGTTGCGTCGTACTTGCATGGCCCAACCCATTGTATTTCTTACAGATATAGATCTGGGCTGAAAAACGACGACCGCGTGCACCGAGGATTGGGATGTAAACTGAAAAACTAAAATATTAGTTTTAAAGCTGGATTAATGCACTTTAATCAAATCTCGTGTTCTCATGTTTGGCTAAAATGGTTTTAGCTTTACACAAGATATCTGGAGGTTGGCATGGATTGGGTTAACTGACAATGTAGGCTACACTACAGTACATAAGTATGTAATTTCTGAAATTGCTGAGAATATTTTTTAACACAAAACAGATTAAGATTAAGGGGATTACTGGAAAATGTCAGAACCTAATACTGAATCAGCAAGAAACAGTATTGTTGTTACAGTCACACTTAAAACAAAATCCAGCTCAGAATTAAAATTCCCTGCCCTTCTCACGTCAACAGCATTTTGAGGAACTGTGATTTTGCACCCCTAAATCTGTGTCCAATGAGATTTCATACGGCACAATTTGATCATTTTTGTTCAGAAACCCATGTTGATTCTGCTGCACAAGTCCAGCTATTCTAAAACAATGCATCTCCCACGCTTCCCCGTTTTTCCTACTCTATTTCGCACCAGAGAGGGGAGGGAGGGGCAAGGCTACAGTTAGTTACAGTTAGTTGAATCGTCAAAACTCCTGCATTTAGCAACTGGACATTGTGCCTCTGCTTCACGTTCCACAGCCGTCTGCCTTGACTTCTGTGTGCTGACTGCGGCGGGCAGTGTGGGCTAGCCCCTCCCTCCCCTCACTGGTGATAAATCAGATAGGAAAAACGGGGAAGCATCTCCCACATCTACCCAGAGACCACCCCCCACACACACTCTTTCACTCACTTGAGCAAGTTTTTGGCACCACAGCAGTTTAGGTCGTAGGTCATAGAGTATACACCATACAGGGTGGCCTTCATACTCAGGCAGCCGATGAAGTCCTTGGGGTTGTTCTTGTACAGATCAAAAGTCACTTTGGCCAAGTCTTTTCTGTGCTTCGACCTGCGCTCAGTGAGTTGAACTCTGGGGGTACTGATCTGGGAGTGGGAGGATGGAATAAGAGGAGAATATACTGTATGTTCAACAGCTCATTCCAAGTGCGATTATGTTATGGTGGGTTCATTTTTCTCTTCTTCACAATTGTGTGCGAGTGTGAAGATCGACTATTTTTGGTAAACCTTGTCGAGCCATGTGGCCCATAGGGCAGGAGCCCATCTTCTGTTAGTAATCCCATCCCAGCACACACGGTCAGGACCTGGACGGATTAGTGACGTCTCTATTGGGGCCAGATCAAGTCAATTATATATATATATATATATATATATATATATATATAGTCATATTCTGGCCCAGAATATCAGATGATTTCAACCAACATACATTCTGCCCACTAAGACAGACGTCCCTGGTTGAATCAGAGAGAGTCCGATCGGGGCCAGATCAACTTAAGTCCTATCATGACTAGTCAGATCTGGCCCAGAATAAGCTATATTATTTCAACTGGTGAAGACGTCCTGGAAATGACGTAAAGATCATCCCCATATGGGCTGTGATCTGGCCTAGTCCTCAACGTCCTGAACGTCACTGGAGGACGTCATCATGACGTCATTTGGCTTGCTGGGATGCAGCGTTTGACACACGTGTTCGAACCGATCAACTATTGCTGTGCTTGAATGTCTGGTCATCTGCACTGCGTTATTTATTAGCAAATATTGCTTAGCTGAAACTACTGTCAACATGGACTTTTCATGGTTGTGATAACGAGTCAACGTCAGGTCGTAATTCACACAGACAGGATGATGAGCAGCACTTCTCTCCAAAAGTTTAACTATTGTCTGCTTGAAGCGCTCAAGGCGCTGCGGCAATAAACAGCAGACACCAGGAGCACCATGAAGCACAGAGCTCATGCTCTGGGAAGAGCTGGTATGCTCATTACAAGTTATCTGAACCCATGCAAACAGTTATTATAGCTTAATATGTTTACCCAGCTGTCAAATACGCTTTCTCTTTTAGAATATGAGTGAGAGAGAGGTTTACAGTTTTAAGATTTCACAGAAATAGATGAATAGGAGCTAAAGAACACCATGACAAGATTTTTTTTTTAAAGTAGATATTTTTGCGACATTATTTATTGCTCTGGTGTTTTTTTGAGTGGTGTAAACCACTCCCAACAACTGGCTTTGTTAGTTTACGTGTCCACGTGTTTGTTCGTACCAAAAAAATGAGCATGGTTGCTATGGTCACTCAGTTCACTCAGTTCACACGTGTGATTTCATTACGTCAGACATTACGTCAGACCACAGCTGATCAGGCTATATAATATCTTACACCACTCAGTTCACACGGGTGTGATTTTTGTTTTTTTAATCGGAGGATTCCCTTCAAATTAGTTATTTTACATGTTTATTTGCTCATGTCGCGCCAAAAAAGAAAAGGTTTAATGCGTCCTTCCTTGAAAATATTTGTCAGAGGCACAGGCCATTCAGCATCTCTGGAAAAATTTTACCTGAGATGAGGTCCATTTTTCCATCTTCTCCAGGACCATGAGGACAGCATTCTCAGGCAGGCTCCGGAAGAAGTCCTCCGTATCTACCCCTGTCCCATCCTCATCCAGCACCAGAGCACTGACACAGGACACATGCAGGGAGTCCATGACCTGAGCAGGTAGAACAGGAAAGTTAAGAGGAACTAGAGGAAACCTTGCTATTCCTGAACAAGTAGCTATTTTGCCGAGTTACTCTCTGCTTAGTTGGGAATTAAATTAATACAAATCAGAGCAGGCAGATGATTAGGGGGGGATTAGGGGCCGTGTTCACTGAGGCTATTTATTATCATTTGTTAATTATCAAAATGTTTGCCTAAAAATGCTTCAAAAAGCCTGGGTTGAAAACATTTCAGCTCAAGCAAATTAAAAACACCACACGCGTGAACATGCCATCCCAAGATAAATGCTCAGCGCCATGCTGCTTGTGTTCCAAAAAACATGGCGCTCCCATTGTCCCAACAATTCAAATATACGCTGTGCTCAGGAAAAAAACATCTTGGTGGACACAGCCCCTTACATCCTAAAAGCCCTGCTGATTTGAAGCGCATGTTGCTCACCACAGTGCTCACCAGTTTGATTTATCACAAGGTAAAGTGCAGGAAGAACTGTTGTGATTATTGCAGTATATTCTAGACACACACCATATTGTCTCATTGCTCTGTCACCATCCTCTGACTCACTCACCTTTTTATCTAACCATGCCCTTGTCTGTCTGAGTCACAATGCTACATGTCAGGAATTGATGATGAAGCTAACAAATGTAAAAATGGACCCGCAATGAGTTAAATTAACACCTAAGACTTTGTATTGTACTGTCAGCCTAGACTTCAATGTTAAGAAGTCTTCATCTCAGTCATGAGTCATTCATACTAGCACACCTTCTAATCTCCCCCCCCCCCCCCCCCACACAATCAAGGCAAGCCAGAGTTACAGAAGGTATACTTTGTTGCGTGCAAGAGTCGCACAATAACAAATAGCCGATCTATAAGCTTGCAACAATTATGAGCTTGTAGAACTGTATAACCGAATATAATTCACCCTTTACTCCAGTCCATCTCATAGCCTACCTTGTTAATCAGGTCTTGCAGCCCATCTGCCATGATGCCCTTCTTCACACTACGGTCAGCACATGTGACCCGGAAGGGCTTTGAGCGAGGAGTCCGACCAGACAACAGGGTTGTTGGAGTTAGGAGGCTGAGGGACTTCATTGCATAATCCATCTGCTGCCAAAGGGCACTAGATCTGGGATTTGAAAAGTACATCTGTTTAGCAATGGTTTTGTTATGCTGCAGTACTTGAACCTGCCACCAGAGAGAGCTGTAACTTTACTAATAAGCTAAAACATGGAAGAGACTTTTGAGAACATTCACATAAAAATTGATACAAACTAAGGGTCAACATAAACTGGACATGACACAGGTTTAAAACCTTTATCAAGTTCCAACAACATTCAGGAACTACTGGAAGCCTAATATCTTACTTTACTAAAAAACATTCTTAGTGATTTGTGTCATGATAGCAATGTGAATATCTTAATAAACAAACACATTTTACAATGACAGAATCCTGAAACCATACCAGAGGTTGTTCTCCCGATGTTACGATACGGTCTTCTCTGAAACACAGTTCCCAATTTGGTATTGATCACGCTATGGAAAGATCACAGTGACAGTGTATCCTTGTTAATCCTTGTTGACTCCTTAATGTTGGCTCTATTTATCTCCCTGTGCCTTGCGCCACATGCCATGTTATTTCACCTTTGTGCAGAGTATTCTGTCAGCTGCATGTGGTCATCTTCATTGAGCAATTATCTGTGCCCTCCCATAGTCCCTCCCCTGTGAAAGCTCTGAATTCACCCCATGGTGGAAGCAAAAGGTATATGATAAAATGAGACATAACTTGTGATAAAAATATTTATAGTTTTTTCACTCGCTGAAGAATACATCAAGTTTGGTATTTCTCAGGTTTGTACAAAGCTACAAAATATTGATTTCTCAGGTAGATTAGGTAGGCATGTGATAGAGAGAAAATGTGTGTGTTGTGTTTAAACAACGCATTCCAAATTCCAAATATATCCCTGGGTTAGGTCATTATTCTCATACAGAGAGTCATATAGGAAGGTTTGTCTTCGTTTCACATGGACCTGTCCTGGACCACCATTTTACATTAAACCGCACTCTGAAATGAAATGAAATGAAATCTATATTTACCCAGGGTATCTGGGCTAAGCTCAAGAACTTGTTTCCAGCCAGGCCCTGCTCATAGAACACATTTCATCGTAGTGGTTGATGCCTTGTTCAAGGGCATTTCAGCGGTGGTAATTTTAACGTGTCGGACGGCTGATTCGAACTGGGAACCTTCCGGTATCTAGACCGCGCCGCTATCCGTTCGGCCACCGCTGCCCCATTTCACAGCTCTAACTAGGCTAGTTCATTGGAGCTTTAGTCTAGTACTACTAGCCTATACAATCACTATATAAACATAAGCAATCAATATTGTTAAAACAAGTTAAATTAGAAAAGATACAGCAATTAAAAGTTTTACATGTCCGTTTTAACAGAAAATGCTGTGTAAACTAAAGGTATCCATTTCAGAAGGAAACCACAAGGTGGCAGTCCTAGCTAGATATTTTTAACGACAAGTAGCACTGCTTATACCAATGTCTTATCTCCCTCACTTATACCCAATACAAAGAATAATATTGTGTATTGGCATCACTGTACACCATTTACTGTAGGTGGATAGCATACCATGCACCTACTTGACCATTTCTCTTATAGGCTATTAGTCATATACAGCATTGTGAGGTCAATTATAAAGAAGCTAGAAACTATGGTGGTTACAGTGTAGGGCTGTAGGCTACACTACCGTATGCCGTTATAGGATAGGTAAATAAATATTAATTGTAAATTGAAATATGAGTGCACAATTGCACATCTACAGTGTACACAGAAAAAGTAGAACCATTATCCATAATCCAATTACTACAAATAAAGTGTGTAAAATCCTAATCACTTTAAAGGCCTAGTATTTTTTTTCCTACAAATAAAGCACAACACACCATGTTTTTTCCTTTTTTTGGCTATATAGAAGTGTATATTTGTACGTCTCTAAATGTTATGATGAATTGAAAATGGTGGACCCTCTTGTAAACAAGTGTAATACTTTATGGTGTCGTGACTGTCGTCCACTCACAGTTGAGTTTTTGTATCGAGTTGTACTTGAAATGTGCTGTAATTGTGCAAACTGTTAATAAACTCCAATCAATACTAATCATAAAGACCCAGGTATTTACCCTGAACTATATGTGTCATCTATGAATAATGATGAATTTCTATGAACTCAGATTATGGTTCATATGTGCATGGCTTGATACTATTAGTCTAGCAGCGACAAATGTGACTGTGAGCCATACGATACGAGTCTAGACCACAACTGTGAGCCAGTTATATCAGGCTCAAGTAGAACTAAAGTAAGCTTCTGGTACTCTGGTCTGTAGTGTAGACAATTATCATTAGTATAAATCATTGAGTGAAGTGGAAATGGTACAAACTCTGTCACACTGATTTTGTTGCACTGTCTACGACCTGGAATTAAAGCTTTACTGCATTGAAGCAGAGCATCAGTTTGGCTGGGTTTGCTTCTAGGAGAACATGCAGCAACATTAATAAAAGCTGGTCTAAAAGTGTGCTGAAATTTTAAAAATGGGAAGAAAATATTCCACGTTTTCTGCCTATATAGGTAGCCGCATTTATCAAATGCAAAACGCGGTCAAATTATCTCTCCTCGGTCATGAAAGGCTTAATCCGGGCATCAAACTAATAGGCTATAGGCCTATACTCACGTTGGTTTTGTTGTCTAGCTTGTCCTCACTCCTTCCAAGTAACAGATTACGGCTGCGTCCACCGCTCAGTTACGCAAACTTGAAAAAAAAAAGCTGTTTTGCTGTTTCTTTTCTTTTTTTTCTCTCTCCTTATTAGGCCTATATAGCATTTGCCTTACATTTTATAACAGACTAGTACTCACGTTTGTTTTGTTGTCTAGCTTGTCCTCACTCCTTCCAAGTAACAGATTACGGCTGCGTCCACCGCTCAGTTACGCAAACTTGAAAAGAAAAGCTGTTTTGCTGTTTCTTTTCTTTTTTTCTCTCTCCTTATTAGGCCTATATAGCATTTGCCTTACATTTTATAACAGACTAGTCACTAGCTGGAAGGACTAGGTCAGGGTCAGGTGACTTTCCATATTAGCCTATGACAAGAGGAAGAGCAAGCCGGACAATCAAAGAGAAACAAAACAGGTTTGTTGTGTCAGTCCATCTGCATGGTAAAAAGCAGCACACTATGACTATAGAGAAATTTAAAGAGAATATGCGCATGCTTAAAGTGAATGGCACATCGAGTGGCAAAGCAACATGCAAAGTGAGTTTAACATTGTCTAACGTTGTTTAATGCAATCAGATAGGACTTTTCTGTTTGGATGCATGGGTT
Source organism: Electrona antarctica (assembly GCF_951216825.1). NCBI lineage: Eukaryota > Metazoa > Chordata > Actinopteri > Myctophiformes > Myctophidae > Electrona > Electrona antarctica. The sequence continues at coordinate 29,886,902 of NC_136790.1, read as the reverse complement.
GTCAAGGCCAGACGCAGGCCTATGTCTCTGTCTGAGGTTCTGAGCAGGACAGCTGCAACACCTCGCCAATACAGCTAGATAACACTGTTGCACAGCGTCACACACACACACACACACACACACACACACACACACACACACACACACACACACACACATACACAGAGGCCACCGCTGCACTTCACGCAGGTGACAGGTGTGATTTTTAAATGGGCTCTGGGGACCCCTGGGGCCCAGGGAGGGGGTTCCAGTCAGACCATATTACTAGGAATATATATATATATATATATATATATATATATATATATATATATATATATATATATATATATATACTAGGAATTCAGTTCAATTTATGGAGTTTAAACGACACTTTTAAAGAGAGAAGACCAATAGTTAGGGCTAGTTAGTGAAATGTGTGGCCAGCTATGCAAAATAAATGCATAGCTGTCTAGTGTCTATACTATGACCTCTCAAATTGTTCCAACCCAACTCCCTTGGGAAACTTTGTGACAGCTGTTGAAAGAAGTTATGGGGTATACAATTAACAACCTATAGCCTAGATGCAGGCAAAATGTACAGTACAACATTTCTTTCTGCTTTAAGTAGCATGTGACAGGTCAAACTAGGGGTTTTTCATGATTCTGAATCCATTGCATTGCAAGCATTTGTTTTGCACGAAAAACACCCCTTAAATACGGCCATAGCCACTATTCCAAATGTGATGACTGACATTTATGATGACGGCTACTTTAACAATGAAATGTTGTACATCTTGCCTATAGGTTTTTAATGGTACCCCAACTTTCAGCTTCTGTTACAAAGTTTCCCATGAAGGGAGTTGGGTTGGAACAAATTGTGATAGTAAACACCTTCATGAACACATTACATTTGTGAAGAAAGCTATTGGTAAGCATTTATTTTGTAGATTGTTCTCCCTAAGTCACACATGTATAGCTAATTAGCCCTAACTACAACCAAGCATCTGATAACATCTCCCTACTAATCTGATCACTGACTCTCTCCCTAATCACATGATTTCAATCTCACGGTCACCAGATAACATCTAGATTCTATACCATCTGATAACTCTTTCCCTAGTAGTCCATGGGCCCAGACCAGAATTTTCAGGGACATTCAAGGTGGCAAATGCTATCAAGTTTTTTTTTTAAATATATTTTTCCCTAGATAATATTTCAACATGATAGCAGTTCCCAAGTGGTAGCTTAGTTGCAGTTATCAGCCTTCAAAGACACCAACTATAGATTCACAGAATGAAAAATCGCCTAACTGTTTTTGAATAAAACATGTCACACAGAGGGAAAAATGAAGAATTATCTGTCTTTCACTCACTTTAATCAATGAACATAATCATAATCATCACTGTCATATCAATATCAATTCTTCAGTATTCATCTTCATCATCATCACATAATCAATCACTTTTCACTTCATCTTCCTCCTCTTCCTTCTGATTGCTGCAGGTTTGTAGCTTGCACATTTTTGTGCACTTTAATTTGTTGGCAAGGCAGGATCAATCTGAAAGCTTGCAGGTCCGTACACACTTGCAGGCCATAAGTTCTAGCACGGCCATTTGTGCTGGTGGCCCCCGCATCCAGTCTAAAATCAGCATACCTATAAGAATAAGAGATGTCATCCATATCAGTTAGGAGCCCAAATGAGATTGCTGGGCATGGGGGGTCAGATCAACATATGGAATAAATTCTGTACTGGCCATATATGGAGCGTGTCTTGAGTGTACAGGGTTTCATTAGGTCAGATCAACAGATGGAATGTCAGAACGGGTCAGCTCCATATATGGAGATCTAAGGGTCGCAGCGGGGGCAGTGTCTTGAGTCTACAGGGTTTGATGAGGTCTGGCCATATATGGAGCGTGTCTTGAGTGTACAGGGTTTGATGAGGTCAGATCAACATATGGAATGTCAGAACAGGTCAGCTCCATATGTGGAGATCTAATGGTGGCAGCGGGGGAAATGTCTTGAGTGTACAGGGTTTGATGAGGGCTCCAGACTATGGGGGTCCCTACGTCCCGGTGACTATAAAATATCTATTTGGGACATAAATTGATCTTAGCCGGGACGGTTTCGGGACTAGAGGAGTTTTAGCACTGAAAATGTACATATCGTGCACAACTACGGGCAGCATAAGACTAGCAGCGCTGCATAAATGTTGCAGTGGCACCGGCAACACTTCAGCCACAACCCGCAAAACAGGCGCAGCAGTCTGTAGTACCCTCATGTAGCAGTCAGAAAAATGCTGCGTTATTTGAACAGGAGAATTTAAATAAATAAACTAAAACAAGGGAGTACTGTACTGTACTGTACTGTACTGTACTGTACTGTACTGTACTGTACTGTACTGTACTGTACTGTACTGTACTGTACTGTACTGTACTGTACTGTACAAGCCCTCCCCCTGGCCTGTGTGTGTCTGTGTGTTAGGCTGTGAAACAGTGACACTTGGTGGTGAACAAACGCTATTATCGTGCTCGGACACAGCCACACACATAGCTGTCTATAGGAGTGGTTGCACCACTCAAAAACTTTCATATGATAACAGCCAAAACGCTACAATATGTAAGGAAACTGTCGCAAATTAATACTACATGAAACAGTGGCTCTCAACAGCCTGTGGACGGTGGATCATGGAACAATGTGCTGGATGCATCCTGCTATTGGTAAGATAATTAAGATCCATAAAAAGATATCACACACCTGACACCGGAGGTGTTACCCTAACACCCCACACTGACAACTTTGACCCGCAAGTGAGAACATCACAGTGGGCAAGTTGAGGCTGTGCATTGATCAGCCATGTGTCTGAGCCTGAGGTTCTGAAGCACATCAGTGAAAAACTAAGTTTTCAGTGCCACACAAGCAGACCGAAAGCTTTTACCTACTAATTACCTAAATATTCTGTATTGTGATTGTGCTTTTACTCAAATATTAACTTAGAACACATGGATATATTTATTTTTATTCAGATTTTCATTACTTATTACATATTCAGAAATGCAACTGGCAACCCCTCCAAAAAATGTGGTTACCACTCTGGGGCTGATCTAAAGATTCTAAGAAGGCATTTACTTCAAGGATGAATGCATTTATCAAGGGTTATTAATTATGATACCTTGATACCTATTATGATTCCTTGCCACTTTCAAAAGCAATGCTGGAAGTCTTTAAATAACCGTTATATGTTCTGCCCTCACATTAGTGTGAATGGTTAGAATGACATCAACATTAAAAATAAAAATAAATCGGGACTGTATACATTCACTTTGGGACGGTTCAAATTGTCTTTTGGGACGGTTCGGGGATGTTGGTGAAAAACTTTAGTCTGGAGCCCTGCCAGTTAGGGACGGGCCTTAATTTTCGGGCCTGTTGAGAACTCTAGTTTTCGCCGGCTGCTGGGCGTGGCTGCACTAATACCTTTGCGGCTGACTCTGCTGCTGACTCTGACTCTGCACATGAAGCGTTCTGGTTGGGAAATAGGACTGTTTTCATTTGTGCTTCTACAGCCCTATTCTTGTGCTTTGCTTCTAGTATATGCCTTGTTGTGGTAGGGCCATATACTGTATATGTGCCTAGACTTACATGTTTATATACACATATAACATACTTTTATATGTCATAGCATGTGTGTGTGTAATTATAAGTGTTAATCAAACTTAATTGTAACATATACCATCTACAGTAAACTGCACAAACTCCTACTCTGAATATAATGGGAATTAATGGGGAAACAATGATTGTCCCAAAAAAGTATTAAAGCTACTCTTTTGAAAATGCTATCATGTCTCAAAGTACTTATATGGACCCAACAAACAAAATGGTAGCAAAGAGATTTTGCCACCAAAAATGTCCCTCACTTCTGGTCTGGCCCATGTAGTGGTGGCCCAAAAAAACGACAAAACATTTGCTTGATTGCTGTTTGGTGTGAATGAGGCCGAATGCTCACCTGGTTGCATGATTCCAATCACCTTTGATAGCTACATATTACTCCTGTTTCTCCTCCCCTCTTTCCAATCAGTGTATTAATTATACCTTCCACAGAATTAATTTGTAGCCTACCGGTATACCACAGTCCACAGCCAACTTGACCAATGTAGAATGTACTCATTTTCATGGAAATCCAATGTGCATGTTGCTTTGTTGGCCAACTCCACATTTCACGCTGGCTGCAGGGAGCAGAGATGACTCATGCCATCTCATTTTATATCATGTAATAACACCATTAAGCAAATGTATTATTTATTTGAATAAAGCACTGTTTTGAGTCTTAAAATAGCTTTGTATTGTTTAAATCATTCAATCAGATATTTTTTCAGTTTTATCAGTATTTCCGAAATAGGAGATCTGTGGTATTGCATTGTTCTTGTCTTAGGTCAATTTCCTCCCCATTCTTTTGTCCCGTTATCAGAGATGCCTTGTTGTGTGTGATGCACATTGACTAGACTTGGGCCCATTCATTTGTGCTTTATTGGCCACTGATGCTTGTAATTAATAAGCGTGGCTGATATCAGTGTACTGTAGAATGAAAGAAATCACACTCTAAAGAAGGAAACGGATTGTATTATTATATTTAATAAATTAATAAATAACATGTGAATTCTATGAAAAATAAACATAAACACAATAAATAGAATTTGATAGTTTCATATTTAGCATTTTGTTCAGTGATATGAACAAAAGCAATCTGTGGAGTGCTTTATAGAATGAGGTATGAAATTATGTAATTGAAAGAACAAAACAGAGCTGAAGTCTAATGACAGGAAGGATACACTTATATGTATTTTTTGTCATTTCTGAACTCTTGTGGCGTTATTTTCTAAACGGCTATCAATGCCACAACGTGAAAGGTTTACCCCAAAGTGAATCGCCTGGGATCCCGACCTCCAAGACCCTAGTTATTATTTCCTCTTGCCGATGCGTGCCATCAGTTCTGCATTGGCTGCTGCCTTGGACCTTATGTCCTGGTTCTTGGCCAGGTCTATGAGAACACTGAGGATGCTGGTGGGAACGTCAAGGGACAGGGCAAAGCGTGAGCCCTGCTGAGCTCTCTTTGGGACCTGGGAGGATGGGAAGCGTGGGGCTCGCACTTGACGAAGAAGAGGGTGATATTCTGGAGGGAACAAGGAGCTCAAGATACCACTCCGATTTAGAACGTCAGCAGCCAATATGTCTCTCTGGGTGTCTTTGACAGAGCTGCCCCTCTGGCCCTCGATAGACCAAGGCAGGAGTAGAGCCAGACACAAACATACACACATGCCTCTCATGGTCCGATGTCTGTCTGCAAGGTGTGGACAATTGAGGAGACACATTAGTCATTGGCTCAAAGAGGAGAGTTCAAACATACACAAAATGCATTATGCTTCATACAACCTGAGAGCCCACGCAAAACTGCCCAAAATCACTTTCACCTAGAAAATCCATTCACATTTTTTATAATTCAGCTGACTGTGGAGACACATGCTGGAACTTTTTACTTTGAAATGTTTTATAGTTTCTGAGTTATTTAATTTAAACGCCAAATGCATTCTCAATGGCGAAAACACCACGTGTAAAAAAGAAAAAAAGTATTTTGATTTTTCTGATTGTTTTAAAAAAATAATATATATATATATATTTTTTTCCAAAGACGTCCACAGACGTCTTGGGCTATGCACGTGCGGTCCACAGACGTTTTGGGTACAAAATGTGTTAACATGCACATTAGAATCACTTTCCTTGGGAATATCATTAATATTACATTTCAGTTAGTGATATGTATTATGCAGGATTTTCTTTTAATACAATTGGTAGTTTTAATATATGTCAGTTAGTTAGATCATGCTGCTACTATATCACCACAATTTCAAGAAAGTATCAATAAACTGTCTAACAGATTAATCATTTAGTTTCAAATGGTGATCCTGACAATATTTGCTTCCATTTAGGAATCTCTAACACGTGATTGTCAGTTATTTTTCTAGGTGCATGCACCATCTGATAAAGATTTAAGAGACATAATCAATTCTAATTGAACTTACTGTAAGTCACCAGTATGGATTGATGGTAATTGGTAACTTGACCAAAAGGCTGCTCTTTGTGTTGTGAAGCAAGGCTGGACAAGGCTTTGTCTTTGGTGATGCTGTCCTCTGATCTTCTCTGTCCTCCAGCTTTGGTCTCCTGCTATGTGTTGAGTGACTACTGTATCAAACAGCCTGATGCTCAACTGGACTTCTCTCTGTTTGTGGACCAAGACTCCCACATCCTCCTTCACGTCACACTTTCCCTCCACTCCTCCTTTTACATCTCTACAGGCCTTATTGCCTCTACCCCCACCCACAGCCATTTCATCTAATTTCCTCTCCATTCATGCTATCTGTTTCTTTGTCTAAAAATAACGTGATGTTAATTACAACATTTAACCTATTCTGATTGTAGTGATTTTAAGATGACAATCTCTAAGGCCTTTAGAAGTCTCCATCTAAAGTTTAGATGCGATGCGACTTCTAAACCTTTGGGGTGGTGGGTGAGGATCCATCGAGTCGCAGGTGCGAAGAACATATGCCAACACACAGCGATGCATTAAACATACGTTTATTACACACACAGAGAAATGTATACAGTAGGATAGTGGATCTATGACGTCCCTAGTAGATTATGGAAACCATGATAAGAACAGAATGAGCAGGAACACGCTTGCATCTCATATCATATTGTACATACAGTCAGTCCCTCTGATGCAGTAGTAGACAATCATCATGTCATGGTTATCAATATGCTTATGCAGATAAATATGTTGTCAGGCAGGTGAGGCCGTTTCATAACACTGATGTCCTTCACAGCCCTGCCAACATGCCTTTAGATTTAGCAAATCAGAAGATGAATATGTGTTTTGTGTGATCACAGAGATATTTTCAGATATTTTATTCCCCAGATATGAGTCAACCACTAATAGCCTGGCACATAGATAAAGGATGGCATAAGACATCATGGTTACCAATAGACATTTTTAAAGCACAGCTCAAGACCTACGTCTACACTCTTGCTTTTAGTTGAGCTTTTGAAATCCTTGTTGCTATTCATGTCCTCACTGTATTGCATTACTACTATTATTTTAATGTTGATGTTATTTTTATGTTATTTTATGCCTTGTCATGTCATGAAAGATGCTATACAAATAACATATTATTATTATTATTATTAATTATAATACTATGTATTAGGTATGATAAGCAATATGAGGCATGCAGAGACAAAGATGCACTTTATTGTAAAATGTGACAAATATAAGGACCTGCTACTTTAAGTAATTTGAAAATAATGATTAGGAGCTGTACTTCAATAATTTTGATGGTGCTTAATAGATTGTTTGTTTCATAATTCATACACATTACAATGGTATAAGTTGAATCATTTATTATTGTCGTGTTTGTAGTCTTACTGCTTTGATAATATATATTTTTTTTTAATAAACATAAACAAATGAAGAATTATGTCTGTGAATATCAATTTCAATTTCTGAAGCTTATGTTAGGATTTGAGCAGGAGCACGAGAGGACAAGGAGGAAGGGGCTGTCAACCCCAGGAGGAAGAAAGAGCAAGACAAATGTTTCCTCATTTCCTGAGTCATTTCTACTCTGGCCCATCAAGTCATGGTGCTCATCTAACTAATGATAACCACTGTTTTAACATGACTTAAACAGCCTAAACCTGAGTACTGGGCCCTCGGGGGCCCTTGAGGATGAGAAGCCATCTCAGCAGTGACCTCCGAATAACCATTTGACTGGGTTCACATGAACGTCATGCAGCCTTTTTACATCAGCACCCTGCATGAGTGAGAGATGGTGTAATGTGCAGAAAATACACAATTGACCATATTAACCCTGTCTCTCCCTGGCATTCCCTATATACAAAAAAAACAATTAAAAAAATCTAATGGTTTAAAGAATGTATGGAAATAGGGAACAGAAGATCTACGGTAGGAATAGGGATTAAGATAGGAATCGGCAGAAACTACTAGACCACAGAAGGTAATTCATGCCCAATGTAATTGAGCAACTATTGTAACTAGTGGTGCCCCAAGAGGTAGCATTGGTAGGATGATAGGTTGAGTTGAATTGCGTTGTCCTGAGCCCCAACAGCACTTTCACTGCCACGAATACAGAATGACGACATTGTAAGAATGTGTGATGATCTCACACATCATAATTATGATTCAAACTGGGTAGCCTATATCCTGTTTTGTGCCCAGGGTTAATATACTGTATTTACTCATACATAAGATGTGTCAAACAAAATGACCTGAGAGAACAATAATCTTAGGTCTCTTCTGGTGCTTGGATTAGAGAGAATGTATCTCTTATAATTATTACATATATTATTCTATCTAGTATACAGTTTGTTACAATTCTTAAAACAATTTTTAAAAATGCTGCACGTGGAACATGATTTGTATGTATTGTGCAGTTTTTAATTGCAAGTCACAGATTTAGCTACCAATCATTTTAAAGTATAAAGAAAGCAAGCTCAGTGTGAACACAATTAGTACAATGTGAAGTGCAGATGTGAATAATCCTGGCATTTCACTTGAAATGTAACAGTCACGTGAAAGGTAACGGGGAAATCATACCGAGAACTAGAAAAAGTGCCCTTCTGGGCACAGGTCTCCACCAGGAGGATATGACTGTGTTTGGCAAAATGTTTAGGAGTAATATAAACATGTTTTTTTGTTTGTTTGTTTTTTGCAACAATTGTCTTCATTTTGTTGAGGAAATGCAGAGCCAGATCACTCATAGCATCTCTGAGGATAGAATTCTGGATGAGCAGGACATGTGCAGCATTTTGAACGAAACGGGCCACTCCTGAAAACTTTGGAAGGCAATGTTAGCCAATCAGTGTAGAATCTGAGAAATCCAACAGACTCGTCTTGATCACATGACTACAGAGATCATGTGTACCGATTTGCGTGAGATTTGGATAAAATCTGTGCGACTAACATAAGCAATGTGTTTAGCAGAAATCGGCCTCATGGTGGCGCTATAACCGGCAGATGTGGAGGGATGCAGGGAAAATGTTTTTCCATGGCCTCTAGGGAGTGCGCATACATAAGTTGTATACAGATTGATGCAGTTATAGCTAAAAACAGGAATTGGCCTGTTATAGCGCCACCATAAGGCTGATTTGGAAAAGAATGAGTGGCATGTCGTCCTCGGCCTAGTGGAAATGTGCGTGTATAATTTCACGGAAATTGCACACTGTTTGTGATTTGTGGCATTTTGTTCGAAAAGGACCAATCATGTGAGCTTTGGAAGCCAATATTAGCCAATCAGGATAGAAGATGGGAAATGGTGCAGATCCGTGTTGATCACATGACTATGTAGATAGTGTATACCGAATTGTGTGATGTATGGATAAAATGTGTACGGGTAATCTACAGAAATGTGTTTTGCCTAAATCGGCCTCATGGTGGCGCTATAACAGGCCGTTGAGGAATATTTGGGGCAGAGGTTCATCGTTGGCATCCATGGAGTGTGTGTGCACAGTTTGGCATGGATCGGGCCAACGGTGGCGGAGATTAGCTGATAACGGACGGACGGAAGGACGGAAGGAAGGACACACACACACACACACGGACGGAGTGCAAAACATACTCTCTCCCCATGCCTTCGGCCTGGTGGAGACAATAACTATAGCCTACTACAATATGGTAAAGTCTTAGCCTGGATCCAGCCCAAGACCCCGCCCACTCTCTGAGTGGACTGAGTACAGTCTGATAATCAGGCTAGTAAAGTCTGGCCTTTAGATATAAGTGCTTTATACAATGCTGGATTTTTTTTCTTTACTTAATGGTGAAAAGTGGTTTGACACCAATGGTTTTGAAGTGAAGGATGGCTGGGCTGACTCACATGGAGCAGTCTTTAGGCTGTAGTGGTCATAGATATATATATATCTATGGTAGTGGTGCTCAACACATGGGGAGGGGGGTCGGGGTGTGAAATGAAATTATGAAATGAAATTATTACTATATTTACCCAGGGTATCTGGGCTAAGCTCAAGCCAGGCCCTGCTCATAGAACATTTCATCGTAGTGGTTCAATGCCTTGTTCAAGGGCACTTCAGCGGTGGTAATTTTAACGTGTCGGACCGTTGATTCGAACTGGCGACCTTCCGGTATCAAGACCGCTCTGCAATCCGTTCGGCCACCGCTGCCATACTTTAGGGTGGATTCAAGGGATACAAGGGCAAGTTTTCCACAAGGTGTGGTCATGTGGAGGTTAAATGTAAATAGACTTAACCTTTTGCAATCGAAAAGTCAAATTATATTAAACACATATTGACAAAAGATTATTTTAAAATTAAAATGAGGTGCAGGGGAAGTTAAGTATGTTTTCAATACTATCCATAAGTCAATACCATTTCATGTCACTATTATCTAATTATAGATAAGACTGGTAGGCTATTTAATTGTTCAGGGGACCCTTCACATTTCGTCAATGCCACGCGTATGTCTGTCTGTTTGTTTACTTTGGGACAAATAGCAGCATTGTTTCTCAATGCTATTTAAAGATTATACAAAAAACGGTGTTTGAAAGGTCTCTGTTTACAGATAGCGAGACAGATTGCAGTCCTTACTCTTAGTCATGCATGCACTGCCTCCTTGTGGTCATTTGTATTATTTCATCTAATGAGCAACGAAACGTTACGTCATCCATCCGCGACAGATTATAGGACGCATGCGCCGCAGGTTTGACGCGCCGGATAATTGTGCTATTTATCTGTTTTATTGAGATTACTGAGATTTACGCACACATTTTGGGGTATGTATATTGGATCTAATTAGTATGCTATGTATACAATGATGTCCAGCGGTGTTAACAGCATAATAACGAACGTTTTGTGATAACCGCCTGTACAAGTAACCCAATCGAATGTGAGCATCGCAGCCAGCGGTGCCTCATTCCGTGGGTTGTAGAGAAGACAAATAACCACACAATCTAGCAGCACTGGTTGTGATGTGAGGGTCCATGTGCCATTCCAGTTCATCGTTAAAATAGCCAACGTTAGCTTGCTTGTTGTGAAGTGTACAGTGAGTGTTGCGGCTTTATTTGCTTACAATGCTAGCTTGTTGACAGCACAATCACAGGCCATAACTCTCAGTCCAGTGAAAGCATGTTATTATGGTGTGACAGAACCTAACCAAATCATTGTGAGTCCTGCATTCAACAATAATACCATATAGCTTTTATCCTGACCTAATATCTGAGCTAGGTTACCTATTTGAGTTGACCCTACCCTAGATGACAGTAATCAGCTTTTAGTGTCACAGGACAATGAAAAGGGGGCTATAGCCAGAATCAGTGACCCAAACTCTAGAAATAAAACGTTTTTGTTTTATTGTCTATAATTGATTGCTCGACTCATGACTAAATACAGCAAGAGATTGTGGCTAGAATGTTTAAACTTTACATCCTCAAATCAAATGTAACACTTTTAAACATGTGAACAAATTCTGTATTGAGCCTTTCTTTAACAACCTGACAAGACAGATGGAGCAAACAATGTCTACCTGAAATGATTACTATATTTACCCAGGGTATCTGGGCTAAGCTCAAGAACTTGTTTCCAGCCAGGCCCTGCTCATAGAACATTTCATCGTAGTGGTTCAATGCCTTGTTCAAGGGCACTTCAGCGGTGGTAATTTTAACGTGTCGGACCGCTGATTCGAACTGGTGACCTTCCGGTATCAAGACCGCTCCGCAATCCGTTCGGCCACCGCTGCCACTATCTCAACTAGTAATGTGTGTAACATCATGGCCACCACTTTTACCCAGCAGATGTAGTTTTATAACTGTCTTCCCTTGCTTTAGGTTACTGGTTGGTCCAACATGAGTTTATTTGGGGCAAGTACTGGGTTCGGAACAGGAGGAACCGGTGTCTTTGGAAGCACGACGACAGACAGCCATAATCCTATGAAGGTAAGTTATTAGCCCGTCGCCGGACCCCCCGGGTTGAGCTCCTTTGGACCCCAACCCATAGGGTCCGGTGACACCAAAGCAAAGCTACATGCTATTTTTAGAACGCACTCAGACTTACCCTCTCAAACGCGTGTGCTGCGCTGTGTGTGTGATGCTGACATATTCCAAAAGAAGCATATAGGAGCTATAGGAGACAACGGAGACAACCGAACCCCCCGCGAACGGCACAGAAGCTGTTAAGTATTTTTTATCTTTGTTAGACCGTTTTGGCAGCTCTGAAATTCTCTCTTCCTTCCTTCCTTGACTTCCTTATTGACATCCCATTGTCCCGCCTCCAGCACCGTGGCTGGCTACCTGCGACAGAGGCAGGAACGTAGGGACTGACGCGCAGATAGCCAGTTCCGGCGCTGGAGGCGGGACAATGGGATGTCAATAAGGAAAGAAGGAAGAGAGAATTTCAGAGCTGCCAAAACGGTCTAACAAAGATTAAAAATACTTATCGGCTTCTGCGCCGTTCGCGGGGGGTTCGGTTGTCTCTGTTGTCTCCTATAGCTCCTATATGCTTCTTTTGGCATATGTCAGCATCACACACACAGCGCAGCACACGCGTTTGAGAGGGTAAGTCTGAGTGCGTTCTAAAAATAGCATGTAGCTTTGCTTTGGTGTCACCGGACCCTATGGGTTGGGGTCCAAAGGAGCTCAACCCGGGGCGTCCGGAGACGGGCTAGTAAGTTATGTGATTGTGAATTTGTGATATACTCCAAAATGACACGCACTTCGCAAAAATGTAGACCTGCCTCGTCACTACAGTCACCCTTTGTAGAAATGAACAAAAACATGATTTGTTGTTGATATTGTATTTTGGTGTTATGTTTATGCTATGATGATGAATTGAATACATGGAAACAAGTCAGGACTTGGGTTATCCTTTTAGACCAAGGGCACGACTGTACTTGTGCTATTTGCATGTCTATCTAATAAAGTATTCAATCAATCAATCAAAACAGCAGTGTGGTTAGCTTGCAGTTCTCATTTATGTTTCTGACTGGAGCCTCTTTTGTGCTGCAGGATGTTGAAGTGACTTCTCCACCAGATGACAGCATCAGCTGCCTGGCTTTCAGCCCTCCCACCATGCCAGGAAATTTCCTCATTGGGGGGTCATGGGCCAATGATGTGAGTGCAATGAGCTGAACACATTGAGAACTGCTGACAGACAAATTTTTGAGGGGTGCTAGCCCCTCCCAACATCTGGCATTTGAAATTACGTCATGTGGCAGCCAAGTCAATTTAGTTTGTATTGAATTTTAATCAAACATACATGTAAACGAAACGACTATGACAATTGACAATACATACAACAGAAACAAGACAATATACGTACAATACACACAAGGGGAGATATCTGTCTCTCTTCTCTATTGATGATCATAATACAGAAGTACTGTACCTCAAACAGGTGCAGCTTGCTTCTACAGGTTAAACAGATTTAACTGAATTTAATCATTTGAAGACTTCAACTTGACCTCTGAAGCTGAATGTAATTCTCTCCATAATAAATATACTATAAATTAAATCAATCCATTAATTTATAGTTGGTATAACATTTGTAAGCCACTTTTTTGACCAAGTCTATGGACTTTTAATGTTTGTTTACGGCACTTTAAACAAACATTACCAGGTGCCCCTCACTTCACACAAGTGTGATTTTCTTCTTTTTTTTTTACTAGTACTGTATATCATCTTACCTTAGGTGCGATGCTGGGAGGTGCAGGACAATGGACAGACCGTCCCCAAGGCACAGCAGATGCACACTGGGCCAGTGCTAGACGTCTGTTGGAGCGATGTGAGACTTAATTGTCGTTCATCATCTGTCATCGTAGCATCAAAGAAACATTAATGAATGAGCCATCCATTGCAATGTTATGTTGTTCTGTTTGAGCAGGATGGGAGTAAAGTTTTCACAGCTTCCTGTGACAAGACAGCCAAGATGTGGGACCTGAACAGCAACCAGGCGATGCAGATTGCACAGGTTAGAGTTTAGATGGAAGCTCAAAATAAGTGACTGTGCAAGTTCAACTTAAATTATTATGAACCTGTTTATCTGTCTTTCTCATTTTAGCATGAAGGCCCAATCAAATCAATCCACTGGATCAAAGCCCCCAACTACAGCTGTATCATGACTGGCAGCTGGGACAAAACACTGAAGGTACAAGCTTCTGTCTAGTTATTACTCTGCATACAAGGAGGGAACATAGCCTAGTAGCCAAAAAGTGAACCCGGACATGTTGAGTACACCAACGTTTTATGTTAGAAATGTTTAGTATGGGTCCCCAGCATGTAGAAACTGCCGGATGCTAACTTGCATATGTTGAGCGATTTTCATAATTGGCATAATATGTGACCATGCCAATTACAATATATATAAGGCAAAATATTCAAAATTTCATCATGCTTTATGTAGCATGTGACATGTCAAACTAGGGGGTTTCATGATGCTGAATCCATTCCAAGCATTAGTTTTGCAAAAAAAATCACTCATTGGGCTAAAAACGGCCAATGCCGTCATCACAAATTGATGATGTCAGCACATTTGGGCAAGATCCATACTAAACATTTCTAACAAAACCTTGGTGTACTCAACATGTCCGGGTTCACAATGGGGCTCTATGGGCTGGCTACTAGACTAACACTGTATTATCTGTCTGTGTGTTTCTGCATCTGTAAAGTCCTTGGAAAACCAAATCCACAATAACCGTTACCTAACTATAATATAATGTAGTGTCTTGTGTACTAAGCATTTGGTTGGTTCACCATTAACCGTTAGTGTTACAACGGTTGACCGTTACTCCTCCGGATGTATTGATTGATAGACAAGCACACCTATAAATGAATAAACGAATCCATTTAATTGTCTGTGATGCTTCAGTGGCTCATTCCTATATTTTGGCTGATATGTCCTGCTGCTTAGATGCACCCGTAATTGCTCCTGATGTGCTGGTTGGTGCCTTGCATGGTTTCCGCCGCCATCGGTGTATGAATTTGTGTGTGAATGGGTGAATGTAATGCACATAATGCACAATGTAATGCACATAATGCACAATCTATGTAAAGCGCCTTGGATAAAGGCGCTATATAAATGCACCATTTTACCAAACCTATTGGGTCTTCAGGGTCATGAGTGATCTGTGTTTCCTTGTTCAGTTCTGGGATACCCGCTCTCCCAACCCCATGATGTCTTTGCCAATGCCAGAGAGAAGCTACTGTGCAGATGTGGTAAGTTGAAAAGACATACAATATGTGGTATGTTTTTATTTTTAGCTAAAATGCACTTGTTTTGGGTGAGGGATGTGGTTTAGAAAGTATAATTAAGCATAACATGATCCTGGCAAGTTGTCGAGTGTCATTTAATTTTTCATTTCTAGGTGTACCCCATGGCAGTGGTGGCTACAGCTGAGAGAGGACTGATTGTCTACCAGCTAGAGAACCAGCCCTCAGAGTTTCGCAGAATAGATTCTCCTCTCAAGCATCAGGTGAACAGCGTTTTTTTTGTCTTGTACTCTTTGCATTTCTCTGTATGTTGTCCAGCCTGTTATCCTTTTATATTAGTATATATAAAAGCCTGATTCATTCGTTGTCCTTGAAACCATGCCAAGCACAAAGGCAATCCTTAAGACAGCTGCTGTTTATGCATGAAAGGCCTTTGACCCGTGTACTGTATGCGTCCATCCTGCAGCACCGATGCGTAGCTATCTTCAAGGACAAGCAGAACAAGCCCACAGGCTTTGCCCTGGGAAGCATTGAGGGTCGAGTGGCCATCCATTATATAAGCCCTCCCAACCCGTAAGTGCCGACTTGGGATCCATTTCTAAAAAATATAATTGATTTTTCTTTGTTAATGTTTACATTGTTCCATTTGTCTGAGAATTTTACCGTTTACTGTGTGTAGTCATTTGATCACATGATATTTGTATAGATACATTTTCACATGTCTTTCAACTCTTAACAGAGCCAAGGACAACTTCACCTTCAAGTGCCACAGGTCTAATGGAACCAACACAGCCACCCCACAGGACATCTATGCTGTAAGTGGCACTTGCATTCTGACCCCGCTGGTTATAATTTTATTATAGTGACTGAAATTAGATGTGATTAAAACTTAATATTTACATCATTGACATACCTATTTCTGATCATTGTATTTGTTGCTATGTACTTACTAAATCGCAGGATGCATTCTGAATGTATGTGTTCTTTTGAAATATGAATATCAGAATTAACAGGTGCATTTACTGTGTATACTGTAGTGGAATCAATCTCTGTAAGGTTAGAGAGAAAAACTGGTTAATGTCTTACAAGTCAATTTAAAGCTGCACATTTTGGACTGTGTGTTGTCTTTTCCTTTACTTTCCGTTACTGGTTCTCGGTCAGTGAGGGGTAAACAAACGTTGCCTCAGTTGGGATTTTCCAGCTGGAGGCAGAAAATATACGTTTGCGTCGGCTCATTCGCGTTACTTGATGCAACGTTGTGCCAAGTCGCGTCTTTGAATTGACTTTATATGTAATCAGTGGGAACGCACCTTTACATTTCACAGTTGAAGAGTAAGGAGTGTGTGTGTGCGCGCGCTTCTGAATCACATATAACAATAAAAATGATATGTGGTCATGTAGCCTAGAATGAGCCTATTCTACATCGTTTTGTCAGAACATTCAGTAACTTGCACTTTACTATTTCATTGTATTTTAACATTTTCTACCCTCATTCTTATCACTTCGGCAGGTAAATGCCATATCCTTCCACCCTGTCCACGGTACGCTGGCCACTGTGGGCTCTGACGGACGCTTCAGCTTTTGGGACAAAGACGCCCGCACCAAGCTGAAGACATCCGAGCAACTAGACCAGCCTATTACCGCTTGCTGTTTCAACAGCAACGGAAACATATTCGCCTATGCCTCCAGCTATGACTGGTCCAAGGTAAGAGTTATGATATAATGATATACAAAGGACTCATATTTCACTATTCACTACATATTTAGGTTGTAGTTGATGGAAGTCTACTCTATATTCTACTCTGTTCTATTCTATTCTCCAGGGGCATGAGTACTACAACCCCCAGAAGAAGAACTACATATTCCTTCGGAACGCTGCCGAGGAGCTCAAGCCTCGGAACAAGAAATGGTGAGAGAAGGGCAGTTGTTGTCCATGAACCTGGAGACCACGGTTTTCCCAGATGGAGCTTGCCCTGCCAGTGCTTACTCAGTACCCATGTGTCAGGCCATCCTGGAATGTATGGATAATTGGTAGTAAGAAAGAATTGTGGCATGGTTCCAATTTCAGTGCTGCTGTGTAGAGCCACAGCTAGAATATCATTTTCTGAGATTGTTGCCACATCTTGATTGGACAAATGTCCAGTTTGCAGCATGATGGCATGTATTATGGTGCGTTCACACGAGACATGTGCAAAGATCACAAGCATATTTGTCGCTTTTTTATAACTGTTCACACGGTCTTTGACGTCATCAAGCGTGCGTCCGTAGTGACGTGTGTCGGAGGCACGCTGGCCGGCAGGGGAGATTGAGAAATAACAATCCAGCATGTTGCTTTGCATCTGGAAGTTGAACCCAGCTCTGCTTCAATTTGTAGCTTTGTATCTTTTACAGCAGCTTTATAGCTTCATGTCGCTGGCTTCCTTTGACAATGAATTGTAGACTGTATCTTTGCATCTGCCGGTGTGAACATTACAAGCTCTACACTACAGTAGTTTTCTGTAATATGGTTGTTTGCTTTGGACAATACATGACAGAATTTGACTTTGAATTTTAAAACTTGTGAAGTGGTGAGGACTTGCTGTGCATTCCTCAATACATGTAGGCTTTTATGCACTTTGTGATCAATTTAATGGAGAATGAATACACTGTAGACTAGAGAAAATATTAGGCTATAATTGAAGGAACACTATTTTTCTATTAATTTAGCTTGATTCTTTTTTTATTGAATGAGACATTTCAGAAATAAAATAGAAAACAAAACAACTTTGAAGCTGCTCTTTGTGACCGACTGCTCTCTCCTGTCTCTAGATTCACCATGCCGAGTTGCATCTCCTGTAAGGAAACATGGAAGACCTGCTGCTTTAGTGTGTGTAAATGCTCAAGACAGAGACTCCCTCCTTTTGTCAAACACCTGGACCAATGCTGTGACGCTGTGTTCCATGCATCAGAGGGGCCTACCCAACCCAGCGTTGATGACAGCTGCATGACCATTTGTCTCAGAGGTCATCGTGGAAAGGGGTGTGGGGGGGCTTATTTTGTCATGAATATGGATGTTTTATTTTGTTTTTTTATCGTGTTTTTTTTTCTACAGCTTTCCAAAGACTTTACATTCTCTGATTGCTGTTACTTTGTGGTTCCAATACTAAAATGGATATGTGAAATAAATAATAACATAATCTCTTTAGTCTTTACACGTTGGTTCCAACTTGAGGGAGTCTGTGGGTTAATAAGGAAAGCTTTGTGGTTATATGTACGGTATGTGTTCATTGGGAATTTACTTGGGGAACCTGTGTTGTGCATGCCCTTATGTTTAATGGACCAGGGTCTCATATCACTGCTGTACATTTCTTCAGTCATGTGGCCCTCTCCTGTACATCAAATTCGTCATGGGATGAAATGGATAAACCTTGAACAGCAACCATGATGATGACCCTGTTGTGTTTTTGTGTGTTTTCACCCTAGTCCCCAGCAGATGGCGCATTCTCTCAGGAGAAGTGACCCTGGGCCTGCTAGTGCTAGCAACCTGTTAGAGGTGGTCAGGGGGTAGACAGACAGACAGGATCAAAGCAGGGCAGCTGAATTCTTCATGCAGGTATGGGCGACAGGGAAAGAGTTGTGGAGTTTATCAGGAGGGTATGAATAAGTCGCTGTGAGAACTGAGAAGTGAACCAGCTCATACAGAGGAAAGTGAGAATTAAAACCCTTTTTTATTGAGGTCATTAGGGTGTCACCTCACTGTTAGCCTGGCCCTGGGTACTTAGCAGTGGAACTCCAAGGAACTGAGGTGAGAATTGGGTGGGAAGGTGTGGTTAGTTCTCTTGGAGCTATAGCAACCCAGACAGTGTGGGTTATTTTACTTTACAACCAGGGCATGTATCAATATTTTTTGGTAAGATTCTGCTTTAACCCTTTTAATCATTGATGAAAATAGAGTTAAGTTCATGTGCTGTACCAAACTATACAAGTGTCCTGGTTCCAACAGAACATAAATTACTCTGGCTTGATGTATCTGGTTAGAAGCAAGGTTGACACAATCTTTAAATCACTTAAAAATTGGA
Organism: Electrona antarctica; assembly: GCF_951216825.1. NCBI lineage: Eukaryota > Metazoa > Chordata > Actinopteri > Myctophiformes > Myctophidae > Electrona > Electrona antarctica. The sequence goes on along the minus strand of NC_136790.1, from coordinate 29,867,591 downwards.
CTGGAATGTTCTATGCTTTGGGTCCTGAGAGACTGGTGTTATTTGACAATGTTGTGAAACTTTACTGTTAGGGTAATATGTTGCTAAGGAGGATCATGTCGTGTTTGAGTTATTTGCCTTCTCTGCGGTTCATGAATGCTAGAGCAAGTAATAGTATTTTTTATGATATGATCACAGTTGAAGGCGGCCTATAGGCAACAATACGTAAAAGCTATATCAAATAGGCCGTGCTTTAATTCTGTTCAAGTCACCATCACACTTACAGACCCCCTTTCCACCGGTTGGTTCCCAATGGGAACCGGTTCAGTTCTTTTTGGTTCTTAGTCCATGAGGCAGAGCTCCAAAATTGGTGGGAAAAACTAGACCTATATTAAATTGTTTATAAGATCAATACAAGTAAATTAATACATGATAACCCTTCCACAGTAGTAGCTTTTTAATATTTTCCATTTTGCATGTTTTCCAACATAATGCCTCATTTGCGTATTTAAAAATGTATTTTTTTAATACAATAAATCATTTTCTTCGTGTAAGTAATCAATTGGGGAAATTGTTATCACCATGACACTTCCCCAATGAATTGAGTGGGCAAAACCATACCTATATTAGATTGTTATTAACCAGCTAATATAGGTATGGTTTTGCCCACTCAATTCATAATTAATGTTCCAATTTTGGAGCTCTTGCTCATGGACTAAGAACCAAAAATAACTGAACCGGTTCCCATTGGGAACCAACCAGTGGAAAAAGGGCAACAGATATATATATATATATATTTTTTTAAATAAGACTCAAATCCATGTGTGCGTCGCAGACTCGCAGTAATATTGTAGCTGGTTTATCCAGCCACAACGGTTCATATGCAGTGACGGGAAGATATAACACTTTTTGAAATGGTTTAATTGTTTTTCTATTGATTAATTAAAAACGTAGTCACCGTAGCAGACTAACTGGCGAGACAATAACTTCTTTATTGCAGTGCAATGTAACGTGCCTGAGGCGCGCTTTCTATGATACAACAGCAGAAGCTTTTCTTTGTGTTGTAAAGGACAAAAGCAGGTGCACGAGAACGCTGGTAGGCGGGGGCAGGGGAGGGGCTAAACCCCAGTTGTCACCCAGATTCTGTGTTGATTGGCCAAGAGTCGGCAGTGGGCGTGGTCAAAGTGCTGGAGTATAAAAACTTCCCGGAACATTTCTCACACAGGCAACTGGTTTTGACGTGACAGTGCTATTTGAAGCAGCGTGATGCGTAGCTAGATGTCATCAGGTTGCCACAACTTTTAAGGACTGCAACGCACTGAACGCAGAAGGACAAACGAAACTAGAACGCACGCATCTTGGTGCCTTATTGATGCTGGGAAGTTGAGTGGTTAATTTATTTAAAAAAAGCAACTGGTTTTGTGTTGCGTTCCCGGGGTGACCAATGCTTCTACACCAGTTTATGAACGGAGCCCTAGAAGTCATGCATCCTACAGCCATTCAAAAAGACACTACTTTCACCAAGATATTCGTGGGTGGCTTGCCTTACCACACGAACGATGCCTCCTTGAGAAAATACTTCGAAGCCTTCGGGGACATAGACGAGGCTGTGGTGATAACGGACAGACAGACCGGGAAATCCAGAGGATATGGCTTTGTAAGTAGCAGGGGGAAAAAAAGAAGTCACCATGATTCCACTAATGTCTGTCATAAGATTGAGACGGAGCGGGGCGCGTGCTCTCTGCTCCTCTCCTCTGTCACAACTTTGGTGTCGCCTGTATGTTTGTCAACTTGTCTTGAAGGCGCAGTAATGTTTGTATAAAAATGTGGCGATTTTTTTTGGGGGGGCAACATGTATGGACACTACACCTACAAGTTGCGATTTTGGCTAATCATCATTCAGATACTTGTAGAATTTTATATAAATCCTCCATCGAGGTCTAGTCTAATATTGCATTAACTCACAGCCGCACGGTCTTTTGCCGTACTGGCTGTTATTTTAGCTTAATGAGGATGAGGATGAGGGATCACGGGTTGATGGACAACTAAGACTAAGAAGATTATATCTCGACATATGTCTATGCCCCCCTCCAAACCCCCTAAAGCGCTCCATCCACACTGGCCCGTGACTGAACAGTAGGCCTACGGCTTATCATTTTGGAGGTGTGTGTGTGTGCGCGCGCGCGTGCAGTAGACCTCAGTTCACTGCTTTATATGGTTGTGATGGTGATTTTTTTTTAAACGGTGGTCTCTTTCAGTCTGCCATTCCAAGCAACAAATAACTGATTTTTGAATGACGTCGGTTCTACCTAAAACATGTAATTGGCTACACGTGCTAGAGCAGTAGTTTATTTTGCACCCTGCCTGCTGCAACACCACACCACCCCGTCAGATGGTCAGACAGTTTCCCTTTGACTCAGTTTCTCTCAATAGTGAGGACTGTCCCAGACTCACAGGGGAAACAGAGTAGTGTCTTTGGAAGGTCTGGTTAAGTGGTTGGATAGAAAATGATAATTGAGAGGAGCACGTCTGTGACCTACATGTTGTCATCTGATCTAGAGGCAACTGTGGAGGTCACAGCATTGACCATAACTTGATTCTTGGCCATGGCTGCTCCTAATTGATGAAGGAACTGCTTGATGTCTTTACTCTCTCCACTGAGAGATGACATTTCTTTGAGACAGATAAAGAACTGTCATACACTCTGACACAAAGAACAGAAGCATAACAAGAAATGCAAATATTTACTAGAACGTTGGAGAGATGCATCAGCACGGGCAGGCCAAAGATGGAATGGAAAATTGTTATGCGTTTACATCCAACTAGAGAAATGAAAGACAATTGCCCTCTGTGTTTACACATAAGCTCCCCAACTCCCAAGGAAAACTGTCTCGTGAATCTAGTTGGTGTCAACGGCTGCTGAGTGGGCCTGGTGTTTCAGGTTGGACAGGCTTACAGCAATGTGGGCCTGCCTTCCTTGGGGCCAGGAGAGACTAATTCACATACTCATACTGAGGTGCTCTGCAACGTGTGCTGTACAGCCTGTCTAGAAGCAGCTAGTACCACTTTTTTCATTGCTAAATAACCCACAGGGCAACCTGTTAATCCTGTTGCTGAGTGCTCCCTTCAGACAGTGGAAGTGGTTGATTGAATGGGGGGGTGCTCCAGAGCCAAGGTTGCTTAAAAAATCACACCTGTGTGAACTGAGTGGTGCAACTCCCCCCCCCCCCCTCTCTCTCTCTCTCTCTCTCTCTCTCTCTCTCTCTCTCTCTCATTAGCAGGCCACAGTGCAGCACTATCTCTCTGTTTCTGGCACAACAGTGCCACTTTTGCTCCTACTGGTACTCATAGTCACACACATAGTCACATTAACACATATTGCTGTTCCCTGGAGTGGTTGCACCACTCAAAAAGACTAGTAAAGGATTAGTAAACCACCCCCTCGGCAGTCAGCACAGTTCTTGACCTCCCTTGGCATCCTTTTCTTCTGTGTTGTTCACACAACACATTGTGGTCTCATTCCTCCAACATGAAGTGGTAAACTGCCTCTGAAACAATGCAAGACATGGCTGCCAGCTTTAACAATATGTTGCACGTTAGTGACGTTACACATATGAAGGTGTCTGAACCCACTGAGTTGGCAGAATAGGGCAATCAAAGCAGAAGGGATTATCTAATGCCAGGAGGAGAGAGAAGTGGGGGTGGGTGAACCTAACACTCTTCTTAATATCTTCTCCCTAATTGGATAAGCCCCCTGTTATTCTTCTCAGATCCATATTTCAGCAGGTCTGTATGTCCATTGCTGAGCTGTCAAGTGGCTGTCTGGCTGATTTGCGCTTTCATGGGTCATTTCCAACGGCTAATCATTGTTCTTTGTTTGTAGTTTCCTCTTTTATGAAAAAAGGGAGAGGAAAACCTCTAGGCGGGGGGGGTCTTTTATGATGACATACAAATGGAGGCTGTTTTCATTTTCAAACCGTTTTGTTCTTGTGCCTAGGGGGTCAAGGTGACCCTAGCCACAGCATGGTGCTCTTCTCTTGTTGGCGCTTCTTCCTCAGCCAGTCTTGATTTGAGAGGAAATGTTTTTTTGTATATATGCTGATGAGCACGTCTCGCTTTCTTCCAGGTGACAATGACAGACCGAGGGGCAGCGGAGAGGGCCTGCAAGGACCCCAACCCCATCATCGATGGGAGGAAAGCCAATGTCAACCTGGCCTACCTCGGCGCCAAGCCTCGCAGCATGCAAACAGGTGTGGAAAAAAACAGACCCCCCCCCCCCCCATCATATTCAGTATGTTTGAAATAAACAGTTAACCACTCAGGCCTGACGTCGAAATTTAAAAAATGTCTTCTAAATCATGACCGTTTTCTGAAATACCTATGTTTCTATATCAGTGGTGCTCAATATTTCATGTCAAGGACCCCAAAAAGTATATGTAACAGGCCGCCGACCCCCATCTGAAAATATGTTGTTCCAAGGACCCCTCAGAAGCAAAGATTTGAGTTCAAATCGTTCACTCTGAAATAATATATATTCAAGAATTTGAGGCACATTTTCACGATTTTTCAAAAATAGCAGATCTACAAGCTTGTAGCACGGCACTCGTAGCGTGGCACAAGCTCATAGCGGCGCTATTTTTCAATAGCTAAAGTATAACATAATGCTTAAAATCCCCGTCCTGAATGGGTTAAATATTACCATCTCTCATTATGCATTTTTAAACAATTGTTTAGTGTGCATTTTTTAAATTAATCCACAGGAAAAAAAAGTAATTCTTGTAATTTTGGCATGTTTGAAACGAGCCCTGTCTCTGTTGAGTCTCTGTTCGTGGCCTCTGTGCATTGTTCTGCAATCCTCCTCTGTAAATGCAAATGTGTGTCTGACTGCTGGCTTCCTCTGTCTTCCAGGCATATCTATCGGAGTACAGCCCATTCACCCAGCACTCATCCAGAGGCAGTATGGGTAAGCGAGTGGGAGTAAGCACTCCCTTGTTGTGTTCAGTTGTACTACCCTCTGTAGAGCCACTGGGCTGTCTTTTCTCTTGACAAACAAGGCCGTTGGAAAGTGCACGTCAATTTCACATCTATGCGAAACTCCACAAGTACTCTATTAACACATTTGAGCATTGCAGGGGTTGGGCAATTGTTAACATATCTGCGGTAATAAGATAAGTTAGATAGGACATTCCTGAGGTGAATGAGTATACAGACTTTTGTTTTTTACCTGTGCTGTACTGGCAAAAGGGCTGCCCACAAATGGAAGTTGCTTGGATGGAGATGTGTCTCAGACTTACATGGTCTGCTGAGCAGTTAATGGCCATGTCACCACAGGAGAGATGAGTTTAATTTATGCTTTGGCAAGCAGCAGTACTATAAACTAGGCTACAGTCTACCCGTATTCTCTGACGTCATCCCCTTATGGTAAAGGTCCAAAGCAAAACAAACTCAGATCAACCTCAGTTGGGCGGGGGTTGGGATGAGAGGTTCAGGAAAATCATTTATAATTTGTTCCTGTGGACCTGGTCCTCAGGAACAAATTATAAATGGGGATTTGGGGAGATCATAGAGTGTCGGATGAATCATGACATTCACAATTTGGGCATTTGGAAGATGCAAGATCAGAGTCAGCGGCATGAACTCTAGCCGGCAAACCAGTCATGTGAGTAGTGGAAAAGAAAAAACAATTTAGTGCTTCAAAGAACTACGATACCGTGTAATCGTCAAACCTAGAATCTGTCTAAATGTCATGCTATCTAAATAACATCTTTAGCATTTGTGTTCAAGAAACCAATTTAATATCTTAAATGGCATAAAGTATGTATGTGGAAAGTTTCAACATCTGCATCATCAAATACAACTAGCCATCTATCAAAAATATGCAACAAGAAAGGATACATGGTTCATCTCTCCAGACCTGCTGGGGGCTTATCCATTTATGTTCCAAGAGTTTAAGAGGGCACCAGGAAGTCCCTCCGTGCCCATGCTCTCGTTGCCATAGTAACAAGGGATGGCGCCAGAGCCCCGAGGGTTTGAAGGCTGCAGCAGCAGTGTGCCGCTCAGTGGCATGTGTCTGACAGGTGCTGGCTCTTATTACAGCCTTTTACACCCCTTAATCTCCCATGACCACCGCCCCAGAGAGAGACACAGCACCTGTCTGCCTGCCTCTGAGGTTCCTCTATGCTGGTTGACAGACACAGCCCTCACGAAGACATAAAGCACACAAATGGCCTTTCTATCAAACCCCACTCCCGCCTGAAACCCCTGCGACATGTGGCGTATGTAAGGGAGAGAGGGGGGAGGTTTTGTACAGTGGGGTGTCGATCAGTGATAGAGCAGTGTGTCCTGTCTAGTTTGTTCTGCTCTGTGCTCAATAGTGAGAGAGCGAGGGGAAAGCATAGCTATGGTCCGTAGAAGTTGTGAACTGTGAGGGCTTGAAGGCGTCACCAATGCTAGGTGACACTTGTGTTGATATAGGAGAATGTAGAACGCCTATGTCTCTTAAAATTAGCATTCATCTTTCACAGTCTCTTCAACACTTTTCTCAATACAGCAGCTGTCACAGCAGCTGTCGACAGGCAGACAGGGAAACTTGGGTCATAGAGGTGGAAGGATCCGCAGCACAGGACAGAATCGAACCATGGACATTTCAATCATGTGGTCCATGCGCTACGTGTTTGTCCCTTTCCCCCCTGTTCTTTTTTCCTGGTGCCCATGGAGGAAGGAGCTGTGTTTTCTTTAAGTCCTCTCCCAGCAGTGTTCTGTTCCTACCGGGGTGTCAGAGAGCGATTTAGACAGAGCCACTGAAAACCGACACCTCTGTGACACAAGGAGGAGGGTGGATTCAGGGGGGGGGGGCAGCATTAATGTGCTTAATGAAGCAATGGTTCTCAGGAGACATACAGGTGTCAAATAAAGTGTTCATTATGACAATCCTAGCAAAGGAGAGGTTTTTCAAACGATCTCCACAAATGTAAAAATGTCCTGCAGTGGAAGTAGAGAATATTGAGCAAGGATTGTTCTTTTCCTAATCTCTTGGCTCTTTGCTAGCCACTGCCTTCACGCTTTGCTTTTGTGTTTCAGTGAGACGTAGCGCACTGAGAGGTATTTATATGATCTTCTAGCAATATTTGCCTTCAGGGTGCGATAACCGTGCAGATTCCTCGGATTAGCTCATCACAACCACAAATGTCACAGCCACAAAGGCACATCAACATTGATGATGCATAAGTATGTGCTGGTAGCTAACCAGATCAGACTGTGTTGACCACATCATCATAATGTCTGTGGTTTGAGTCCAGCTGGAATGGCAGTCTTTTGACATGTTGACAGCCAACACTCTTGATTTCTTTTGGTCATCATCCACATTCTCCCCACCGCCACAGTCGCAGCGCTACCACTGCACTGTCAGAGATCCTTAATTGACCCAGCAAGTCACCCTTGTCAATGTCGTTACCCATTCTCTTTTTTATGCTAGGATTTGACAGTACATCCATTTTGTCTGTATTTAAAATAGTAGCATGATATCTTCTATCCATTCTATTTCTGTTCTGTTGGTCTGCTTTTGTGCCATGCACTTCTATATTGCATGTTGGGTCACTCCATCTAAAGCCGAGGTCAAGTAAAGCTGCCTGTGGCCACACACACACACACACACACACACACACACACACACACACACACACACACACTGCTAACAGCACCGAGAAAGCCAGCTCATTATACATGTATGTGAATGTAGGCTAGATGTGCCTCACAGCACTCATGTATGGTCATCTTTGAAAGCTGTGTGTGAGTGAATGCTTCTTTGTTAGTAGCTTGGTAGCACTGCAAGGCCAAAGTGTAGATTGTGTATGTGGGTGGGGGTTGCGTTCATTTGCTTACTAGTTGGAAGTCAGAGTAGTAGTATGTAGACTGTAGTGCTGTTCCTTTCAATCATATGTATATTGCCTATCTCTGCAAACTACAGAAGGCCTCTTTAACACGGCTGTATGCCCCCTTGTTTTGAGTGAAATATGTATGATTTAAATATTCCACTCCATGCTGAAAAACCTGTTTTGTCTGGGACTCACTCAGCTACCACTGCGCTGTCATTATTTTATTCTGAACTGCTACAAAAGTGTGTATGCACTTGTCATAATTTATTTCCCCTGGATGTTTAATGCGACTCCCTTGCAATCACTAATGGGAGTTTTTTTTTCTTTTTTTACATGTCTAACCCTTCAGTCTTTTTTTTAGTTATTATTCTAATCTTATTCCTGTGTCTTGCATCACACCCCTGTATTGACTGATTGATACCAGTGACCTTTTGTGTCATTGCTAACTAGTAATAATCACTATTCTCCTATCAACTCCTTCCTGTCTTGGTTACTCTGTGCTACCAGCTGACCAGTCCACCGCCAGGGGGGATGGAAGATGCCCGCAGTGCAGGACATGTTTGGTGCTTAGTCCAGACTCAGAGGAGGGTTTGCAGAATTTGTGTGCCCCCCCCTCTCCAAGGTGCTAGTCATGGCTTGAGAGTGCAGTGTGCTGTGATGGATTGAAGTGACTTTTATCTTTCGTGTGTGATATGAAGGGAAGAGCTTATACTGATTGTGGTGGTAACTCTTCCCTATTATGGCATGGTTTTGGGTTTGCAGTGGTGACTGGGTGCTGCTGGCTGAAGTTGAAGTGTGTCAGGGTGGGGTGGACAGGAGTAATTATGTGCTGGCATCCCTGTCCTTGCATGCTTCCACCTTTTTGCTGTGTTGACTTAAAGGGCAACATTGCTTATTTTTAACCTGAATCCCATCGTCCTATAATGTCTTAATTTTTCCGGTTACTTTTGGGAGCAAGTTCTTGAGACACAGAATGCAAGTGTACCCTCATATTTTCGCGTGTCCCTGCTTGCAATAGAACAATGTGATTCAGGTTAAAAATTGGGCAAAGTTTTCCTTTAATAACTGCCTCTCATTACATGTCAATTACAATCCTCCTTTGCTTTCCTGACCACTAATATGACAGAATGGTGAAAACCTACCCTGAGAGAGGAATGTTATTTGTTTTCCCTCTGTACTGAGATGCAGCTCTATATAGTGTGATTCAGGGTGACATTTGTGATGATTGTCCTGTCTTTCTGTGTGTGTGTGTGTGTGTGTGTGTTGTACTACTACTACTGCTGCTGCTGTTGTTTGCAGTGAACAGGATTCTGTCTCTGTGGGTGTTTTCCCCCAGCTGTAGTACCAAGGGTAAAGGCGCTCAAAGCAATACAACTTACATCATCCTTTATATGGAATTGGGTCCCCTGCTCTCTGCCACCACCATCCCTCCCTCAGAGCAACAATCCCAGGAGAGGTACTCAACGTCCTGGGTAAAAATAGACCCCCCCCCCCACACACACACACACACACACACACACACACACACACACACACTTAACTCCATGGATGGAGTGGCAAAGTGAAGACAGAAGGGAGGAGAGAAATTACAGTCCCCAGACCCCCATAGCTCTAATCTGAGAGCCTGGCCGTGAGGCCCAGCAGAGACTGACACCTCGCCCCGATAAGCTCCCCTCATCACTGCTGGCTCCATCATCATCATTAGGCTTTGACAGCTAGTACGTATGAGATTTAATTCACCAAATGCGAACTACAATTCAAAAAATTCTCGGCTGCCTTTAGCACACAGCCACACACTTCCCTTTTTTCGTGTGTGTGTGTGTGTGTGCATGAGTGTGCTCAGCAACTGAAGAGTAGCAGCTGTTAAAACACTTGGATGGTGCCTGAGCTTGAAAACCTGTCAGTAACGGCTGCCTCTATCACCCCCCTTCCCTGCTCTCTAGGGGCCGTACCAAACAGGTTTTGTAGGTTTTTCTAACTGACAGAGAGAGTTGAGTCACTTCTCTTCCTAACCCGTTCTTTTTTTATTTACACGTTTAGTATTGCAGGGTGTGATTATGACACGGTAGATTCAAGACGCCTACAAAGAAAGATTAATGCTGGTCCTGTGAGAACGTCATCAAAGAGATGGAATCCAGGTTTTCTCTTGTTCTGCAATTTCAAAAACTAAAAACCTGTTGTCTTTGTGTGTGGTGTGTGTGTAGGTTGGCCCAGCAGTATGTCTACCCCCAAGCCTTTGTCCAGCCCAGCCTGGTGATGCCAACTCAGGTCTCCTCCGCAGTGTCTAGCAGCCCATACCTGGACTACAGCGCAGCCTACAGCCAGTACGCGCAGGCCGCCTTCGAGCAGCAGTACCCGTATGCCGCCTCCCCAGCCAGCTTCCTGGGCTATAGCTATGCTCCCAGCCCAACTGCCGCCACGGGCCCAGCAGCCACTGCCGCAGCGGCCGTTCACCCCTCTGCGCCTGGCCCAGCACAAGCCTTCCTCCATTATGCCCCACAGCAGCACGTCCAGCCAGACCGCATGCAGTGAGGGAGCGAGGCAGGAGGGAGGGTGCTGGTAGTGATGGGGAAAAGTAGTAGTAGTGGTGGTGATTGAGCCTTGCACCCAGGATGGGGTGAAAGGGGCCCTACAAGTTGAACCTGCTGCCATCAGCAGGGGCTTTCAGGAAAAGGGTTGGACTATTGCACTATACCATCAGGATGAGCCCCTTCCCCATTGGTTGGAGGGCAGGATGGGAAGGGTTTTGAGGACTGTGTCAGGGTTTCAGGTTGGGAAGCTAAACAGCCTAAAATAATGTGGTTACTTCCAAGGGCTTCCAGAAGCTGACACTTTATTTTTATTTTATTATTATTATTATTATTATTGTATTAATGTTGCTGTCAATGTTTGTAAGTACCCTATTATTACCAATGTTATGTTTATTATTTTTGTTACTTGCGTTTAGAGGGATTAGAGAGCTTTTTGGGATATGACCCCGGAAGCGTCCAGCATGGGGTGAAACGAAAGGCACTGCTGCTTTTAGGACTTTCAAAAACAGACAGAGGTGTGCATGAGAACCGGATGGTGAGTTGGTAGCCTCTGCCCGCTGCTCACATCATCTACACGTAATATGTAGGATCCCATCTACTGAAGGACGGAGAACTACTCCCCATCCCCATTATCCAACTCCACACAGTGGGATGATAATGACAACTCGCATTGGGATTGTTGATATTCCAAATAAAAGGACAAAATTGAGCGTTTCAGTGGAAGACTCCCAAGACAACCCCTCCCCACACAGTTAACATTTTGAGACTGTGATGTCAGCACTACTTTTTTTTTGTAATTGAAGAGGCCTTAAAACATTTTTATTTTCTTATTTTTATCAGTGCTCCTCTCACCCCAACTCCCACAGGACTTGCTTTCGATGCTTACTGTTTCAGATAAAAATAATAATCAGATGAGACACCATATCTGATTCCGAATGGATGTATAGATAATCATTGTGTAGTATGTGAGCGAATGGGGCCAGGCGCGCTGGTTATTGATGGTGGAAGGTAGCGGACACTGAGCTAAAAACGGCAGTGTAGGTTCTCCAGTTTTATTTTGCTATTTTTTTCCTCTTTTCTAACTGTTAATCAGAATTTGTCACAAACTATTGCTCTGAAAAGGACATTCATGTACAGCATTTTTAAAATATTTCAGTTACAATATTTATGTCTAGGTATTTATAGGAGATACTAAGTTAAAAAACTTTTTTTTTTTGGGTTAAATCTAGAGTGTTAATTTAACTCAGAGTTGTGAGACTCTTACGGGTCATTTTTTTTACACTTAGAGTTAACACTCTGGATTTTACTGTATGTTTTATAGCTGTGGAATTGAAGCCACATAACTTGCAAGAGGCATACTTGACAGATCTGCGAGCATGGTTTTTTATTCATTTCATGGGCTGCGTATAGTTTATTTTCATTTTTTTTTTACCATGTCACCATAGGTATCTGTGGATCTGCCTGTGTGCTCGGTATCTAGATGCTCATTTGTAGGCCTCTAGTATGAGTGGCTGGAGTAGAAATGTTCTTTGGACTGCTCCAGTGAAATGTATTTTTCGGTCCCTTAAAGGAAGCCATACCAAAAAAGTAAATAAAGAATTTGTATTTAAAAAAAATGTAGTTAAGACTTGTTCCTTGATGTAGTCTGTGGAGGTGAAATAATGAAATCGGGTCATTTAAAGAAGGGAACATTCTGTGGTGCCTGATTGCTTTGATTGAATACTTTAACAGTACAGTCAAACGTTATGCTAAAGGTTATAATGCAAAAAGTGTTAAATCTAACTCATAGTTGATTCCTTTCACATTGTGGTCCTTGCGCAACCAGTTTACTGAACACATGCGTGCATGAGTTCCGACTCGCGAGGACCCGAGTTCGAAACAAAGTCCGATTCCTGTCTTGTCTCTCTGCCCTTGGATTCCTGCTGTCTATATACTTTATATCTAAATTAGACGATAAATGCAAACAAAATAATACATCTTTAGAAAAGGTACCCTTCTCAGCTTTTCGTTTATTTAACCCCATTAAAACACAATGGTGCATTTGTTTATTGCATGTTGTGTGTATTGTGTCTCTCAGGTCTGTGCCGCTTTTCTCATAAATCCTTAGCCCCTTTAAAACCAAAACCTTTCACAAAAAATGCATTTATTTACTGCATAATGTGTATTATGTCTCACATGGCTTTATATTTACAACACAACCAATCTTTCCACCATGTCTCTTTGGAAAATGCTCCAGGGTGAAAGGGTTCAGAGTGTGTTCCATGCTTGTTATCAAGCCGCCTGCCTGTGTTCAGCCGGCTGAGGGGGGAGGGGGGGGGAGTCAGGGGTGCGAGAGGCCCATGCTTTATCAGCCCACAACACCACCACCTGCCAGGGGCACAGGGTGTTCCCTCAGCCCAACACGCTGTTGCAGGGGAGAACGTTGTGGAAGAAGAGGAGGGGTTTGTTAGTATGTGGCTTAAAGCTCAGTCAGCCAGAGCTGCCAGCAAGCAACACTTTATTTTTATGCTCTAACAAACGAGCTGCCAAACAAAACGGGCTCAGCTAGCTTGATTCCTAGTAGCGGCTTCACACATTTGCACTTGACATCAACCAGTTTATAAAATGTGTCACATAACGTTCTGTAGCAACGCTAGTGCTAGACTGCTTCTTATGTTGCTGTAACTGTTACTCCCTCAGAACATTTCCATCTATGACCTTGAGTTTAATATGCTTGTTGTGCTTTGTGTTTGAGTTTCAATGAAACTTCATTCAACACAGTAGGCAACACAATTTAATTAGCCTACTTGTTTTTTAATGGTGCTAGTCATGGAGGGTCATCAACCCTGCATTCAATGTCCCCTGGATGGCATTGATCAGTGGACTATGGGTGGGATAGTGTACAACAGACTATATTGGTTTGTGTGTAGATAAAGTGACTCTTTCATGTCAGGAGATGTTAGTGGTAGGTATGTGTACGTGCGTGCATAGATGTGTGTAGCATAACATAGAATGTTGTTATAGTTAGTTAAGATAACTTAGCATATGTTCCTGTGTTAAAATGAAGCAGACGGAGGCTAGTAGAATGGAACCGTTTTTAGCTTGCATTACTGGCTTGTGTCAACGGTTTTTATAACACACTTGTGCTGAGAGAATTGATGTCCACAGTGTTTGCTATGTTTACTGAACGTTACAAGGTCTCAGTCAGCTCTGGACTATGTATCATTTATCTATCTCTCCTTTTCTTGTTTATCCAACTACCTCACCTCCCTGTTCTGTTGTTGCGTTCTTTCGCGTACATCTATTTACACAACCTGTCTCCATGTCCCTGACACACATACTCTGCCGTGTCGTCTGCTGGTGCTGCTGTTTCTCCTCATGGGCTGGTGTTTCTTTTTCACTCCCTCCACTTTCACCAATCTTCCCTCCTCCTCTCCCAGTATCCCTCCTAAGCTGCACCCCCCGCTTCTCACCATCTCCCTGTGAATCGCAACAGAAGGGAGAAACAGAGCTGAGTGTCAGCTTGAGGAACGAGGTCATACAGGCCCAGCGGAGCATGTTATGCTTGTGCTGAGTCACCATAGGCCCCTCTCTCTATACTGTATGTCTATCTATCCATCTATTCTTTAGTCTCTCATTCTGTTTTTCTTGATCTCTCTTTCATGTACACATGTTTCTCCTCACACTCCTCACATTACATTGTCTGCTACCACCCATTTGGCACTGTATCAATAACCCCAAAAACATCATGGTTTCTTGGGCTGTGGCTCAGACCCCAGTTATGTCAGATGAGATCAATCAAGTTTTAATTATTTTCTGTTCAGGCATTAATTTCGTTTCGTTTAGTTTCGGTTTATTTCCATTTGACAGGTTAGGTGTTAGATGCTGACACTCAAGCCGGCCGGGTACCTCGCACCTTGCCAGCCACTCTTCTTTGTTGTTTGGTCCTATCTGTCTGGCTCCATGTGGCCCAGTCTGCAGTGGTCCTGTCTGGGCCTGGGGACTGTCGGCTGCCAGGTCAGATTGGCTCCAGATACAGGCTATATTTAAACAACAAGAAGTGGCCAGGTCAGACCCCAGTAAGCAACTAGTCCTCTCCCATGGCCCACAATTCATTCAGATAACATGGACAGATCTGGAGGGGAGAGGATTAGGATGTTAAGAGTGGTTATTTTGGGGATACAGAGAGGAGATAGTTGGATGCCTTGATTTATTGTTAATGATAGTCATGAGAGATGAACAGGGTTACGGTAGCCTGAACGTTAACCACATGAACCCTAGTCTCTCAAGACAGACTGTTGACTCCGTCAATAAAACAATTCGAAGGAAAATAGGGCACTGTTTTTCCTTCATTTGCTGATAGGTTCTCATATTGCATTAACCCTAACATCCCTATTCTGGATATGTCATAGGGGAAAATAGCAAATATGCAAGCTCACAACGCATCACATTATATTGGAGCTTGTAGATCGGCCATTTTCAGTGAAGAGATTCGGTGTAGAGTGTAGACAGACAAAATTAGGGGCCGAGGATAGACTCCTGGTGGACCCCGGGCAATAAAGTATATACTATATAGGGTTTAAGTGGTTAAAAAAACATTCTTGTGATTGGAGTTTTCTGAGCTGGTCAGGCGCCATTACTCTACAGAGATTACCGGCCAGCTAGATGTGAATACATGTAGCCTAACTGTATGAGAATGTAGGCTGAGGGTGTTGATGAAAAATTGCAGTCAGTCAATCAGTTCTTTGAGGTCTAGAAGTTCTTTGAGAAACAAGCATGAGGATGGAATTTATGAATCACAGTCAGAATGGGTTTCCAAGGCTGGGACCGGAGAGCACCAAAAGCACAGACTTACTCATTATCAGCTGTTCTAATGGCCCTGCACTGCACGCCTTTCACACCTCTAACCCCCTGCTGACACTTCCACTGTGAATTGTGATAATGAGAAAAACCAGAACAGATGTGACTATGGAAGTGATACTGTTGGCTATGTATCAAAAGCTGTTACACTAAATGGAAGTGGAGAGTGCGGTTTATTGGTTTGCAAAGAGAGGGGAGGAGAGTGACATTGTCAGTCTGTCAGATCGTATTGATGTGTGTTTGGAATAATTAATTCAACCAACTCGCACTGTTCTGATAACAACAGATCATCTCTCTCTACGACGTAGAGAGGATGTATGAGGATGACGTAGAGTCTACGTCATCCTCATACAAGCCCTCCATCGGCATCTTGCTAGTGCTTTCCGCACCAGCAGCTGTAGTTACTTATTTTGAAAGACAGCTTAGTTTAGCTCAGAAGGTTCAAGGTTGTACTACATCTTGTGTACAGGTACATAAGATGAGTAAAACTTATTTTTGTTTGGCTTCCTTACAGACAATGTGCAGCAGCATATAGATAGCATAACATTCAAACAACAAAACACAGCAAGCACAGCAAACAAAGGGGTAGAATAATGCAAGAAAGAGCATTCAAACTCAAAGAGTAAAAAATAATAAGAAGAAGAATAGTAACATATACATGTGCATGTTTTCCCTGTAGTAGCAAAAGTTAGGTAAACTTTATAAACAGCTTCACAGTATATGTTCCTTATATACAACACAATTTAGTTTAAGGTGCAATTTGAGGTTATGTTCCGTATACCGGTATACAGCAAATTTAGTTTAAAAGGTGCAATTACAGCCTGATAGTGCAAGAAGGGGGGGTTTCGCTCTGGTTCTTATCAGTTCGTTCATGTATCTGATTGTTCAAGGGAAGAAGCTTTTTTGCAGTCTGTTTCCAGTGGCTTTGAGACTGTGAAAACGTTTTCCATGCGGCAGCATCTCAAACAGTTGGGATGGCTTGGGTCTTTCATAATTCCACAAGCTTTGCTGACACAACAATCGTCGTACAGGGCTTCTGCTGATGCGTTCGGCTGTTCGCACAACCCTCTGCATTGCTTTGTGGTTGAGGTCGGTGCAGCTGCCATACCAGGCCGTGAAGCAGCCAGTCAGAATGTTCTCTGTTGTGCCTCTGTAGAAAGCTTTTAGGACTTTGGGGCCCATGCCAGCCAAGCCATGCCAGCCATAGAGTATATATATAATAGAGACTGAACTGGCGCGAAGCTCCGCCCCCCAGCTATTCATGTCAGTGGAAGTTGCTCAGTGGCGTTTTGAAGCACCAGGAAGACTGCCGGAAGTACCGTCTGAGAACGTCTACTTCCGCATTTGACCACCAAATTTTGGTGGTCAAATGCGGAAGTGCAACCGAGCGCTCAATGTTAAAGCCCAGCTGCACGGGGTTTCCCGGTCATGAATCCACGGGTCCGCCTGTAGTCCCTCCTCCTACCACTAGGGAGGAGAGCTTCAACGTTGGAAAGCCTGCCTGCCCCCTTGATGCCA